>NW_020173377.1:5496791-5796514 GCF_003031525.2 Neophocaena asiaeorientalis asiaeorientalis | reverse complement strand
GGCGGGGCGCGGGCAGCGGCCGAGGCGGGACTCCGGGGCACCTGGCGGGCGTCCCCGCGACCAGGGCGGGGATCCGGCTCCGCAGGCGGGTGCGGACCGAGCGAGGCGCGACCCGGGGGAGGCTCCGGGGTCTCGACCCGCAGGAAGTTGGTCCCCGAACACCTGGGCTCCTGGCTGCTGCTCAGCACACCGGCCGCCTCCTTTTAGGGTCGCCCCCGCGAGGGTCGCATCTCAGGGGCGGCAGCCGAAGCTCCGGGCTGACGAGGAGGTGGGGGAGGGAGGCCGGCCCGGAGGTTGGGGGAGAGGCCTGGAGGCCCCGGGCTGGGTCCGCCGCAGCCTCCACCACTCGCGGCCGGTGGGACACCCTCAGGCTGTGCCCGACGAAGCAGAAAACTTTCCGATCTGGTGGGGCAAACATGAAAACAAACGGCCGTCAGGCGCCGGTGCCCGCCCGCCTCAGCCTTCGCCCCTCTCAACCCACCCGAGCCAGCCCCCGCGACTGGCCACGACCTCGGCCGACCTCTCTGCGGACGGGCTGCGGGGATTGGGCGCCCGGACGCCACGACGGGTCCAGCTTCCCTTGCCGCCGCCGCCTCAGCTTACCTTGCCAGCGCCAGCCGCCATAGTGACTCTGACTGAAACCTACCCGGTGCACCGCCACGGGAACGCGCACCCTTCAAGGGCCCTCCTACCCTCTCTCCCGCGCCGTAGTCCGGAAGTCACGTGATCGATGCCTCGGAAGCCATGATGGACAAGGGCAGAAAAAGAGGGCAAGCTAATTTTTAACAAGCCTCCGAACGCCATCTTAGTTAAGGGTTAGACGCTTCAGCACCGTGGGACAACCTGTACCATTTTGGTTAAGGGCAGGAAAAAAATTTGACCTGTTGAAGGTTTTCTAAACATAACTTGCCAAATTCCTACTTTAGCGTCTTGGTGAAAGGCGCCTACTTTTACTAAATTTTATTCACTATAGTCGTCGTTGAAAATACCACTGAGCAAGGCGAACAACCCCATCCAAAGGAGAGGTTATTAGCATCCATCTTAGCTGTGGGCAGCACAGTCCCCCACAGCCGCCTTAGGTGTGAGCAACTAAATTCCCACAAGCCTTGGGATTTGTGCATCTAAAACAAGGTCTATCCTCCCCTTGCTGAAGTCTTCACTGTGTTATCCTGCCCGGAGGAACACTCTTTCTTAGTCCCTGCATTCCATTTCAAACAACCTTTCTTCTCACTGGGCCTGTCTTGTACCCCAGGGCTCCTAACTCAGATTCAACCCCGGAATGAATGTGACTTCATAAAGTTTAACATCACGTTGCTTCCTGAGAGTGGTCGAACAATTTCTAATATGAAGAAAGGGGGACTGCTTCCACTCAAAACGTTAAGGTAGATGAGGAGTCATTAGTCCGAAGAAGGAAAGATTTTGCAAAATCTAAACGAAAATTTCAAGAAAAGACAGTGGGAGTGAGTCTTACTCATTTAGAATCAGTGGTGGCTTCATTCTTCAGTTTCCTTTGACAACAGGCTCCACCACTTTGTGACCTTGGGCACGTTTCTAAACCTCTTCAAGCCTCGTTTTGTCATCTATTACACGGAGATAATACTTAACTCACTTCTTGTGAGAATTCAAGGTAGTAATCCATTTGCTCCTAAAAGAGTAACTACTTTGCATTTCAATTCTTATATACAGGGTTTGGGCCCTATCCTAAGCTCTGTGCTGGGCCCTGGGGACGCATAGGTGAACAAAACCTCAATCCATGCCCTCTGAGAGTACACCTGAGTATTGTGAGATAGGGATGGGGAGAGGAAGGTGACAAACAGAGATAACTTCACTTTGATGTAATTAAGGCTAAGTTGGAAACAAGCACTGGGTGCTAAAGGGGTCAGAGACGGCCTTCTACAGGAGGTAACTGAACTGAAACAAGGCTGGTAGGAAAACGGCAATGAATATGGCATTTGATGAATGGCTTCAGAAGTTTCCAGGAAGAAGGTTTAGCAAGAAAAAGAATAAGGCTATTTGAAATGGTGGACCAATGTGTCTGGCACATAATAGTAACTCAATAAATATTTGATACATGATTGAAAATTACATACTGTTACTCATTACAGGATAAAGTAGGAGTGGCACAAAGTAAGTCTGGAGAGAATATGTGTTAGATTATAAGGACCTTATATACTTTTCTAACACTCTTCACTATTTCAGCAGATATGTATTGAATTATTACCATGTTCCAGGTACTTTTTTTTTCCTTTCTTTCCAGGTACTTGATTCTGGAGAAAAATAAGGATATCTTGAAAAGTTTTAATATAAGAGGATGAAATTTTTCACTTGTGGTAACTTTTAGACTTCTGTGGAGTAAAGTAATATAGAACCCGCCACATCCCCTAATGAGTTCTGTGCATGAACTTATAAGTCATTTATGCATTCTTGTCATTCATTCACTCTATAAATATTTAATTTGAATGTGGGAAACAGCTACTGCGACAGGCTCTGGAAATACAACAATTAAAAAAGAAAGACTCCCTTGAGTTACTTACAATTTGGTTGATGACACAATAAGATTCTTGCTGTAATGAGTTTATCAAGAGGAATGGGAGCATGGCGGAATAGTTTAAACTGAGATGAAAAATGAGTAGGAGTAGGCCAGCTAGTGTGATAGTAATGGGATAATGAAATTTTAGGCCAAGGAAACATTACAGACACCCAGAGACTCGGGAGAAAAGGACTTTAAGGGAATTACAAGTAGGTCTGTATTACTGGAGCATAAGGAGAGGTGGTCAAGAAAGAAGGGCACAGAAAAGTGGTTTCAGTTGCTGAAGGACTTGCAGGCAATGCAGTAGTCTTCGGAGTATTTCCATCTTTCTCCTAGAAGATCAAAGTAGAATAAAGAAAATCAAGGTTTTAGAATCACACATTACATCACCATTTAAAAGCACTGTAAATTATAAATTATTAACCTTCTCTAAGTTTCAATTTCCTCATTTGAAGAAAAGTAGATAGTACCCCCACGGAGTCTTGTTAGGATTAAATAAAATGATGTTAGGATTAAATACGATAATGATGCCTAGAAAATAATAGATGCTCAGAGAATGTTAGTTTCTATTATTATTACTAATATTAAGAATTCTTCCAGGGCTTCCCTGGTGGTGCAGTTGTTAAGATTCCACCTGCCAATGCAGGGGACATGGGTTTGAGCCCTGGTCCAGGAGGATCCCACATGCTGCAGAGCAACTAATCCCATGCGCCACAACTACTGAGCCTGTGAACCACAACTGCTGAGCCTGAGCCTGTGTGCCACAACTACTGAAGCCCACGTGCCTAGAGCCCGTGCTCCGCAACAAGAGGAGCCCCCACTCGCTGCAACTAGAGAAAGCCTGTGTGCAGCAATAAAGACCCAACACAGCCAAAAATAAATAAATTAAAAGAAAAAAAAAAAGAATTCTTCCAGCCTTCCACATACAGTAAGGAGCAAGTTGTAATGTCTCTAATTTGTATATGGAGAAACTTGTTCATAAATGTGGAAACAAAAAGTGTCTCTTTATGTTGAGTTCTACTACAATCTCTTAAAATTAACGTTAAATAGAATATGCTTTTTCACACTTTTTTCAAAGAAAAGCTAGGACTGCTATAACCTGGAAGGGTAAAGAATCTCACCAAGCTACACAGGGTGCTGGAAATGCTAAAATGGCAATGAAGGCGTTCCTCACCCACTGGTATTTGGTAGGCACAGAAAAGGCTTAAATTAGACATCTCATACATGAGATATTTTGAATTCTAAGCCATGTGGGTGTTCCTCTCTACAATTCTGTATCCATACAATCTTTTAATTAAATAAAAAGCATGTTATGTTTTGAGAAATTTGGAATGATAGTATTTCCCAATGTGGTCGCTTTCTCTTCCTTTATTGTTTTTACTTTTTTAATAAACTGATCATTATTACCACTGCTATGATCCATGCTACTTTTCAATCTAAGAAAAACAAAGAACGAATTGTAAAATTATTACCCTGGTACCATGAAAGATAGGCAATCATTAGCATTTGAGATGTGTAAGAGACAGCTCAACTTACAGAGTTTACTCTGTAAACTCATTCAGTATGCAACCCTCCCTAAGTGATACTCATCTAATTGGATTTTAACCAATGACATATGATATCATGAATTATGGAACACTTGCATAATTGCTTAAGTAGAGTATCTGGTTTGCAAATACGTATAAGTAAACTAACTAAAGAGGAGACCTGGAGTAGTCAAATATTAAAATTGAAAGGATATAATATTTTTAATGGCACACACTAGCTTCTTGAAACTGAAGTTTAACCTTCTTCACAATAAGGAAAGCTCTCCTCATCAGGGAGAGTCTAATGAGTGGAAATACTCTGTCATTTCCCAGGTGCCCAGGGTGGAGTTGCCCAGACATTCCAGAGGTACTGCTCATTGGTTTTTGGCTTCTTGGTTCTTCAGGAAATAAAAGAAGAACAATTACCTGAAGACAAGTAAAGACATTTATTTTTCATTCATCAGTCTTTTTCTATGAAAATAAAAAGAGGGAATCAGAAGATTAACTCTCGAAAGGATCATGGACAACTAATCCAGCTCCCTCATTTTGCAGGCAAGGAACCTGAGGCTCAGAGAAGGTACATTTATTGAAGGTGTATTTTTTTTAACATCTTTATTGGAGTATAATTGCTTTACAATGGTGTGTTAGTTTCTGCTTTATAACAAAGTGAATCAGCTATACATATACACACATCCCCTTATCTCTTCCCTCTTGCGTCTCCCTCCCTCCCATCCTCCCTATCCCACCCCTCTAGGTGGTCACAAATCACCGAGCTGATCACCCTGTGCTATGAAGCTTCTTCCCACTAGCTATCGGTTTTACATTTGGTAGTGTGTATATGTACATGCCACTCTCTCACTTTGTCCCAGCTTACCCTTCCCCCTCCCCGTGACCTCCATTCTCTAGTAGGTCTGCGTCTTTATTCCCGTCCTGCCCCTAGGTTCTTCATGACCTTTTTTTTTTTTTTCAGATTCCATATATATATGTTAGCATACAGTATTTGTTTTTCACTTTCTGACTTACTTCACTCTGTATGACAGACTCTAGGTCCATCCACCTCACTACAAATAACTCAATTTCGTTTCTTAAAAGTATAGAACACTTCACGAATTTGCATGTCATCCTTGCGCAGCGGCCATGCTAATCTTCTCTATCGTTCCAATTTTAGTATATGTGCTGCCGAAGCGAGCACTTGAGGGTGTATTTACCACACGTTTTCTTCATGACATCTCTGTGTGGTATTAACCCCATTTTATAGGTAAGGAAACTAAGGCTTAAAGAGATTGAGTGACTGATCCTAAATCACCATGCTAGATCTAAAGTACGTGCTGGGTTGTTTGGGTTTTTTTCTTTTTAAAAATTTTCTTTAGTGTTTTGTTTTGTTTTGTTTTGTTTTTGATTGATAAAGCTAATACATATTCATTGCATATATTCATATAAGCAACAGTAAGGAAAGTAAAAATCCTCTCTATCCTCATCACAAATCCTCAGCCTAGGGCTAGCTACTATTAACAGTTTATTAGCTATATCCTTCCAGATGTTTTTCTAAGCCATATGAGGCATGCCCTTTAAAAAAATACCATATCATTTATCAGAAATGGGAAAATCAACACTAGGAGTCTTATTCCTAAAAGTGATAAATACTTTATATCAATAGCAAAAAGCCTGGACAAGGGGAGAAAGAAGAGGAAGAGAAGAAATTCTATTTATTTTTGTCACTCTTGTGTAAGTCCCTTTTTGATTACTGGAAGCGTTCTCTTGCTTTTTATAATCAATTTAAGAATGTTAGCTGGAATGCAGCAAATGCTTAAGAATAAAAGGGATGGGTCAGAAAGCCACATGAGGCATTTTCTTTCTGAATTTTTATTGGTACATTTGGGTTTGTTTTTAAATAACTTAGTTATCAATTAAAATATCAGAGACTTTCTATGTGGTGGTTTTGTTCATCTAGTGAGTTTTTAAAAAAATATTTTAAGTATATTCTTTATTCTAGGAAGACTATAACATTTTATTTTATTTTATTTATTTTTGGCCGTGCTAGGTCTCCGTTGCTGTGCGCGGGCTTTCTCTAGTTGCGGCGGGTGGGGGCTACTCTTCATTGCGGTGCGCGGGCTTCTCATTGCGGTGGCTTCTCTTGTTGCGGAGCACGGGCTCTAGGTGTGCGGGCTTCAGTAGCTGTGGCACGTGGGCTCAGTAGTTGTGGCTCACGGGCTTCATTGCTCCGTAGCATGTGGGATCTTCCCAGATCAGGGCTCGAACCCATGTCCCCTGCATTGGCAGGCAGATTCTTAACCACTGTGCCACCAGGGAAGTCCCAAGACTATAACATTTTAAATCATCAGGTTTTTTTTGTTTTTGTTTTTTTTTCAGTACGCGGGCCTCTCACTGTTGTGGCCTCTCCCATTGCGGAGCACAGGCTCCGGACGCGCAGGCTCAGCGGCCATGGCTCATGGGCCCAGCTGCTCCGCGGCATGTGGGATCTTTCCGGACCTGGGCACAAACCTGTGTCCCCTGCATCAGCAGGCGGACTCCCAACCACTGCGCCACCAGCAAAGCCCAAAATCATCGTTTTTTAATGTAATTATTTGTATTTCCTTTTGATAAGCTCCGTTAGAGCTTTTCTTTCACATAAATGCATTGTTCCTACAACGGTACAACACGGTCATAGATAATGGTCAAAAGCATCTCACTGAATGGTTATAATTTGGAGAATTCATAGATTTCTCAGGAATCTTTGATCTTAAGCATCCCTAAGACGACTGGTTGAAATGGAGTAAACAGACTATGCAGTAAAATGAGTCTATAGTGCCTGCTCTTCCTCCACCCCCATTCCCACCGAGCATGCTCAGCATATGAGGCTTCGTGGGAGAAGACTGTTGCTGGAACCTGCTGGGCTTTCTGTAGGGCTGATTTCATGAATGTGTGACCTTACATGGGGCTTGAGGACTCTGCTGTCTTGAAATTCTTAATACTTTTTTAACGAAAGGTCCCTCAGTTTTACTTTGTACTGGGCCTGTCATATTATAGAGCTGGTCCCACGTTGGGCATACTGCTTTGAGAACCCAGGCTCCTCTGTACAAGTCCAGCATGTTAACAAGCACAACACATGAAATGCTAGGAGAAATTAGTGGGCTACTGACAGTGAACAAGCATCCCTATAGAAATGAGACCTTTTCAAGCGAAACCAGTCAGGTCCATCTCTCTAGCTCCTGGAATCTGATTATATAATTTGGTATCAGTGGCAAAGATGGTTGCCAAAGAAAACGTGCCTTGATTTTGTGACTTATCTTCTTACTCTTAGACTCTGAAGTTATTCTTGAAACTGATAATTAGAATAATATGAAATCAACACAGAATCTCTGTCCATTAAAGTTTTGCTTTTTATTATAAAACATTTCAAATGTACAGGAAAACTACAATTGCAATGAACGCACATATATACTCCTCTGTGAGTAAAAGTTGTTACCACTTGGCCATATCTATCTATGTATCTGTGTGTTTTCTGAACTTTGCCGCTCTGCGGCATGTGGGATCTTCCCGGGCCGGGGCACGAACCCGTGTCCCCTGCACCGGCAGGCGGACTCTCAACTGCTGCGCCACCGGGGAAGCCCCACGTTTTCTGAACTTTTGACAGTGAGTTGCAGACATCATGACAATACTCTGAAATAGTTCAACATGCCCTTCCTAACAATTCAGACATTCTCCTAAATAACGAAAATATAATGCTTTTTTTTAAAAATTATTTTATTTGTAATGTAGAAAACTTGGAAAACAGAGATGTATAAATTAAAATTACCCATAATTCCACTGCCCAGAGATAACCACCATAAGTAGAAAAATGGCATCACGTTGTATCTATTTGTCCACACAGAATGAAGCATCTCTACTTATTTTCACCTTTACCAACATTTTCCATGCCTTCTGTAGTAGGCAGAATAATGGCCCCTCAAAGATGTCCATATTCTAATCTGCAGAACCTATGAGTATGTTACGTTACAAGGCAAAGGAGACTTTGCAGGTACAATTAAGGGTACAGAATTTGAGCTGGGGATCTTATCTTGGATTATCTGGGTGGATCTGTTTTTAATCACATGAGTCCTTAAAAGTGGAAGAGGGAGGCAGCGAGTAAATCAGAGAAATGTGACATGAAGACTCAACCTGTTGCTGACTTCAAAGATAGAGGAAGCCTCCAAGAAATGAAGGAAGCCTCTAGACGATGGAAGAAGGCAAAGAAACTGAAACTTTCCTAGAAACTTCAGAAAGGCCAGTGCCTTGATTTTAGCCTAGTGAGATCCAGTTGGACTTCTGACCTATAGAATTTTAAGGTAATAAATTTGCATTGTCACCACATGTGTGGTAATTTATTATAGCAGCAATAGAAAATGAATATATCTCCCCATTTGTATTTGCCTTTGAAATGGAAGTCTTTTATTCTTTAGGACATTCTTTTAAAATTTATTTTTGGCTGCATTGGGTCTTCATTGTTGCACGCAGGCTTTCTCTAGTTGTGGCGAGCAAGGGCTACTCTTCGTTGCGGTGTGCAGGCTTCTCATTGCAGTGGCTTCTGTTGTTGTAGAGCATGGGCTCTAGGTGCATGGGCTTCAGTAGTTGCAGCACACGGGCTTCAGTAGTTGTGGCTCATGGGCTTCAGTAGTTGTGGCTCACAGGCTCTAGAGCGCAGGCTCAGTATTTGTGGTGCACGGGCTCAGTTGCTCCATGGCATGTGGGATCTTCCTGGACCAGGGATCGAACCCGTGTCCCCTGCATTGGCAGGCGGACTCTTAACCACTGCACCACCACAATGCCCTCTTTAGGACATTGTGACTGAATTATTTTCTTATTTTCTTCTTCTATTTGGCTTTGAAAACAATAATGACTAACACAATGAGAAAATAAAGGCAGTACCCCTAGGTTTTGCTCTGAAAGGGGGACTAGATCTTCTATGGTTCTTTTGACCAGGGCTGGGCTGATACATTCACAGACCATTTACAGACTCATAGGGCAGGGGGAGGGATTGCTCTCTAGTCTTTTTAAGAAATTCACTTGGAATTATGGAAACTGTTTTGAGGAAAACCATTTATTCTCAATCTCTCACAGATCTTTGTACTTGTCTTTCATAGCACTTATAACACATTGCAGTGGGGTACAAGTATAACATCTTGATTAATGTCTGTTGTCCCTCTGGACTCAAAGCACTGTAAGGGTAAGGACCCTGTTGGTTTGTTTTTGCTATGTGCCTAGCACATAGTTGACCCCAAAATATTTGTTAAATGATTGGATGTTTGGCAATGCAAAAATCTGGTTCTTGAGTGGCTAATGAGAAGCTAAACTGCTCTGTGTAATTATATTAACAATTATAATACTAAACTATATATAAGATTAATTATATGTAATTATATACATTATTTTAGAGAATATTAAAACAACAAAATTTTAAAGGAAGAAAAAGCTGTTTTCAACAAGTGCTTGGGAATCTCTTTGAAGATAATTTTGTTTTCTTGGAGACTTTTTTTTTCCTGGATGCAAATTCAGACTACACTGTCTGAATGTCATTCTGGAGATACCAATGTGTTCCTGCATATGTGTAAGTTCCTTCCAAACATCCTCACAGGAGGTCAGGAACACATTGTCAGGAAAGACAATGAGTAGTGTCTTCACTTCCCACTGGCAGCAAGCCCTAGAATCAATCAAGCAGGGAGCCCACTCTGGGCTATTGTGCTCAAGTCAGATCGCATTTCACCACTCTAACCACCCAGATGGACAGTTTGGGGGCAATGGAGTTAAAATCACCACTGACTAAGCAATGTCCCCTTGCTGGAGACATTTCTAAGAGCTACAAACTAACAGAAAGGTTGCTCTGTGAAGGAACAGTCACTTCAGGGAACGTGAAAGTGGAATGTCATCAGTTAGACTGAACAGCATAGCGATAAGCCTGAAAAGCACTTTCACACTGAGCTTTGAGGGAGGGTGTACCCAGGGCCAACTTTTTCCTATGGAACCTACGTTGCAGTTCTGTTTCGGCAAGTGTTACTGAAAGCAAAATTTTTTTCAAGTCAGCTGTTATTGGTTAGAGTCCTGTGCTTGCAAACAACAGAAACTACCCCTGGCCAACCTAAGCCTGCGGAAAGTATTGGAAAGACATGAGGTAGCTCAGAGAATGGAAATAAACACTGAAGAAGCAAGTCTCAGGCAGGATGGGAAGCACAGCTGATGAGCAACAAAAGCCAACAAGCAGCCTCCTTATCAGCTTGACCTTTTTCAATCCTTGAGTCTCTCTCCTCAAGATTCAAATGCCCCAGAGAAGGTGATTGACCTAGGCTGGGTTACATGCCCATTTCATGGCCAGAAGGGTGCAGAACTTTGAAGGACAGTCCCACTAACTCTATATCTAATGGAAGAAGGATGGTTTCCCAAAGCTGTTGCCAGGAGAAGGGGGAAGGATTGCTGGGCAGGCAAAAGCATTATATGTCCATTCATCAGCTTATTCACTGAGTGCACATTCAGGAAAATTAGTCTTCTCCTTGAGCCCCATAGCAAAGAACTATAGCTACCTATGGAATCCAGGCCAGTAACTTCCTGTGTGACCTTAGACAAATCATAAACCCTCTCTGGGCCACAGTTTCCTCATTTATAAAATCTATTGAATGGTTTGGACCAGATGATCCCAAGTGGCTTGTAGAGAGAAAAGAGCCAGAAGAGAGGATCTCCTCCCAGATATTGGCAATATCACCTTGGCTGACTCATTTGCCAATTCTGGGTTTCCCTGTGTGTAAAGGGGGTGAACTAGACACCTTCAGGTTACTTCTAGCTGTAAAAGTCCATGATTCTAAAAAAGAACAGATGGAAGTAGCCAGGTCAGTCTTTCCTCTCAGAATCAATGAAATATCCCTGTTTTTAGGAAATATACGCTGAAGTATTAAGGAGTAAAAGGGCCTTATGTATACAACCTACTCCCAAATAATCCAGAAAAAAAAAACTCATGTACATACACATATACATACGTGTGTGTGTCTCTGTGTAAAGAAAGGGTCTACAAATGTTAAAAAGTGTCCAAATGTTAAAAAGTAGTGAATTTGAATAAAAAGTGTATGGGAGTTCTTTGAGCTATTCTTGAAACTCTTCTCTAAGTGTAATTATTTCAAAATGAACTCCAAAAAAAAAGTCAATGGGAAGGGCAAAAGGAAATCTGTTCCTCTGCCTGCTTGTCCAAAGGCTTTTTGATGAATTATTTGTGTGACAAGTGAGTATTTGTATGTCTGTACTGCTAGATCCTAACTCTCTAGGGGAAGTTTTTAGTGCCAAAGCATGGACTCTACAATGCGTTCTCACTACTAGTGTGACAAAGCTCCACTGTGAACCTGGAAGATACTGGATAAGGCCTGACTATTTACTGCTCCTGAGGAGTCTGACTAAGTGGGTGGAGATTTCCTGTTGGCTCTTATGCTTTTCTTTTGTTTTAACAGTGGTTTAGGGGAACATACTTCAGACACAGCATATATATTTAATGCTTTGTACTTTTAAATATTCATCTATAACCCAACAAATGTCTCTACCAACTACTACTTACTAACTTGATTTGAAGCCAAACATTACTACCTTCACACAATCACTTCTTACTGAAAATTGATTTCAGTATCTAGAAGGGTATTCATTGCAGGATCATATTAGCAAAATATTGGGACCAACCTAGGGGTCCAACAATAGTGTACCGGTTAAATAAATACACTCACGCAATGGAATATTGCGTAGATGGTAAAAAAGAATGAAGAAGCTCCCTAAGAGTGGCTGTGTAATGATCTCTAAGCTAAAAATAAATGAAGCACCCACATATGAGTAAATATGGAACAATCCTCAAGGTATACTTTTAGAGCAATGTGCACAGTTATGTGTAGGTATCATACAATTGTATTTTAAAATTGCTTGAAGGAGTAAGCAATGAGTGGACAATTAATGTTTTTGCCTGCTCAGCATATGCCTGTGTATATATATATATATATATATATATATATATGTATATATATATATATATGCAGAACATTTTCTGGGAAGAGATACAGGAAATCAGTAACAGTGGAAAACTCTGGAGAGGGGAACAATGGGTGGGGGTAAGAATCTGGGGAAGAAGGACAGGAGGGAGACTTGATTTTCACTTACATCTTTTGAGTTTTGTACCAAATTTAATGGAGGACTCAGTGCCCCTTCAGCAGTAGATCCTTCTGATCCTCCCTCATCATGTAGGCTCAAGGGAGGATAAATCACTGTAGTCAAGGAAACTGTCCTGTTAGGGTATGAGTATTCTGCATATTGGGTTCATGACTTATCTTTCTGTTCCCAGCAGCTATTCTTATCTTTGCTTAGTAATTGTTTATTGAATTGAGTTCAACTGGATTGATTTGCTGTGCTTTTAGGGGCACTTATTAGCCCTTCATGTGTTTCCCTCTTTTCTACCCTAAAGGAAAAAATATAAAACAAACACTTATTTTCCATTCTTAAGAATTTAAAACTTAGTCAGTGGATGTAAATTGGTGCCTCCTTTTTGCAGGGCATTTTGGTATCATAAATCAGCATGTAAAACGTACTCATGCTGTAACCCAGTACAGCATTTTTTTAAGATATAGAAACAGATCTTACATGTGTATGATCCCATTTTTATCAAATGTCATCCATATATCACTATATGTATATATGCATAGATATCTAGGAGAAATGTCTTCAAAATATTTAAAATGTTTATTCCTCCATGATGGGTGGTTTTCCTCTCTGTATTTTTTCATATTATTCACATTTTTCTGGAGTACACATTGTCATCATTTTTACCCAAAAATGAAACTATTAAAAAGAAAAAGCTGGGAATTCCCTGGTGGTCTGGTGGTTAGGACTCAGAGCTTTCACTGCCAAGAGCCCTAGCTGGATCCCTGGTTGGGGAACTAAGATCCCGCAAGCCTTGCAGCATGGTCTAAATAAATAAATAAATAAATGATAAAGAAAAAGCATTCAAGTGATTTCACTAGTTTTACTCTTTGACTCATCAAATATTTGTTGATTGTACCACATTATTCTAGAATTATCTTTCCTATTTTACAGTCTGCTGAATTTTCTATGCACCCATTTGAGAAAGCACTGGAGCTAAATACTTATCAAGTACTTTTGAAAAATTTAAGCAGAAAAAAAAAATCAGAACAGTAGTTGTCTCTTGGGAAGTTGGGGATGGAGATAAACTGGGAAAAGGTATGAAGGAAACTTTTAGGGTGATGGATAATGTTTTAAAGGTTTGGGTCATAGAGGTATATGTATTTGTCAAAACTCAACAAATTTAGCCAAGATTTGTGCATTCCTCTGTATGTCAGTTTTGCATCAGAAGGAAAAAAACAAATTGGATTTTAGTAAGTGATATTGATATCTGGAATTTACTTTGAAATGCACCGAAAACAAGATAGATTAACGGATGGTTTGAGGAATGGATAGATGAATACATAATAAAGCAAATATAATAAAATGTTAATTGTAGAATCTAGGTGATGTGTGTATATATATGTGTGTTCATTATAAAATTCTTATAATTTTGCACTTTAACAATTTTCATAATAAAATGTTGAGGAAAATGTAATCACCGATCATCTATTGATATACTGATATGTTGAATATGCTTATATTTTATTCTTATAAACTAAATTCAACAGATTAAGTTCTAGAAGTTGCATCCCCCACCCTCCCAATTCAAACTTCTTGGATAGTTAAGCTATTTAAATATATATACATGATATAATTAGTGACAGGGCTGTCTTCATGACCGTGTTAACTATGCAGTCACACAGGGTCACGAAGTTGGTTCAATGCTCTGCTGTTGCTGTCTTGAAATTCTTATTACTTTTTAAACAAGGGGCCCTGTACTCTCATTTTACAATGGGCCCCGCAAATTATGTAGCTGGCCCTGACTAATGAGCTTACTAACATATATTATCTTCTCTTTTTGCCAGGCACTATGTTAAACACTTTATATACACTATTTCATTGAATCCTCAAAGACAGACTTAAGAGATAGTCTTAATATCCCCATTTTACAGATGAACATAATGAGGCTCAAAGAGGTTAAGATATTTGCTCAAATTCACACATTTAGTGTACCCTCAGTATGCATAGTAGCACAGTACACATGGTAGATATTCAATAAATATTTACTAAATTGATAATAATAATAGTAATTATTATAGCAGCTCCCATTTATTGAGCACCTTCCAGCAGCCTACAGTGCTCTGACTGAAACCCAACATGTTCTCCCTAACCCAGACTCCCCACCTTTGGCATCACTACCTTAAGACCACGTTCCCTGCCAGCCTAAATTAGGTCAAGTCTTCTCTTATGTTACCCTGTGCTTCTTTGTCATAGCAGTCATCACAATTGTAATTAGGTAGTTCTTTGTTTAATGCCTGTCTTCCCTTCTGGACTGGAACCTCAGTGAAGACAGTGACTCATTTTTATCTGCTCACCACTCTATTCCTACCATCCAGTGCTGTAGCTGGAGTGTAGCCTGCTTGCCAGGGCTGGATTATATATTTTTTCATTTACTCCTCAACTCTGTGAGGTAGAGATTGTTACCATCATTTTACATCATTTACAAGGCTCAGAAAAGTTAAGTCTGAGTTACCTCACCATAAGGGAAGCATCCACCATAACGTGGACCTACATTTGCCAGACTCCAAAATCTCTTGTCTTTTCACGGCAGCCCACTATTTCTATATGACAATCTGCCTGACATTATTTTCTATCTCCAGGCACTACTTATTCCCTTCAGCTCCTATTTTTGCTGTCTGATCTCTGGGCTCTATGATGAAGAGGAGACATGCTTTCCAGGAAGTAATTACGGCAAGTGATATAACCAGGCTGGCTGAAGCCAGGATTTTATTTTTTAACCTTGATGAGTAAAGCAGCTGGAAATACTACCTTCTAAAAGCAAAGGATCCAATTTCCCCATAGTACTAACTCTTCCTTAGTGCTAGGAAACACCCTGAAGTCGTCTCTTGGGCTATGTAAATATAAAGCAGTCTACCCAGGTCTAGTCTTGGGGAAGGCCTGAAATAATTAAGGTAAAGCAAACGTAGATGCTTCAGGCTGTTAACAAGATGTCTCAGTAGTTTTAGGCTTCGATAGATTAAGATTTCTATGCGAAAATGTTTTTCCCTAAGTGTGGATTTGGACTATCCTATGCTTATGCATTGCTGCATATCTTTCTTTGCAGAGTTGAGAGGACTATTCTTTGGATTATTCTTTGTTTGTGAGGATCATAGAAGTGGGATGGAAAGGAATGCTGGGAGAGTGCACAGGCTTATTCTCTTCAGCTGGTGCTGGAGGACAGGCTGTGAACAAGAAATGGAGAGTGCTTGGCCCAGCATGCCCTGGCATGGATGGTTGAGTTCTACCTGTGGTATTAAAATCCCAGACTGAAAATCCCAGACCTTAGGAATTAAGACTGATGACAGATTGTTCTGTACTTTGTCTTTTGTAGGACATAGGGCATCTGGTGGTGGTAGAGTTTCCAGAGGACCTAGGTTTGTACCATTCTGAGGATGTTCAGACTGTGGACATCTCAGAGTAGCCACTACTAATAGCAGTGTAAGTTACCCTGTCTATTACACTTCTTTTCTGGTATTCCCAAGCCTTCTGAAAAGACTTGTTAACTGTCACACCCTGACCTCAGTTGTGCTCTTGAGCTTGTTCTACTTTCTTGGAAGAATATCAAGCACTTCCTAAAGTTAATGATAGAAGCAATGGTGACAGTCATCTGTGCAAAACAGTGGTGCCCACTGTCCTCATAAGGGTGAGAGATAGTAAGGCTGCAGCAGGTCCAGAAAGTTGGGGCAGAAGTACAGGAGGGACTGTTTCTGAGAACACAAAAGCTATGTCAGAAATACAGAAGAAGAAAAAAAAAGAAATACGGGAGAGAAGAAGGTTGCCTTTTCCAGGAAATAGGCCATGAGGGCTTATGCCATCATAATTTGAACAATAAAAGTAAGTATGATCATATTTTGTAGTCACTGGTTAGTGAGATAGGATGTACTGTATCTGTCACTCTATATGCCATAGCCAGTCTCCAAGATGGTTCCCAGAGATCCTTGCTTTTTTGTATTTATGTCTTTATATAGTCTTCTTCTTCAATGAATCAGGGCTAGTCTATGTGAACAACAGTGTATGGCAGAGGTTACAGTGGTTGACTTCCAAGGGTAAGTTGTAAAAGACTTGCAACTTCTGCTCTGGTCCCTTGAATTGCTTGCTTTGGGGTAGGTCAGCAGTCATCTCATGAAGCCTCTTATTTATTTATTTTTGGCTATGCCACGCAGCATGCGAGATCTGAGTTCCCCAACCAGGGATGGAACCCTTGCCCACCTGCATTGGAAGCGTGGAGTCTTAACCACTGGACCGCCAGAGAAGTCCTCATGAAGACTCAAGCTGCTCTGTGGAAAGGCCTACAAGAGGAGGAACTGAGGCCTCTACCACCATCCAGGACCAACTTGCCAGCCAAGTGAGTTAAGTCATTGAACGTGGATCTTCCAGCCCCATTCAAGCCTTCAGATGACTGCAGACCCAGCTGACATTTGACTGAGCCTCATGAGAACACCCTATCTAGAACTTCCTAGCCAAGTGGCTCCCATATTCCCAGCCCATAGAAACTATAAGAGATAATAAGTGTTTATTATGTTTTAAACTACTAAGTCTTGGGATGACTTGTTATGCATCAATAAATAAAACACTATACTATAGCTTCTATGGAATAAACGTCTATGTGAAACTCTGCCTAATAGATCAGCCAAGTCTTCAGAAAAAAAGAGGACATGGGTTGAGTCTTCAAAGATGAGTAGGAGCTTGCAGGTGGAGGTAAAGTGGAGAAAGGGGAATCATTTCAGGCTAAAGGAACAGCTTGACTATAGGGCCAGAAGTAAGAGGGCATGGCTTGTTTGAAAAAACAGCAATAAATTCAGCATGACTGGGGTGCAGTATGTTTAAAGAATGAGGTAGAGAAAGATTACAGGAGTAGACAGGAACAAGCTCAAAAAGGACCTTAAATGCCATGTTCATGTATTTGTTTTTTATCCTGAAGGCAATGAGGAGCCACTAAAGAATTTTTAAGCAGGCAACTGACATGATCAATTGTACCTTTTAGAATGATGGCCAAATGGAAGATGGATTGGAGACAGAAAGACCATTTAGAAATAATTGCAAGTCCAGGTGAGAAATGATTAGTGCCTGAATTAAAGTCTTAGCAGCGTGAACGGGGGGCGGGGAATGGAGGGCTATTAGGAGGTATAATTTTCAGAATATGAGGGATGAGGAAAAGGGAATATGTGGGATCCAGGAGGAGGAGCAAGTTTTTAAAAATATTTATTTATTTATTTATTTATTTGGTTGCGATGGGTCTTACCTGAGGCACGTGGGCTCTTTGTTGTGGCGCACGGGCTTCTCTCTAGTTGTGGCATGAAGGCTCAGTAGCTGTGACGCATGGGCTTAGGGATCGAACCCGTGACCCTTGTGTTGGAAGGTGAATTCTTAACCACTGGACCACCAGGGAGGTCTTGAGGAGCAAGTTTTGAAGGGGTGAGTTTGAGTGGTGTGTAGGACACCAAGGTAAACATTTACAGGGGACAACTAGAAACACTGGTCTGGCTTGGAACCCAAGAGGGAATGAAGTCAGGCTGAAGATGCACAGAAGTTTTGAAGGCTTTTTCATACAAGCATCCCCTCTTAAAAGGTAAGTAATTCCATGGGTGAAATGAAATCAAACTACAATTTAGAGTTTTAGATTTATCTTTCATTGATAGCAAAGCCATTTAGAAATAAGATTTACAGTAAAAACCTGGGATAGGATCAATGGCATGAAGTCAGAACCAGGTACAGGTGGAAGGCCATTTTGTAGTATCTTCCAGTTTTGCTGGGGATTCAACCATCAGCAGAATCTGGTGACTAATTAAGTATAGAGATTGAAGGAGAGGGAAGAGTCTAAAAAATTAGTTCCTCCCCCAAAGTTTCCTTTCTTAGATCTACATTTTCCATCATGTATAACATCTTATGATCTATGCCCCATTTCAATATCACTGATTTTAAATTTTTCTGAATTAAATTTTGCTTCCATTTTCTTCACCTATTTTCCAGTAAATTTATATGAGTTTCATGATCTTCTACTTTCTCCTTTTTTCCCCTTTCTCCTCTTCCTGCTTTTTGTGAACAAAAGAAAATAAAACCTCTTCCTTTACTGACTATATAACAGGTGTAGCAGAATTCTTGATTTTTTTAATTGAATATTTTACAGGCATTCATTCTTGATTCATTGTCAATAGCTGTCTAATTCTTTGAAATTGTTTTTCAACTAATACAGTGATTTTCATCTCTAACACCTAAGTATGGCCTAGTAGTCAACGCTCCAAGACTTGGAATTCACCTGATTTGACCTGATCTACTTATCCAAGAGGTATATATTTAGAAAGATCACATAGATAAATGCAGGGTCCATAGCACTAGCATTTCAAGGATTAAAGAAAAAGTAACTTGTCAGGTCATATAGTTTTGTAATCAAGTTGAGAAGAAAGATCACTATGATAAATAAATGTGCTACAATCCCAGATTTTGAACAGGACTTTTTCTTTTAGTTGTTTCAAAACTATTTCTGCCTCAGTAAAAATTAATAGCAGTGGACTTCATGTCATCTTATTTGTGGAAATAACTGCGGTTAAAAAAAATAATTACCACTTAATTTTTGTTAGCAAGAAAGCCCAAGGAAAGTAATGTTAAAAATAAGGAAATGGAGCTGAGTGCTTAGTGGTTAGCATCTGGAGACACCACTTAATGTACTTACCTTTTTCAACATTTAATTGATGAAAATTGAGGCTCAATAAAAATTTTCTAAGGAGCAAAATGTCTAATGAATATTTTATATCTAGCTTTAGATAAAACAGTTTTACAGCATAATTAAAGGTAAATCTGCAAAATCCTAGGTAATAGGGCTTCCCTGGTGGCGCAGTGGTTAAGAATCCGCCTGCCAATTCAGGGAACGTGGGTTCAAGCCCTAGTCCGGGAAGTTCCCACATGCACTGGAGCAACTAAGCCCGCGAGCCACAACTACTGAGCCTGCGCTCTGGAGCCCGCGAGCCACAACTATGGAAGCCCGCGTGCCTAGAGTCCGTGCTCCTCGACAAGAGAAGCCACCGCAATGAGAAGCCGGCACACAGCAAGGAACAGTAGCCCCCGCTCGCCATAACTAGAGAAAGCCAGTGCGCAGCAACGAAGACCCAATGCAGCCAAAAATAAATAAATAAAATTAATTAATTAATTTAAAAAAACTTAGGTAACAGATTTTTTTCTAAGATGAAAAAGTTCCTTTGATTACATAATTGAGACATGCTCATTTAAAAAAAATTCAATTGATCCAGAAAAGCAGGAAATAAACTAAATTACATAAACCTCACCAGCCACAGATAAGCATTGTTAAAATTTTGTGAACTTGCTTCCAACCGTCTCTTCATACATATATTTGTGTATGCATATGTATGCCCGTAGCGTGACCTACACAGAATCATACCGTTCTGTAAACTGATCCTTTCATTTTGCAACACGTTGTGGACACCTTTCCATTTCCATAAATATAGATCTGGTTCCAGCTTTCTAAACAGATGCGTAGTATTACGCTCTATGTAAACACCGTAACTTAACCAACCATTCCCACACTGTTGAACATTTGGGTTGTTCTCAAGGCTTTTTTTTTTTTAATTTGCGGTACGCCGGCCTCTCACTGTTGTGGCCTCTCCCGCCGCGGAGCACAGGCTCCGGACGCGCAGGCTCAGCGGCCACGGCTCACGGGCCCAGCCACTCCGCGGCATGTGGGCTCTTCCCCGGCCGGGGCACGAACCCGAGTCCCCTGCATCAGCAGGCGGACTCTCAACCCCTGCGCCACCAGGGAAACCCCCAAGGCTTTCTTTTAATTAGCAATACCATGGTAAACATCCCTGTCATATTTCTTTCTTTCTTTTATTATTATTATTTTTAAAGATTATTTGATGTGGACCATTTTTAAAGTCTTTACTAAATTTGTTACAAGACTGCTTCTGTTTCATGTTTTGGTCTTTTGGCCCTGAGACATATGGGATCCCAGCTCCCCGACCAGGGATCAAACCCACAACCCCTGCATTGGAAGGCAAAGTCCCAACCAATGGACTGCCAGGGAAGTCCCCTTATTATTTATTTATGTATTTATTTATTTGTTCATTCAAATAAAACATGGCTCGGGACTTCCCTGGCAGTCCAGTGGTTAAGACTCCGTGCTTCCACTGCAGGGGGAACAGGTTTGATCCCAGTTCAGGGAACTAAGATCCCACATGCCGCACAGTGCGGCCAAAAAAAAAAACAAAACCAGAAACAGACAAAAAAAATATATGACTCAGAGCCCCCACTTATCAAGGTGGACAAGAGTTATTACTGGAATTCTTTTCCCCGCTACAGTGAATTATATATGACCTCCAGGGTTTGAGTGGCCCTAGGAAACTGGATTGGGGTTATGCTATTGATCCTCCTTTGTCTGGCCAGAGACAGTCCTCTCCAGAGGTCTTCTCCATTCTAGGCAGGGAAGCAGCCCTGCAACACTTTTAAACCTGCTTTCAGGATCTCAGTGCTTAGTGACCTGTCTCCCAGGCATCCTGCAGCCATCCCAACCTGGGTCTGTTCTTTTCGAGGGAGATACTTGGAAATCCTAAAATTCCACAACCCCTCCCCAGCCTTAGTGTTGTCTTTATACTAGTAAAGACTATTTTCTTGAGGAGATGGGGAAAAGGAACTACCACTAAACCTCTCCATATAAACCTATAACAGACAACTAGACAGTTGACTGTGGAGGAGTTACTTAACCTCCTGAAACCTCAAATTCTTTATCTATCTATAAGATAACAACAAATAGCAACTCCATCCTGCCAGTTGTAGAGACCAGAAAATTTATTTGTCTTTAGCTTCCCTCATTCTCTCACTGCCACTCATATTCTGCCTCCTGAACCTTCAGAACAGAACGAGAATCTGACCACTTCTCTCCACCTACCCTGCGTCTACCTGGGGCCAAGTCTCCACCATGTCTCACTTGGATCTTTGCAGTAGCCTCCTAATAGGTCTCCTTGATTCTACCCTTATTCCCGTCATCAATTTTCTTTTGAAAAGGATGATGGCTTTCATCTAACTTTGAGGAAAAGGTAAAATTCTTAGACTAACCTAGAAAGCCCTCTTATATGACTTAGCACTACCTCCCCCACCTCTCTGACCTCAGTTCCAACCATCCTCTTCTTCAGTCACATTCCCCTTGCCAAAACATGTCAGGCATGCCTTTTGCATTATCCTCAGGACAATAGTTTCTCCATGCAGGTATCTGCTCAATTACCTTTATCATTATCCCCAGAGCCTGCTTCATTTTTCTCCACAGCACTTATCACTGACATAGAGTATGTTTATTTCACTATCTCTTAAAACTGGAATATAAGCCTGTTGAAGGAAGGACTTGTCTATTTCTATTTAGGTTTTCAGTGCCTAGAGAGTACCTAGCACACATTAGGGGCTCAATAAATATTTGCTGAATAAATGAATGGACAATTATATCTTTCAGAATTGGAGTGAGGGTTCATTCTGATAATGTTAATGCCTATCGAATAGGAAAGACTATTTGAACACAGATTGTTGCTGTATCATCATTATTATTATATTTATACTAGTCTTTGAAGACTATATTAGAAAAAGGGTATTCCAGCAAAGAACTGACTGAAGCAGAGGCTTACAAGTAGGAAAACTTACCCTGTAGGTAAGTGTGACCTGCACTGAAAACTAAATATTGGTAAGAGCTAGTGTTGGAAATGTAGGGATGAATATGGAGGGAACTGAATTCAAGGCTCAGAAGTACGGGTTTGTCCCTAACAGTGGGGAACCATCCAGGATTTTCAGCCAAGGAAGATATGATAAAATCTTGGTTTTTGAAACTTCTGTGGTGATAATCAGTTATCCTGTGTTGCAAAGTTGCATTTTGTGGCTTGTGGGAGGTGTGTTTGTTAATCAGAGAAAACGGTGTGTTTCTTTAAGAAACTTTGCTGGACCTTTTTGTCTGATAGGACCTGGCCTGTGACCTTATTTATGATCCCCTCTTTTCATGCAGACACCAAACATCCTCCATGTGGAGAAAAAGAAGGCTGAGATCCAGAGCCTTGGTGATTCACTCTTAGTTATTTCCCCTTTCATGATTCTAATTTGCTCACCCTTTGGATTGTCTTCTTCAGACTGTGGCTGTATTTCATGTCTTGGTTTTCCACCTCACAGGCAATTTCTGACCATATCTTTCTCCATGACATAACCCCACTGCCATTTAAAATCTCGCCATCCAAAGTGTGGTCCTGGGACCAGTAGCACTGGCATCACCTGAGAGCTTGTTAGAAATACAGAATTTTCAGGACCCACCTGAATTAGAATCTGCATTTCAACAAGATCCCTGGTGATCTGTGTGTACATTAATATTTAAGAAGCACTACACTTAAGTATCCCTTAACCAATGGATGCACCAGTGTCCCCCAGGAGCCCCTCATCACCTCAAATAAACATACAGAGAGGGCTTCCCTGGTGGTGCAGTGGTTAAGAATCCGCCTGCCAATGCAGGGGACACGGGTTCGAGCCCTGGTCCGGGAAGATCCCACATGCCGCGGAGCAACTAAGCATGTGCGCCACAACTACTGAGGCTGTGCTCTAGAGCCCGTGAGCCACAACTACTGAAGCCCACGCACCTAGAGCCCGTGCTCCGCAACAAAGCATAGCCCCCGCTTGCTGCAACTAAAGAAAGCCCACGCGCAGCAACGAAGACCCAGTGCAACCAAAAATAAATAAATAAACTTATTTAAAAAAAAACAAAACCAAAAAGCATACAGAGTGTTTGCTTTCTAAACAAACTTCCGGACAATTCCCCCTAGCCACCCTTTCCAACTGGAGAGCTTTCCACACTCTACCTTCTGTGCAGAAAATCTGAAGCAGCAATGCTTTGAATGTTCGGTGTTTCTCAAGGTACAATCCTCAGATCACCTGCATCTGAATAACCTAGAGAGTTTGTTAAAAATGCAGATACCCCATCCTACCTACATTTGCTGAATCTGACTCTTTAGGGGAAGGGCACTGCAAACCACTTTTTCAACTAACATATGATACATACCAACAATCAGAGAACCATCAGAAAACTCCTGGCTGCAAAAACAAATGCAGCTTTAATAGCTCCCCCTTCTTGGTATTGAAACCTTTTTCCAGCTTTGACTCCATTCCCTCATCCAGCCCTGCACTGGGTTATTTGAAATACAGTACTTTTAGTTATCATCCTATTGTTAGAGAGTGCTATTTTTGCAAGAGATCTCATCCAAGTGCTGCTCTGATACCTCTTTTACAAAACTATGTAAATAGCATTCCAGAATTTCTTTTCTACAGGTTATCAGTCTTAACATACAAATGAAATATAAATGTTTCTATCAAATAATTTAATGTTTATTTTTCTGCTTCTTAGTATTTTCTTACGCAATAAAAGAAGATTTTTCCTGCGTCTGATGCTTCTTTAAAGTCACTGTGCTTCTCTTCATCAATGTCTCATATCAGGACGGTTAGTTTCATAGTCAGTCCTATTGGAAAAGTACCTAACATGACTTTATAATAACATTCTCTAGGGTCTGGGAGTTTGGGGGCAGGGATAAATGCTGAAACAGGCACTTGGTGCCTGCAGTTTGCTGGTCTACCTCTATTGCTGCAGTCTACATCAAGGCCTTCTACCACTGACATGAAAGTTGAGCAGAATGGGTGAAAGAATGGCAGCACTAGTTGCATAACTATTATGAAATGAAATTACACAGTTTGAATCCACATTAATAGATATTAAATGTTATTATCTATTAACATTAGATGTTAATAGAAATGTTAGTATCTATTATCATTTTATTACTAAATGATACCTCTTGCAAATAAAATTTAAACAAAGTCTGAATCTTAATGAAGAGGGATCAAGAGAGAATAAAATGTTTTCCAGACTTCTGCATCCACCCCCAACAGTGCTTGTTTTAGATCTTAAAATCCTTCTTTCAAAAAACTAGAAAATCAAAACGAAAAATCTCTTTTCTCTCTTAAAGGGGTTCAAGACTTCAAAGGCATTCTTTAATGAGTCTATCTTTATGTATCCTTTTCTGAACCCTCAGCAAGATCTAATCTTATTCTTTTAGAGTGCCTATAGTACTTCCTTTTCTCATTTCCAGTCCTATTACTCTTCCTTGATTCGTGGTCATATCTGGGCCTCTCCTTCTCAGTTGTACTTCCTTGGCCAGTTGTAAATTTCTTTAGGCAGAAACTGTGTATTCTCCTTTTTGTACCTATCAACAATATTTATTGCATTCGTGTTTTTTTTTTTCTTTTTAAAAACAACGTTAGGGGTTGAGCTATTCTTATTTATTTATTTATTTATTTATTGGGTCTTCCGTTGCTGCGCGCGGGCTTTCTCTAGTTGCAGCAAGCGGGGGCTACTCTTCATTGCGGTGCGAGGGCTTCTCATTGCAGTGGCTTCTCTTGTTGCGGAGCACAGGCTCTAGGCAAACAGGCTTCAGTAGCTGTGGCACATGGGCTTCAGTAATTGTGGCTCACGGGCTCAAGAGCGCAGGCTCAGTAGTTGTGGCATGTGGGCTTAGTTGCTCCGTGGCATGTGGGATCTTCCCGGACCAGGGCTCGAACCCATGTCCCCTGCATTGGCAGGAGGATTCTTAACCACTGCGCCACTAGGAAAGCCCTATTGCATTCTTTATGCTCAGCAAAGTGAGGCCTACAAAAGTATAAATTATAAAACAAACAGTTTAGCTTGGAAGAAAAATTTTACCCATGTAAAACTGTAGCAATTACTGTAAGAGAATATATAAGTATATAACTAATAGAGACGTGAGTCTTGATCCCATACAGTTCTGTCATGGGAGGTGCAAAACCACTGAAGAAGGTGAGTATGGAAGCCTGGGCTCTCAACACTAAGCACATTTAGCCTTAGGATCTACACTTAAAATCCCAGTGGTCTAGAGAGGGTAGATGCCCTCAGTAAGAGCTGCTGAGATTCAAATTGAAAATGAGGTGGGAGTGAATATCTCCAAGCTACCATGATGAACCAAGGCCAAAGCTCTTGGTTCAATTTTTCTGGATTCCATAATTGCCAGCATTTCTGTATGCCGCAAGGGGCAAGGAGCACCTGAAGATCATTAACATTAGCCAGGCAGGTGCCATTCTAGTCAAGTCATTATTATCTCTCACTTGGATGGATAATTGAAATTGCTTCTTAAATGTTTTTTCCACTTCATTGTTATCTCCTCCTCCTCTGTGTCAGGGGTCCCCACGACCACCTCTCGTGTTCAATGATTTGCTAGGAAGACTTTAATAGGACTCAGAAAACATATAATCATACTCATGGCTATGAAGTATTACAGAAAAAGTGTTCAAAACAAAGTCAGCAAAGGGAAAAGGCACAGGGGCAAAGTCTAGGGAAAACCAGGCCCAAGCTTCCAAGAGTCTTCTCCCACTAGAGTCACACAGGATGTGCTTAATTCCCCTGGCAATAAGTTGTGACAGCACATGTAAAATGTTGCCAACCAGGGAAGTTTGTTTAAAACTCAGCATCCAGGGACTTCCCTGGTGGTCCAGTGGTAAAGAATCTGCCTTCCAGTGTAGAGGACACGGGTTCGATCCCTGGTTGGGGAACTAAGATCCCACATGCCATGGGACAACTAAGCCTGTGTGCCACAACTACTGAGCCCATGGGCCTCAATGAGAGAGTCCACGTGCTGCAGACTACAGAGTCCACGTGCCACAACGAGAGAGAAGCCCGTGGGCCACAACAAAAGGTCCGCATGCCTCAACGAAGAGTCCTGCGTGCCGCAACTAAGACCCAACACTAAAAAACTAAAGCTTTTTTCTTTAGCCCAAAAAACTAAAGAAAATAAGTAAATATAAAATTTTAAAAAAGAAAACCTCAGCATCCACCGATTGGGGGCAAATCACATAGACATGTTCTGCCTAGCAGGTACCAAAATCCCAGATTCCTCAAAGGAAAGCAGGTGTTCAACATACAGCACATTGTTTATACAAACAGTTCATGCAAAGTGAGCCAATCTTATCAACGGGGTGATGGGAACCCTCCCAAAACCCGAGTTTCCAGACACCTGCCAAGGACCAATCCTGTAAGCCAGACTTTCAAAAGACAGCACTCCGGCCTACTATGTTAACTCATTTCTGCACATCTTCTAACCCATTCTCCAGTCAATAACCAAAGGAATCTTCTTGAAATATAAACCAAATTATGTGTATTGTATTTGGACTAAAATCCAAACTCTTTACCATGGTCCACAAGTCCCTGCATGATGTCAATAACTCCTTCCCCTCAAACTCATCTCTTGTCACTCTCCTCAGCAACACCCTGCAGCCACTTTGGCTTCCTCTAAGTTTTGAAAACATCACTGCCCAACAGAACTTTCCTTGCTAACGGAAATGTTCTTCTGCACTCTCCAGTCATCTCTTGGTGTCCACCAACCACACACAGTTATTGAGCACCTGAAATATGGCTAGTGCAATTGAAGAAATGAATTTTTAATTTTATTTAATTCTAATTAATTTAAATTTAAATAGCCAAACGTAGGTAGTTTGGCT
This sequence comes from Neophocaena asiaeorientalis asiaeorientalis, assembly GCF_003031525.2. NCBI lineage: Eukaryota > Metazoa > Chordata > Mammalia > Artiodactyla > Phocoenidae > Neophocaena > Neophocaena asiaeorientalis. Next base: position 5,769,760 of record NW_020173377.1, on the reverse strand, counting down.
ACCATACTGGGCAATGCAGCTCTAGAACACATTGAGTTTTTCCCATTTTAAGGCCTTTTGCTGTATGGGAACTTACAGATCAAACTAAAATGCTTGAATCACATAGTTTATTAAATTAATTTAAAACACAGCACAGAGCAAGGGAAAAGAGAAAGGGTAAGTTAATACACTATTAGGAAAGGTTGCATGAATGGTGGAAGGATCACACTGCTCAAATCCTGGGTTATGTAATGCTTGTATATCCTCCCTTTCTTTGCTGTGTCAGCCTTCTCTGCTGACAGACCAGAGTTGAGGTCCAATCAAGAGGGCCTACAGACAGAAGGTGCCCTGGGCCAGTGGTACACACTTGTTCTACCAGAAAGATGCAGGGACAAGTACACCTGGCCAATAGCTGTAGCTTGCCAATTACCCTGCTGAACAGCTATGAGTTTTTATGTTTTGGGCAGAAGACACATACACCAGAACAGTTATTACCAGTGAGTGGCTGGATTAAGAGCTCATAAATATTAAGTGCTCATGTATAGTTAGTGTATCCTGGACATTAAATATCTTGTATATATTTAATTTGTCATGAATATTTATTTAGTGCTTATGTGCCTTATGTATACTTAGTGCCTCTCAACTATTACTCTTGGTCTTTTAATTCCTTTCTATTTACATTTAACACACATGCTCTACCCACTAACTACTTATCTAAACTTAACATATGTATGAGTTTCATTTATCCCACTTGCTTTTTCTTTTCTTCTGCCTCATAACTCAGTATTCTCAAGCAGTATAACTAATGCACCTTATACCTCTGCACATATTTCTTCTCTGCATGGTGACCGTCCTCTGGCTCATCCCATAACAAGCTCCAAGAGCCTTTAGGTCTCAGTGGAAACGTCACCTCCTCAGAAAGGCCTTCTCTGATCACCCATCTGCTATGGACTGAATTGTGTCCCTTCCCAAATTCACAGTTGAAGCCCTAACCCTAATATGACTGTATTTGGAGATAGGGCCTTTAGGGAGGTTAAATGACGTCATAATCTGATAGGATTTGTGTTCTTATAAGAAAAGGAAGAGACAGCAGAGATTTCTCTCTCTCCTTGTACACAGTAAGGGAAGGCCATGTGAAAACACAGCAAAAAGGCAGATATCTACAAGCCAGGAAGAGAGGCTTCACCAGAAACGAATCCTGATGGCACCTTGATCTTGGGCTTCTGGTCTCCAGAACTGTGAGAAAATAAATTTCTGTTGCTCAAGCCACTCAGTCTATAGTATTTTGTTATGGCAGCCTCTGAATTTTTTTTACTGATGATACTTCTAACACCAAATGTATGGATATTTTCCTCACACTAACCAATTCTCCAACTCTTCGGACACCAAGTGGGTGTTCAACAATTCAATTCAATTCTAACACTATATACCTAGGGTTAGCATTGGATCCCTCAGGTGAAAGGGTTCAGTTCCACAAAACTGCCCCCACTTCGGACACCAGTCACGAGTCCCAGGTACTTCTGACCAACTGGCTATTAATCAGGAGTTCCCACAATTCCCTCCTCAGGTTTGATAATTTGCTAGGACAGCTCACAGAACTCAGGGAAACACTTTACTTACTATTACTAGTTTATTATAAAAGATACAACGCATGAACAGCCAGATGGAAGAGATGCATAGGGCAAGGTATGGGGGAAGAAGTGCAGAGTTTCCATGGTCTCTCCTAGCACCTCCATGTGTTCACCAACCCAGAAGCTTTCTGAACCCCATCATTCCGGGGGTTTTATGGAGGTTTCATTATGTAGGCACAATTGATTAAATCACCAGCAACAGGTGATTAGCTCAATCTCCAGCACCTCTCCCCTCCCCTTCTGTGGGGTTGAAAGTTCCAACCCTCTAATTATGCCTTTCTGGCAACCAGCCCCCAGTCTGAAGCTATCTAGGGGGCCCCAGTCACCAGTCATCTCATTAGCATACAAAAGTCCCTCTTATCACTCCAGAGACTCCAACGGTTTTAGGTGCTGTATGCCAGCAACCTGGGACACAAATCAAATATTTATTTTTATCATATAATTCAGCCCTAGCAGACTAATACACCATCTATCAAATCCTTCTAAAGTAGGTCTTTCCCACCCCCATTAATCTGTATCTTCCCACAATATTTACTTCTTTACACATAATTCGTCATTATTTTTAGTTATTTGCTTGCTTACTTTTTAAAAAAATTTTTGGCTGTGCTGGGTCTTAGTTGTGGCAAGTGGGATCTTCGTTGAGACACGTGGGATCTTTAGGTGCAGCATGTGGACTTCTTAGTTGCAGCACGCAGACTCTTAGTTGCGACATGCATGAGGGATCTAGTTCCCCAAACAGGGATCAAACCCGGGCCCCCTGCATTGGGAGCACAGAGTCTTACCCACTGGACCACCAGGGAAGTCCCTTGTTTACTTTCTTTTTACCTGTTTCCCACAACAAACTGTAAGCTCTGCTATGGCTGCAACTATGTCTGTTTTGCTCATTTTTGTAACCTCAGCTAGTTGTCAATGAATATTTATGAATGAAACTTCAAAGCACTTATTAAAAAAATGAGTGAATGAAACTCTGAAGTACATATTATTGTTTGACAACAAACAAACCTATAATTCAGCAAACCTGGCTCTTGAAAATAATTGAAAATTATTTTCAATGTATGATTGTGCCTGAAGCCAACATTTTATTTTATAGTGGTAAAATATACATAACATAAAATTTACCATTTTAACCATTTTATGTATACAGTTCAGTGACATTAAGTCCATGCAGACTGTTGTTCAACCACCAAAGCTATCCATCTCTAGAAATTTTTCATCATTTCAAACTGAGACTCTGTACCCATTAAACAATATCTTCCCATTCCCTCCTCCTCCTAGTCCCTGGCAACCACCATTCTACTTTCTGTCTCTGAGTCTTATATGAGTCTCTAGGCACCTCATATTAAGTGGACTCATATAATATTTGACTTTTTGTGTCTATCTTATTTCACTTAGCATCATGTCTTCAAGGTTCATCTATGTTGCAGCATGTGTCAGAATTTTAATCCTTTTTCAGGCTGAATAATATTCCATTGTATGTATATACCACATGTTGTTTATCCATTCTCCTGTAGATGGACATTTGGGTTGTTTCCTCCTTTTGGCTATTGTGAATAATGTTGCTATGAACACTGATGTACAAATAATTGTTTGAGTCCCTGCTTTTAATTCTTTGGGGTATATACCCAGAAGTGGGATTGCTGTATTAGGTGACAATTCTTTTTTTTTTTTTTAATGTGACAGTTCTATGTTTAATTTTTTTGAGGAACTTCTATACTGTTTTCCACAGTGGCTGCATCATTTTACGTTCCCACTGGCAATGTGCAAGGATTCCAATTTCTCCACATCCTCACTAACATGTGTTATTTTCTTTTGTTTTTGATTGTTTGTTTTTGATAGTAGCCTACTTAATGGGTGTGAAGTGGTTTCTCATGGATCTGATTTGCATTTCCCTAATGATTAGTGATGTTGAACATCTTTTCATGTGCTTATTGACCATCTGTATATCTTCTTTGGAGAAATGCCTTTTTAAGTCCTTTGCCCATTTTTGAATTGGGTTGTTTTTTGTTGTCTTTCAAGTTGTAGGAGTTCTTTATATATTTTGGGTATTAATCCCTTAACAGATTAATGATTTGCAAATATTTTCTCCCATTCTGTAGGCTGTCTTTTCACTCTGCTGATGGCATCCTGCGATGCACAAAAAATTTTTAATTTTGAGGAAATCCAATTTACCTATTTTTTCTTTTGTTGCCTGTGCTTTTGCTGTCATACCCAAGAAATCATTGCCAAATCCAATGTCATGAAGCTTTTTTTCTGTTTTCTTCTAAGAGCTTTATAGGTTTAGCCCTTATGTTTAGGTCTTTGATCCATTTTGAGTTATTTTTGTATAGGGTTTAAGGTAAGGGTCCAACTTCATTCTTTTTTCATTCTTCTTCTATCTTGTGGATATCCAGTTTTCCCAGCACTGTTTGTTGAAAAGTGTATCCTTTCCCCATTGAATGGTTTTGGTACCCTTGTCAAAAATCATTTGACCATATATGCAATGGGTTATTTTGGGGCTCTCTATCCTATTCCATTGATCTATATGTCTGTCTTTATGCCAGTGCCACAGTATTTTGATAACTGTAGCTTTGTAGTAAGATTTGTAATCAGGGTGTGTGAGTCCTCTGACTTTGTTTTCATTTGAAACCAAATTTTTAATCCTACAAATAATTTCCAAAATTGTTTGTAGGGGTTGCCATCTCAGCAACAGTGCAAAAATACACATTTCACAGCAATTACTTCCAGTAAGAACTGGTCTTCTATGTAAATTCTTCACAAGAAGGTGTCTAGGAATAGCAGTCCTAATTTGGAGTCACTGTATTTCTTTTATTTTCCTTAGACAAAACTCTTACTCACACTTGAATTAGAATTTGCAGTATCTTAGCCTTTTGTTCAGGCTGGCACTGCCCAGCTGGGATATCAGCCAAAGAAGACTTCCTGGATTAAGTTTAACTTAGGTAACTCTTTCAGTTTGGGTTATCAGGCTCCATTAGTTTGCCCAGAATACAGAAGAGAACAAACATGTTCAAAACAAGCTGGTTGGGATTTTATCAGGCAGGGTTGCTGCACATTCAAGGTTAGACTAAAAAAAAAAAAAAAAGTCAATGAGAGAAAAATCATAACAGAAAGTTAAAGGCAAACTCTCAAAACTAGGCAGAGCCTTTCTGGATTGCCTCTGTATATGACAAAAAGAGAATCAAGCTTATTTTAGTGGGTCTTTGAGATTTTCTCTCCATTTCAGGTTGTGCAGAAGAAAAATTATAGTTTGAGAAACTTGCCTGGTATTTTGCTTTTCTCCTAACAGAGGTAGGGTGGGGTAGTAAGAAAGAATGTTGGACTGTGTCTAAGGAGCTCTGGCTTCCAACAGGATTTTGCCACTGACTTGCAATGGGAAATAAGTCACTGGTTCTCTGAGCTACAATTTCCTCAACCATGTGCTGAAAGAACTGTTGGATTTTTAAGAACTCTAACAGCTCTAATAATATGACAGAATCATGGTTTTTTGTGGGTTTTTTTTAACCTCTTCTAGATACTTCTCTTATTATTCTCTAATTCTTAGAAAATGGTGTAAAACGGTTATTAGCATTCATGTTTTGTCTGCTCTGCTAAATTGTACGGTCCTAGAAAACATCACATTCAGTTTGCTATCCCTCACAATTTAAGACTATAGCTTTTATAAGTTAAATATTTGAAGGAAGGAAGGGAGAATGAGTTGAGCTATCTTTTTTTGTGTGTGTGTGGCACGCGGGCCTCTCACTGCTGCAGCCTCTCCCATTGCGGAGCACAGGCTCCGGAAGCGCAGGCCCAGCGACCATGGCTCACGGGCCCAGCCGCTCCACAGCATGTGGGATCCTCCCCGACCGGGGCATGAACCCACGTCCCCTGCATCGGCAGGCGGACTCTCAACCACTGCGCCACCAGGGAAGCCCTGAGCTATCTTCTTTTGAAGATTATTTTTCAGTGATAGTTGCTTCATAATTTTGTAGAGATAAATATCCTTTAGCTAGGTGATAATGATTATATTATAGTAATAGTATTTCTCCCTGTTTTGTCCAATTAAAAATAAATTGTGGATTATTTTATAATATAAAAACCCAGAAGCAATGCATTATGTGAGTTAGTATTCTATTATACTGCTTTTTTGGTAAATAAATTCTCAGGGAAGATTTCCTATGAGCAACCCGATGTGATAAAAGGCTAATGTAATGAATCAGGATTATTTACCATGTGCTGCAAATGTTAGAAGAGCTAGCTCAAACTAGTTCAACCAAAAAGGAAAATTTATTTGACTCATATACCTGAAAAGTTCAGGCTTGGCTAAATCTAGGGCCAAATGGATCTCTAGGGCCATTTCTTCATTTATGGTGGTAAGGCTGCTAACAGCGCCACGCTATCCTCTCAGTAATCCTGGTGTTTGGACAGTGCCTCTTTCAGAACAGTTCTAATGCCTCCCAGAGTTGAGCTGCATCATTTAAATGAGTCACACATGGAGATGTGCCTGCATTGGTTATTGTTCTAGGTCTATGGAATACACTGATTAGCTAGGATTGGGTTATATGCCCACACTGCAGTTCAGGAGTAGCATTTACCTCCTCCTGAACCTCATGGACTGAGAATGATCATGGGGTGGCTTCCTGTTGGGAAACTGGGGACTCTTTCTGCGTTTTTTTTGGCCGTGCCACGTGGCTTGCAGGATCTTAGTTCCCTGACCAGGGATCGAACCCGCAGTGAAAAGCGCGGAGTCCTAACCACCAGGGGATTCCCAGAAAACTGGGGACTCTTAAGCAGAAGATGCAATGAGTGATAGCCAAGTAGGAGCAGTGGGAATTCACAACAAAAAACAAATCCTAGGGCTTCCCTGGTGGCGCAGTTGTTGCGAGTCGGCCTGCCGATTCAGGGGACACGGGTTCGTGCCCCTGTCTGGGGAAGATCCCACATGCCGCAAAGCGGCTGGGCCCGTGAGCCATGGCTGCTGAGCCTGCGCGTCCGGAGCCTGTGCTCCACAATGGGAGAGGCCACAACAGTGAGAAGCCCCCGTACTGCACAAAAAAACAAAAACACAAATCCTAGCTCTGCAAAACAAATTATTTTTAATTTTGTTTTTATATAAAAGTAATGAACTGAGAATCAACTCTATACACAAACTTGTTTCTAGCATTTAACTTCTAAAGCTTTCTGATGTAGTTTTGTACACTGTAAAAGCTTTAATGCAAAAGCTGACTCATGTCAGTTATGAATCACATCTGGCTGCAAATGACAGATCTAACTATAGTGCCTTGAACAGATAAGGGTTAATTTTGACGTTCAGAGGTAGGTTGTTACTGGTATTGGTTTGGTGACTTACGGATGTGAGTCTCTTGATATTTTCTTCATGGTCCCAGAATGGCTGCTGCAATTTTGGGCTTCAGGCCCAGGGTGACAGTAGGAGGAAGCAGAGGAGTACAAAAGGGCAAGAACTGCCTGCTATATAAACATATATTTTTCTTTTTTCCTGTGTACTTTTTTTTTTTTTTTTTTGCGATACACGGGCCTCTCACTGCTGTGGCCTCTCCCGTTGTGGCGCACAGGCTCCGGACGCGCAGGCTCAGCGGCCATGGCTCACGGGCCCAGCCGCTCCGTGGCATGTGGGATCTTCCCGGACCGGGGCACGAACCCGTGTCCTCTGCATCAGCAGGCGGGCTCTCAACCACTGCGCCACCAGGGAAGCCCTTCCTGTGTACTTTTTAAAGAGTATAACCAGATGTTCTAATCAATACTCTTGCATACATCACATGGTCACATATATCTTCTGTGAAGCTTGAGAAATGTAGTCTTTTAGTTGGGCTCAGTGCCACTCCAAATTAAACCAGCCTGCATTACTAAGGAAAAGGGGGATAATGGATATTGGGGGGCTGTCTCAGTCAGCGGGAGCTGCTATAACAAAGCAACACAGACTGGGTGACTTAAACAATAGATATTTCCTTCTCATAGTTCTGGTGCTGGCTAACTCAGTTCCCTGAAGAGGGCACTCCTCCAAATGGCCCTCTTCTTGCTGTGTCCTCACATGGCAGAGAGAGAGGTCTAGTTTCTTCTTACAAGGACATTAATCATATCAAGGGGCCCCACTATCATGACCTCATATAAACCTAATTATCTTCCAGCTCCAAATACCATCACATAGGGGGTTAGAGCTTCAACATATGAATATTCAGCCCATAACATTCCACCCTTGACAACCCCCCCAAAAAGTTTACATCCCTCTTGCATACAAAATACATTCATTTAATCCTAATGGCCCCCAAAGTCTTAACTCATTCTAGTATCAACTTTAAAGTCTACAGTTCAAAATCTCATTTAAACCAGATATGGGTGAGACACGAGGTATGATTCATCCTGAGGCAAAATTCCTCTCTAGCTGTGAACCTGTGAGACCAGGTAAGTTATGTGCTCCAGAATACAATGGTGAGACAGGTACAGGGTAGACTTTACTGTTCCAAAAGGGAGAAATTGGAAGGAAGAAGAGGGTATCAGATCCCAAGTAATTCCAAAACCTCATAAGGTAAATAATATTAGATCTTGAGGCCTGAGAATAATCCTCTTTGGTTCGATGCTCTGCTTTCCAGACCCAATGGGGTGATCCCACCTCTGTAGCTATGCCAGGTGGGGGGCCCCACCCCCCAAGCTCCAGGTGGCTGCAGTCTGGCCCAGCGAATCGGAAGCAACAGATCACCCCAACCCTTGAAACAGAGGAGGCAGCCCCGATGATCTCTGAATCACCTTTGTAGTCATTCCTCCCTTGCCTTGAAGAACAGCACACGTTTGCAGCTGCCTAGCTCCACAGTCCAGTTCTGTGGGGTCTAAGAAGTCTGACAGCCTTCCTTCTGCGCTGGGGTGGCTGATTAGGTCTGTGGCTCACACTCACTATAAACAGGGTGAGAATTTTCCGAATTTTAAAGTTCTAGTTCATTTTTTGTCAACAATTCATTGTTTTGACTCATTTCTCTCTTTTGCGTTTAATGCTAAGTGGCCAGAAGGAACCAAACTGCTTCTTCATCACTTTGCTTAGAAATTTCCTCGGTTAACTATCCAGTTTCATAGCTTGCAAGTTTTTCCTTCCACAAAACACTAGAATATAGCTCAGCCAAGTTCTTTTGCCACTTTATAACAAGGAGCACCTTTTCTCCATTGTCCAATAACATGTTCCTCATTTCCATCTGAGATCTCACCAGAATAGCCTTTACCACCCATATATATACTAACATTCTACTGATGATTTACATATTCTCTAAAAAGAGGGAAGCTCTCTCTCCAGTTCTCCCCTTTTCTTTGTGAGTCCTCACCAAAATCATTGCCCTTAATGGCCATATTTCTAGCAGGCACCTCCAAACTCCTCCAGCCTCAACCCCTTGTCCAATTCAAAGCCACTTCAATATTTTCAGGTATTTGTTACGGTAGCACCTCACTCTCAGTACCAAAATCTGTATTAATTAGCCTCCAGAGAAAAAGAACCAATAGGACTGAGATACATATACAGAGAGAGAGGGAGAGGGAGAGACTTATTGTATGGAATTGGCTCATGCGGTTGCGTAGGCTGAGAAATCCCATGATCGGCAAAGGCAAGCTGGAGACCCAGGAGAGGCAATGGTATAGTTCCTGTCTGCGTTCAAAGGTCTGAGAACAAGGAGAGGGGATGGTGTAAGTTCCAGTTTGAGTCTGAGTCTTACCTAAGGCAAGATAAGACTGTTGTCCCAGCTCTAAGACAGTCAGGCAGAGAGGGAATTCTCCTTTATTCAGCTTTTCTTGTTCTATTATGTCTCCAATGGATCGGATGAGGCCCACCTACACTGGGGAGGACAAACTGCCTTACTCAAGTCCAGCAATTTAAATGTTAATCTCATCTAGAATCACCCTCATATACACACCAGAATAATATTTAACCAAATATCTGGGCACTCCATGGCCCAGTCAAGTTGACACATAAAATTAATCATCACAGTGGCATAGCAATTTCTGCCACAAAGATATTAGTGAAAACATTGTGATTTAATTCCTTTCCTTTCTGTTTCAGTTGTTTTCTTATTATATAGATATATATATAAAGAAAGCTTTTAGTTAAATAGATATTACACAGATGAAAAAAAAGAAATGTTTAATTCTAAGCAAAAATTTTCTCCTAAGTCAGGATATTTTTTTATCAACTCCAGTGTCTTTTTTTTTTAGATAGTCTATACAAACAGGATCATTCATTATATTTTGTGACCTACCTTTTTCTACTTAAAATATATAATTTGAACATTTCTTTGCTACAAAATATTCTTTTATGACTTTTTTAACATCTTTATATGACATTTTTAATGACTGCTGAATTGTCTATTGAATGGCATTTTTCAGTCAATCTCCCCTTGTTAGACGTTTAGTAGTTTCCAATTCTTCACTATTATAAGCAACTCTAACACACTCTTGGACAGTAGGACTCTCTCTTTTTTAAAAATGTATTTATTTTATTTATTTTTGGCTGCTTTGGGTTTTTGTTGTTGCGTGCGGCAAGTGGGGGCTACTCTTCGTTGTGGTGTGCAGGCTTCTCATTGTGGTGGCTTCTTCTGTTGCGGAGCATGGGCTCTAGGCGCGTGGGCTCAGTAGTTGTGGCTCGTGGGCTCTAGAGTGCAGGAGCAGTAGCTGTGGCGCACGGGCTTAGTTGCTCCGCGGCAGGTGGGATCTTCCCCGACCAGTGCTCGAACCCGTATCCCTTGCAGTGGGAGGTGGATTCTTAACCACTAGCGCCACCAGGGAAGCCCTCTCTTGTTATCTCTCAGTGTTTAGTTACAAAAGCAATACATGCCCTCTCCAAATAACTAAAACAATACAGAATTGTGTAAGATAAAAAGCAAAGCTCCTTATTTCTATTCATCAGCACTTCTTTTCCCCAGCGTTTCTATTCCCCATGGGGCAACCACCATTAATAGTTTACTGTGTGTCTTTCTGAATTTGTTTTCTGACTTCTTCCTTCCTTTTCCTTCCATTCTGTTAACTGTAGGTTTTTGCTTCCTGCTCTTCTTATCCTCAGCCTCAAGCAGCCTCTTCACTCTTATTTGCTGCTTAGTCTGGAAAACCAGACTAGCACATCTACTAGAATTATGTGTAGATTTAGTCAAAATAATTTATGAGTAAAAGCCTCACATCTCTCTGACTAAAGAGCATGAACTTCACTGGTTATCCTTTCTGTTTGGCATTTCGTAGTGAGCCTTTTAAAGCTACCTCCTGGTACTAACTGGGTCAAACCGTTGGTAAAGTAACCTTCAAATAAAGTGAGGTGTTACTATGTTTACTTTTCATAAGCTAAGAGTGAACTACATTTAAGAAACATTTTTATGTTAACTTTTCACGTGTTCATACAACTGACCATGAAAGGAAATTTTTGTAAAATAGGAGAAGAGCAATTAAAGATTTTTTTACTGTTTTCATTCATTCAGTAAATATTTGCTGAGTACCTGTCACATGTATAGATATTAGGAATGTAAAAATGAAAAACCAAAGCTCTTCATCTTCTTTTTTTAAAGCTTTCACAAGTACTATTTAGGAAATACCTAACAGTATATTTTGTCTTCTTTGCCTGGATCCTCCCTTCAAAACGTGCATTTGAGCATCTTGTCTCTGAGTCATGTGGCAGTAAACTCAGTTCTCTGTTGATAACACATTGGCACTTGAGCCCCTGTATTCTATGTTCTTGCCCGAGCAGCTGCAGCAGCATTTAGCTCAGGAGCAAGAGGAAGTCCTCTGGCTGCCCAAATAGGTAGATATCCAGGACATTTGGATTCCCTTCAAGTCCTTTTGGTAAAACTAAGTCCAGAGACCTTGGCATTGCAATTCACACCATTATCTACAGCTCACCCTTTCCTTTTATCTTTCTTCTTCTTCAACTATGAAAATTGCTGAAATGCCAGGAGTTTGGTTACAGGTGAATAGGGAAGTATGGAATGTTTTTAATCCTGCTCTCAGTATTGCTGGTAATATTAGAAGATCAGCAGAGCCGTGAATCCAGTCACGCTCTTGGCTATAGCAGCCTACCCTGACTTAAGTGTTCCTCACATGAAAAAAGACCCAGGGCTTTAGTTGACAGTAAAAGCAACCTGAGCCAGTGATGTGACCTAGCTGCCAAAACTAGCCAATGTGATCTGAACCAGCATTAATCGAAGGCTGTGGCTGGGACAAGTAAGGTAACAGTCCCAGAGTACACTCTGCAGTGGTCAGACCACACCTGGAGGATGGTGTTTCCTCCTGGGCACAGCATTTTAAAAGTGATGTTGACAAGTTGGAGTACACCCAAGTTGGGCAACAGGATGATGAATGGCCTAGAAACTACATCCTTTGAGGAACAGTTAGAGGAACTGGGGTAGTTCACCCTGGAAACTAGAGGCATAAGGATGTGGGATAATCACTTCCAAATACTCGCAGGGCTATCATGTAGAAGAGTTGAACTCTTCCGTATAATCTCAGCAAGCACAACTTAGACCAATGGGTGTACATTACAAAGCGATTGATCTTGTCTTCATAAAAGGAAGAATTTTCTAGCCCTTATGAACATCCAGAAAACAGGAGCTTTGCAAGGTAGTGACTTTACCTTAATATGGGGTGTTAGAATGGTGACTGGCTGACCAAACACCAGAAGATTCACGAATAGGATGGGAGGTTTGGAGAGACAAACTGATCTAAGATCCTTACAGATTCAAAGGTTCTAATGACAGAACCTCAAGAAGGAAAGAAGTGTTAGTACCTTTTTGCCTCAGATCTCATACAAGTATTAACCATAGAAACTATGCTAAAATTGACTCTAAGGTCAAATATCAAAGTTATGAGGATGGAAGGAAAAAAAGTCATAGGAACTTTCTCTTTTCCCTCGTGGTTGTCAATTTTGTGTATAAAGATTTGTGTAGTAGTGTTTATTTGTTATTTTCGAAGCAGATGGAATGATTTTTTTTTCTCTTTTAAGATTCTTTAAAGCCCTGGTTTGCTTTCTTTCTCATCAAACTTATGGTTCTCTGAATAGTTTTCAGGATATTACATTTTGAAAAGATTACTCTTAATCCAAAATTATAAAGCAGCATTTCAGGGAATGGCAGTCTGTCCACATGTCAAAGAAGCAGTCCTATGGAACAACTGGTGTTTAAAGCTCATTAATCATTAATAATGAGGTAGTGTCCAGTAAAACGTGTATGTTGCAATAGCTTGGCTCTTCCCCATAATCAGTTATGTAAGTAGACCAGAATGATCATTCCTATTTTACCAATGCAGAAACGGGGTCTTGGAGCAGCTTGCCTACCATGATTGTGGATGGAGCAGGTGCTAATAATCCAAATCCACTAGCACTTGTCTAGTGCTCTTTCCAATACTGTTTTCAATACTAAAAACTGTTACTGTTTTTTCCTAATAGCAGGTCTAGAGACTTACTTAAATGCAGAATATATTTTCTCTCTCTAACTACAGTGGTTCTCTGGAGTAGGAGGGCAGATAGCTTCGGGCAAAGAATTGGCCTCCTAACTTTAATGCTGTCTCTAGTTCATCTTATGCCCTAAAGAAAAACTCTTGCAAACATCACTACTGATGTCTGAGAATGCTTGACCCTCTCCTTGAAAAGAGAGATGCTAACACTTACTTCAAATAAAAATCCTATGGATGTGGACAGAACAACGCTTGTCAGACAGGGTAGATTTGACTGGGTGGTGCAGCAAAATGCTTAGGAGCTCAGGTTCAGTGAGAGAGATGTGGGCTTAAGTCTTTGTTTTGCCACCTACTGGCTGTGACATTATCATCATCTCATGGAGCCTCAGGGCCCTTATCTGTAAAATGGGAAGAATAGGACCTACCTTTTTGGCTGTTGGGAGGATTAGGTAAGATAATGTGTGTAAAAGCATGAATACTGTGCTGTTTTTTAAAAACACGTTTATTGTGAGTTATTATTCATTGTCTTTTACTCACTTTTCTATTGGGGCATTATTGTGTGTTTCTGATTTACTTCCACTTTGCAGTTTATGCTCAGCACAGTAGGTGCTAAATAAATCCTAGTCTGTAGCACCACGCTGGACCCATAATCAGTAACAATTCAATAGACTAAGTGCCTCCTGGGTGCCCAGCCCAACGTCGATCTCCAAGAATACTAAGCTGCCTGAGACTAGACCTCTGCTGAGAGAAAGTGATCCTCAGGTTGTTGTAGAGGTGTTCCAGAAAGGTCTGGCGATGGATGAGTGCTGAGTGAGTCACAGGCAACCAGGCCAAGAAAGGTGGGAGGGGGCTTGGTGGAGAGGGGGCTGCTGAATGAAGGCACAGATCTCTGTCAACAGATTGCCTGAGTGAACTTTAAGCCTGCATCAGAGTTTTAATACTTGCTTGGCTAGTCACATAACCTCTCAGAACCTCAGTTTACCTGAAAAGAAATATACAATGATGACTACCTACTAGATTCAATGAAGTAATATTTGCAAATACTTTCTTGCCATATCATCTGGCACAAAGTAAGTGCTCAATAAATGTTAGCCACCGTTACCACTATGTTCTAACAATTTGATAATACCTTATAATTATGAACGGTGTCATTCCAAGAATAATTCATTCCTTGGCTGTTGGACTGCGAAGGAGGATTCCAGGATTCACTGCTTCAGTCTTGAAGAGCTTTAAAGCAAGGAGGCTTCACAATCCCAGTCAAGGGCCTGCGCGACGTCTTTTACTCTGGGAGGCCGGTACAGGAGGACCCGTGCAGAGCCGGGCTCCCAGGGTCACATGGGCCGCGGCCCCGCCCCGGCCGAGCCCGTCCCCCGCGGCTGCGGCAGCTGTGGCTGCGTCTGCGCGGAGCCGAGCGCGCTCTGTGGCGCGGTCCGCAGTGGAGGCGGCGCAAACAGCCAGGGGGCGGCGGATGGCTCTGCGTGGTCTGGCAGGCTCGGGGCCCGGCTCCCGCGGGCCGCTGGGTCAGGCGGGGGCAGTGGACGAGGAACGCGAGGCGCCGGCCGTGGTGGCGGCGGGAGACGCGCCAGAGGACGTTGAAGAGGACGAGGGCCGCAGCCGGGGCCTGCTGCGCTGGGACGGCTTCTCAGCCTGGCTGCATTGCGTGTGTGTGGTGGGCTTCGACCTGGAGCTGGGCCAAGCCGTGGAGGTGAGGCCCGGCCGCACCTGGCCCCCGCGCCCCGTCCCGGTCCCCGCGCTGGGGCAGCCCCAGCAGAGCTTGTGGCCCGCGGGCCGACCGGCCTGGACCCTGCCCTCTGCGCATCCGGGCGTGGCCGGCAGCCCCTCCGCCGTCTGCCGGGCTGCGGTCCAGAGGCAGTTCCCGTGGGAGGATCGTGGGCTGTGGCTAAGGGTGAAAAGTTCTCTCTAGCCCCCTCCTAAATACTTGTTGATGGCCCTGTTTTCTTTTCTTTTCTTTTTTTTTTTTTTTTTAACCCGGTGTCACAGGAATAACTAGAATGGTTAGCGGCACCCGGAGAAGACTGCAGGCAGGATGTTTGGGACTTTTTCAAGAAGCAAACAATGCCCCTGACATATGGTGAACTATAATAGCCAGACCTCACACAACCAACTTTTTTTAGACTCATGGATTGTTTTGGTCATTTGCAGCGACTCTCAGAACATTCCACTTAGCCTGAGCCGAAATGCTTGTCTCAGCAGGGGTTTTCTCCTTTTCCTCCTTTTGTTCCTCATCTCTGTTATTTCTTGATGTTGCTTATGAGACGGCCTGAAAGCTAATAGCAAGATGAACATAAGGAAAATCGTTCGCTTGTGAATTTGTCAAGTTTTCCATTTTTATAGCGCCTTGTTGAAAGGCCTTGTAATCTTGACATTATTTAGGGTTCCTTTTGTAGCATAAGAGATTGCTTGTCTTTATGTAGCCAAGAAAAACGTAGAGTCAGAAGGACCTACGTTTAGAAGATTTTTTTGTTTGTTTTGGTGGCAATGACAGATTTTAATGAATCATCTCATTCTGACTTTAGTGGCATGAGTGGGCTATGAAAATTGGCCAGGGAGGTGTTTCTTAATGTGGAGTGTGTATTCAGCCTGTCTTCTCTGTGTTTTATCATTACACAGCTCAATACACTTTAAGTTTCCACTAAGATTTAGGCATTATCTTGGTTGTTGAGCAGACGTATATGAAAGATATACTCTAACCTATACTTATAGAGTAAGACTACAATTTAGAGGAGAACCAAGAATTAATCACACCAGCAGATAGGGCTAAATGCAGTGCTTGGCACGTGACAGTGTTCAATAAAAAGTTGATAGAGTGAATACATGAACAGTACTTTGAGATGGAAACAACAGTTCCCAAAGACTGTGAAGAAGAGATTTATGTCATCTATCATGTACACTGACATATTAACCTGAAGCTATATGTATAGCAAAATACGATTTAATCAGAAAGCATAGGATTGAGTTGTTGTAGTCGATTACATTTTTGAATAGTTAAAGTATGGAGATCTTTTGGACTCTGACCCTTTGGGCATGCTTTATAATGTGTATGTTTTTTTCTGACCTAATAAACAATACTTAGCAAGTATTGAGGTGCTACAAAAATGTGAATCACTGAGACTATTTTGAATTTCATTTCCCATAGTATATGCTATTGCACAGAGTTTTCTTTAGGTCTTTGGTTCTTCACATTTTTAAAAGGTCCAGAATGCAGATAAGTTATGAACTTCATGAACTCTCTCCCTAAGGAAAATGGTAATACAAAATCATGTATATGCTTCCATTGACTATCTGGGGGTCATTTATGGAGTTTCTGTTGCATTGTCCTCAGGTTAAGAATCACTGATTTTAGAAAATGTAGGGTGAGGGTGGGGAAGATTCCCTAATAAAGGATCCCGAGAAAGATAAACACATTGAGAGGCAACACAATTTAATTTTGTTTTGTTTTCCTGAGGAATGTAGAATATTGCCACTTTTAAAATGGAGAAAAAGGAATACAAATTAATAATTAATATAACAAAATAGTTGAAAATATATTTCACTTTTGTAATATGGCCATATCCAGGCCAAAACTGGACAGGAGGGGTGGCTGTAATGGGGCAAGAAGGTAAGTATAGAATTGTTTTGGAGAAATGACATAATAGCCCCACCGTACTTCCTATAATGCACAGCCATAGGGATTCAGAAGGGAAGTTAATTAAATAGGTTAAAAACTAAGTTTGGACAGTATATCCTCCAACTCAGTTGTGTTATCAGAAATGCAGTCATTTAGTCTTAGGCTTGAGAGAGACTTAAGAAGTCAGTTCTGCCATGATAGAAAGTACCAGTTGCAAATTTTAAATGCATAAACAATGCCACTTATTTAAGCTTAAATCCCTACTAAAGAGATAATGTAGAATATTGACCAAGAACTCAGACCCTAGAGCTAGACTGCCTAGGCTTGAATCTGTGTGACTTGGGGTACGTTACTTAGCTCATTACTTAGCTCATCTGAGCCTCACACTCCTCTGTGACAGGATAACAGTGCCTATATCATGGCACTGTTGTGAGGGTTAGGTAAGTTAATGTTGATGAAGCATTTGGAACAGTGCCTTGGACTCAGTAAGACCTAGGTAAGTCAGTATTTGGGAAGCACTGAAATTCTCTTTTTCATTTTCAATGAAGAGAACCCCTAAGTTTTGCTTTGTGAAGATGAAGCCTTCGGACCTTAGTTTTCTCACTAGAAAAATGAAGTTGAAGTACTAGAATCAGTATTCTTCTTTTTTTTTTTTTGCAGTACGTGGGCCTCTCACTGCTGTGGCCTCTCCCATTGCGGAGCACAAGCTGTGGGCGCGCAAACTCAGTGGCCGTGGCTTACGGGCCCAGCCGCTCCGCAGCATGTGGGATCTTCCCAGGCTGGGGCACAAACCCGTGCCCCCTGCATTGGCAGGCAGACTCTCAACCACTGTGCCACCAGGGAAGCCCGAATTAGTATTCTTTGTAAAGTAGGGGAACTTTTTTTCTGGGTAGATGAAAATCAGATGTACCTCAGTGGCTAATCTGGTTGAAATGGGGCCTGTGTGTATATATTTGGTTGTGGACGACAGAAACTAAGCTATAGCTGAAGGAGAAAAGGCACATTTGCTGTAAGGCCACAGAGGTGTTTCAAGATGTCCAAGGTACAAATCTAGAGGGACTTCCAGAAAATGGCTAGAGCCCAGAACCAGGGAAGTCTCTTGTTTATGCTCTTGTTTTATGGATTTTGTTCATGCTTCATGCTCTCCTTTAAACTAACTTCTCTGCTTCTGTGATCTTTATGGCAAAGTTGCCCTTTTCGGCCACTTCAGCGAAGAGAGTGAATGTCATTCTCATTCCAAACACTGGAGGAAGGTACTCAGGCCTGGTTTGGAGCAGATTCTCACTCTGCTGTAATCAGCTGAAAACCTGAGTGGTTGGAGGAGTGGTCTGTGTTGCATAAAATGTCTGTTGGGAACCCTGTCCTAGAAGAAGGGGACAGTAAAGGGGATCTTTTGAGCTGGGAAGAGACTGCAAAAGGTGTTGACTACAGGAGGTGTGCTCAGCCTCTTTCTTTTTCCCTGAGATGGCTCTGTGTACGTGGGCCTCTCACTGCTGTGGCCTCTCCCGTTGCGGAGCACAAGCTGTGGACGCGCAAACTCAGTGGCCGTGGCTTACGGGCCCAGCCGCTCCGCAGCATGTGGGATCTTCCCAGGCTGGGGCACAAACCCGTGCCCCCTGCATTGGCAGGCAGACTCTCAACCACTGTGCCACCAGGGAAGCCCGAATTAGTATTCTTTGTAAAGTAGGGGAACTTTTTTTCTGGGTAGATGAAAATCAGATGTACCTCAGTGGCTAATCTGGTTGAAATGGGGCCTGTGTGTATATATTTGGTTGTGGACGACAGAAACTAAGCTATAGCTGAAGGAGAAAAGGCACATTTGCTGTAAGGCCACAGAGGTGTTTCAAGATGTCCAAGGTACAAATCTAGAGGGACTTCCAGAAAATGGCTAGAGCCCAGAACCAGGGAAGTCTCTTGTTTATGCTCTTGTTTTATGGATTTTGTTCATGCTTCATGCTCTCCTTTAAACTAACTTCTCTGCTTCTGTGATCTTTATGGCAAAGTTGCCCTTTTCGGCCACTTCAGCGAAGAGAGTGAATGTCATTCTCATTCCAAACACTGGAGGAAGGTACTCAGGCCTGGTTTGGAGCAGATTCTCACTCTGCTGTAATCAGCTGAAAACCTGAGTGGTTGGAGGAGTGGTCTGTGTTGCATAAAATGTCTGTTGGGAACCCTGTCCTAGAAGAAGGGGACAGTAAAGGGGATCTTTTGAGCTGGGAAGAGACTGCAAAAGGTGTTGACTACAGGAGGTGTGCTCAGCCTCTTTCTTTTTCCCTGAGATGGCTCTGGCATCACCACAGTGACACTAAGGGTCTTCTGGACCAAGGTTTGAAATCCTCTGAATTTTATATACTCTTTGTCACTTCCAGCTCTGTGAAATTACCTGATTTTATAATAAAGCCTTAATTAATTATCTGAATCCAGAATTGCCTCATTCCAGTTTTTTTTTCTCATTGAGTAATAATATGTTCATTGTTGAAAACTTGGCAAGAAAGGGAATTATAAACACTAGAAAACATCACTCATAATTATATTAAGAGATTAATACTTGGCATTTTTGTTAATACTTTTTTTCTTTATATAATTTTGTATCTGTCAAGGATAAGTTTGATTGTTAAGAACAGAAATCCTCTCAAATAAATTTAAGTGAAGAGAAATTGATTGTAAGGAATCTTTTGGAACTAGTTGCAGGAAGCAGGGTTGAACCTCTTGGGATTTGGAAAGCCCCAGGCTTTTGCCTTTGTCTCTGTGGAGCTGTGTGGTCTTTTGTCTTTGCTTCTCTTTGCATGTCTGTTCTATTCTCTGTGCTGAGGCTGATTTCCTCTGCAAGGGTCTCAATTTCTGCTCCCCCATTTCACTTGACTTAGGGTTTCCACGGTACTGATATTAGCCAAACTTCTACTTTTGTATTCTGGAACCAGGCAGAAGCTTAATTCAAATACTAGAGTATCTGATTGGTTCAGCATGGGTCAGGTGCTCCCTTTTGTTCAGTCAGTTGCGGTAAGGAGACAGTGTTTCAGTAACCGTAGTGGCCACTTAGGCTCACCCCTGCAAAAGGAGGGGACACTTGAAAGCATGGTTTGGGCAGCAGTCCCCCAAATAGGTCTGCTGTAAGAGTCTGCCATTACTGATAAGCATTCTCACAATTTGCCATATTGTTAGAGTCCTCATAAATATTTTTTTATGGACCATAATTTATTTAACCATTTTCTCTAATTTGGATATTTAGTAGTTTCTTTTTTTCTTCATAGTGTGAAGAGTTGTTTGCCACCTGTACACACTTCCTTAGAGATGGTCTTCATTTTTTGAGGGCCTTTAAATCATGTGAATTTACGGAACTCACAGAACATCATGGGAGGTGACACATCTGTAATTTGAGATTACCTCTTGAACCTCTCCAGCCCCTACCCCAATTTTATAAGAATCGAGAAATCATTGGTGGCTTTCCCCCTGTTGAAGGCTATGACCTATCAACTTTTTGGACAGTATCAATCTAGTGAAAAGAGTACAAGCTTTGGGGTGTTGAACATATGCTAATTGTCCGAGTTTTGACCAGTTTCTTCAGTCTCTGTGTCTCATTTTCCTCAATTATAAAATGGCAAAATACTATCCTGAGCGTTGTTGGAGGTACTAAGTGAGATAAAGCATGTAAAAATTAATTTCTGTTATTTAATGCATACCCAATATGTTAGCTACCCTTTTAAAAAATATTTTTTAAATTTTGTTTTATTTTTTTATTTTTGGCTGCATTGGATCTTCGTTGCTGCACGCGGGCTTTCTCTAGTTGCGGCGAGCGGGGGCTACTCTTTGTTGCGGTGCGCAGGCTTCTCATTGCAGTGGCTTCTCTTGTTGCGGAGCACTGGCTCTAGGAGTTCGGGCTTCAGTAGTTGTGACACGCGGGCTCAGTAGTTGTGGCACGTGGGCTCTCGAGTACTTTTTGGACAGTATCAATCTAGTGAAAAGAGTACAAGCTTTGGGGTGTTGAACATATGCTAATTGTCCGAGTTTTGACCAGTTTCTTCAGTCTCTGTGTCTCATTTTCCTCAATTATAAAATGGCAAAATACTATCCTGAGCGTTGTTGGAGGTACTAAGTGAGATAAAGCATGTAAAAATTAATTTCTGTTATTTAATGCATACCCAATATGTTAGCTACCCTTTTAAAAAATATTTTTTAAATTTTGTTTTATTTTTTTATTTTTGGCTGCATTGGATCTTCGTTGCTGCACGCGGGCTTTCTCTAGTTGCGGCGAGCGGGGGCTACTCTTTGTTGCGGTGCGCAGGCTTCTCATTGCAGTGGCTTCTCTTGTTGCGGAGCACTGGCTCTAGGAGTTCGGGCTTCAGTAGTTGTGACACGCGGGCTCAGTAGTTGTGGCACGTGGGCTCTCGAGCACAGGCTCAGTAGTTGTGGCACACAGGCTTAATTGCTCTGTGGCATGTGAAAGCTTACTGGACCAGGGATCGAACCCGTGTCCCCTGAATTGACAGGTGGGTTCTTTCTTTCTTTCTTTTTTTTTTTTTTGCTGTACGCAGGCCTCTTACTGTTGTGGCCTATCCCGTTGCGGAGCACAGGCTCCGGACACGCAGGCTCAGCGACCATGGCTTACGGGTCCAGCCGCTCCACGGCATGTGGTATCTTCCCACACCGGGGCATGAACCCGTGTCCCCTGCATCGGCAGGCGGACTCTCAACCACTGCGCCACCAGGGAAGCCCAACAGGTGGATTCTTAACCACTGCGTCACCAGGGAAGTCTCTAGCCCCTTTTTTATAATTAGTGGCCTTGCACATTCAGTAATCAGTGTGGGCCTATCTTGGCTATTCCCTCACTCCTATTATTTTGCCTTAAATTTATTTATAAAAACACACAGCTTTGGATGTGAATCATCCAAGCTAAGCTTGTGTCAGTCACAGGTACTTAAAGCACTTTCTGGGAATCAAGTTTATTAGGTTTCACTTTGCTGATAATCTATGACATAGCCTATTTGTATGTACATATATGTGTACATACATATATGTATATGTACATAGTTTGTATTTCACCTCTTTGGTGAAAAGGATTTCAGGCCAGTTAAATTATCTATAAAAAGCAGGACAATTTATAATCATTTCATTACTGATCCCCCCCTACTTTTTTTCTAACAAATGAAGATAAATCTCTGCTTTGGGGTGAAGGCAAACTTATGCCGTTTTTAAAAGAGCAGGTAGCAGAATTGACTCCCCTTTTTTTCCCACTTCTGTTTTTTGTTGAGCCACTGCCTATTTCCCTTATCCCCTAACAGGGTGGAATCTGGAGTAGTCAGCACAGTTTTCTTTATCTTAGCAAAGTTTCTGTTTATTTTTCTGAGAAGGATAAAGGCAGTTGTGTGAAAGGTTTTCGTGTTTCTTCCTCTCTTCTGGGTGACCCATAGCCTCAGTATTTGATCCTCAGCATGTTCACTGTTTTAATTGAAATGGGTGTGTATAATTGCATGCTGCTATACTGTCTCATTGAGCCATCTATTCAGATATTTACTGGACAACTACCATATCCAGACAATGGTATGTTCTGGAGGTAAAGCCTTGATTATCCCTTCCTCATTGAGTTTGCAGTCTAGCATGGAAGGTAGACCATTCAACAGTGAATGATAGGATAGGATTTGCAGGGTACTAATAATGGCCTTTAAATTTCCTTGTGAAATAGTAGCACTTCATGGTAGCTTGATGTAGTTCTATGATTTGAGGTTTAAAACCTTAGTGACCTCTTGAGCTTCTTAGGCTCCCAGATTCTACAAAAGCTTCCTTGGTGTTACTAATCTCTGATTCAGTTATGAAATTATATAATCTGGGGATAATCTGGGACGTTCTAGTTAATTAGTTAGTTAGTTCTGTCTAGTTAGTTCTTTCACAAGTACTTTATGTTTTTGTACTTACTGTGATGAATGATGTGAAACATGGAAAACTGTACCTAAACTTTACTTTTTTTTGAGAAATGCTTTACCATCCATTCCATTTTCAAACTGATCAAGTTTTCTAGTAGAGTAATTTAACTTCAATCTTGAGAAAGTGGGAATCTTAGACTTGAGGATACTGTGATTTCAGGCCATTTTTTCTACTTTTTAAAGTAAGTAACATTCTCATTGAAGTGTAACACACATGTAGAAAAGTGCACAAATCCTAAATCTGTATTTTGGTGAATTTTCAAAAAATGAGTATACCATGTCACGACCCTAGAGATCAAGAAGCAATATTATTACTGCCCCCAAATTTCCCTTACATTCTCTTTCAGTCATGACCCATTCTCCTTTCCCCTCCAGCTCCTGGCAACCACTTATCTACTTTGTCTCTATGGATTCTCCTTTTCTGTATATTTCATATGAATGGAATCATACAACACGTGGCCTTTTTGTGTCTGGCTTCTTTCACTTAGTATGTTTTTAAGATTCATCCATGTTGTAGTATGTATTGGTACTTCATTCCTTTATATGGTTGAGTTTTATATCATTATATGGATATATCACTTTTTTTTAAGTTTATTTATTTATTTATTTTTGGCTGTGTTGGGTCTTTGTTGCTTTGCGCGGGCTTTCTCTAGTTGCGGTGAGTGGGGGCTACTCTTTGTTGCAGTGCGCGGGCTTCTCATTGCGGTGGCTTCTCTTGTGGAGCACAGGCTCTAGGTGGGTGGGCTTCAGTAGTTGTGGCACGTGGGCTCAGTAGTTGTGGTGCACGGGCTTAGTTGCTCTGCAGCATGTGGGATCTTCCCAGACCAGGGTTCGAACCCGTGTCCCCTACTTCAGCAGGCGCATTCTTAACCACTGCGCCACCAGGGAAGTCCAGATATATCACATTTTGTTTATCCATTCATCATTTGATGGAAATTTGGATTGTTTCCACGTTTTGGCTATGATGAATAATGCTGTTATGAACGTTCGTGTACAGGTTTTTGTGTGGATGTATGCTTTTCACTTCTCTTGGATGTATACCTAAGAGTGAAATTGCTGGGTCATATGGTAACTCCATGTTTAATTTTTTTGGCTGCTTTGGGTCGTTGTTGCTGTGCACAGGCTTTCTCTAGTTGCGGCGAGCCGGGGATACCCTTCGTTGCGGTGCATGGGCTTCTTATTGCGGTGGCTTCTCTTATTGTGGAGCACGGGCTCTAGGCTCGCAGGCTTCAGTAGTTGCAGCATGGGGGCTCAGTAGTTGTGGTGCATGGGCTCTAGAAAGCAGGGTCAGTAGTTGTGGCACACGGGCTTAGTTGTTCCGTAGTATGTGGGACCTTCCTGGACCAGGGATCGAACCCGTGTCCCCTGCATTGGCAGGCGGATTCTTAACCACTTTGCCACCAGGGAAGACTTCCATGTTTAATTTTATGATAAGCTACTAAATGGTTTTCCAATGTGACTTCATTTTCACATTTTCATCAGTAATGTATGAGGCTCCTAATTTCTCCATATCCTTGCTACC
Source organism: Neophocaena asiaeorientalis asiaeorientalis (assembly GCF_003031525.2). Lineage (NCBI taxonomy): Eukaryota > Metazoa > Chordata > Mammalia > Artiodactyla > Phocoenidae > Neophocaena > Neophocaena asiaeorientalis. The sequence goes on along the minus strand of NW_020173377.1, from coordinate 5,745,688 downwards.
ACTTTGTCCTTTTGATTACAGCCATCCTAGAAGTATGAGGTGGTATCTTACTGTAATTTTATTTGTTTTTCCCTAACAACTAATGACATTGAGCGTCTTTTCATGTGCTTATTGACCTCTTGTATATCTTTTTTGGAGAAATTTCAAATCAGATCCTTTGCCCATTTAAACATTGGGTTATTTGACTTTTTATTGTTGAATTATAAGTGTTCTTTATAGATCCTGTACTCTAGACCCTTATCAGATATATGATTTGCAGATACTTTCTCCCATTCTGCAGTTCGTCTTCACTTTCTTGGTAGTGTTCTTAGAAGTGCAAAAGCTTTAAATTTTGATGAAGTCCAATTTATTTATGGTTGCTTGTGTTTTTGGTATCATAGCTTAGAAACTATTGTCTAATTCAGAGTCATAAAGATTTATTCCTATATTTTCTTTTAAGAGTTTTATAGTTTTAGCTTTTACACTTAGGTCTTTGATCCACTTTGGGTTACTTTTTGAATATGATGTGAAGTAGAGGTGTTACTTTTTTAAAAACCTTATTTTGAGATAATTTTAGAGTTATGAAAGTAATTCATTCAGCTTCCTTTAATGTTAACATTTTATATAAACATAGTACAATTATCAAATCTAAGAATATAACATTGGCATGATACTGTGTACTGAGCAACAGAGTTTATTCAATTTCACTAGTTTTTCTATTAATGTCCTTTTTTTTCAGGATCTAATCCAGGTTCCTGCATTGCATACAGGTGTCATAACTCCCTCTCCAAAATCTGTGGAAGTTCCTCAGTCTTTTCTTATATTTCATGACTTTGACACTTTGGAAGAATATTGGTCAGATATTTTGTAGTATGTCTCTCAATTTGGGTTTTTCTGGTGTGTTCCTATGATTAGTCTGGGGTTATGCATTATTGGGAAGAATACCCCAGACATGATGTGCCCTTCTTGGTGCATCATATCAAAGAGTACATGGTGTTAAAATGTCTTATTATTAGTGATTTTAACCTTGATCACTTGGTTAAAATGATGTCTGCCAGATTTATCCACCGTGAATTTACTGTTTTTCTCTTCATAATTAGTAAATATTTATTTTGTGGGAGATACTTTGAGACTGTGCAGTATCTTGTTTCTCAAATTTGCTTGCTAATTTCAGCATCCAAAAGTGGATCTTTCCTGTAGTAACTATTATTACTCTGGTGTTCTAATAGTGATTTGCTATTTTCCTTATTCCTTCTGCATTTATTAGTTGGAATTCTTTTTTTTTAACACAGTATTTCAGTTTCATTTTTATTATTTTTATTTTTAAATATTTATTTATTTTTGGCTGCATTGGGTCTTCGTTGCTGTGTGCAGGCTTTCTCTAGTTGCGGTGAGCAGGGGCTACTCTTCGTTGCGCGGGCTTCTCATTGCGGTGGCTTCTCTTGCTGCGGAGCATGGGCTCTCCAAGTGCATGGGCTTCAGTAGTTGTGGCACACAGGCCCAGTAGTTGTGGCTCACGGGATTAGTTGCTCCGCAGCATATTGGATCTTCCTTGACCAGGGCTCGAACCCACGTCCCCTGCATTGGCAGGCAGATTCTTAACCACCGCACCAACAGGGAAGTCCCCAAGGTTATGATGATGTTTGTTTGTAAGTTGATGTTTCTGTAGGAGGTCAAGGCAAGGTTTCTTGGGAAATGTAGTCTCTGTCAGGCCTGGGACACCAGGCAGGGTCATGCAGTAGAGACAGATACCCAGTCACATGGCATCAGGTAGACACCCATTCACACACAACTTGGGTGCATGGCAGGCATGAATTTTTCCCATGTCCAAATGATACTGGCAGTAAGTTAGCTGGTATTTCTAATTTTCCTCCTCCTGGGACCATGATTATTTTCATACTGAGTTGGGAATGCTAGAGAGATGTATATGTATGCAGAGAAATGTACCTTTGAATAGACCCATTTAAAACATTTTGTAATACTCTTTTCCAGTATATATATTAATATTTTTCTGAGACATTTTTTCTATTGTAACATGATGTGAAATATGTCATCATTTTTAAGCCTTAATAATTATATCAAATAAAACTCACTTTTCTCTTCGGTTATTACCTGGCCACCTCTCCCTTATTTGCTGTGACATGGGAGATCTTAACATAGGTAACAAAACCAGAGTGACATTAGTTGATGCTCTCTGTCCCCCTTTAATGCCACCCAGAATGCCAGTGGTTGGGGGAATAGAGATGCCTTTACTTGAGCTATGGAGAGAGGAAGCTTCAAGTGAGAGGCATCTCCAGGTACTGGAGCTAATCCACAGTTGATTATTTCCCATATAGCTATCAGGAGCTAACTGACTAAAACTAAACTAACAGTGATTGCCCAAACTTATATTTAAACTTTTTTTTTAACAACATAAAGTATGTACACAGGTAATAATTCTAGTAACTGTGGCAATTTGCGCAGTTCTAGATACTTGGTAGTGGTTACTTTTCTTTCGTTTTTTAAATAGGGAGTTGATGTTTTTAAAGTTAAGTATGAATTTTTCTTTTTTCTTTTTTAAAAATCTATTTTCACTTGTTTATTTTTTTCTTTTGCCTGTGCAGCAATCAGGATCTTAGTTCCCTAACCAGGGATCGAACCTGTGCCCCTGCAGTGGAAGCATGGAGTCTTAACCACTGGACCACCAGGGAAGTCCCTGAATTTTTCTGATATTTCTGATCTTAGGTACAGTGTGGCCATTTCAGTAGCTGTAGCATATAAATATGCATTGTTTCTTTTTGAATATCATATTTGTTCCAAAATAAAACACTGAGTAGTTCTAACAGAGTACATTAAAATGAAATTCTAGATACTATTTGACAGTCTAGTACAATCAGAGTTTTTACTTCACTTTTTTTAATTTAAATTTTATTTTTGGCTGCGTTGGGTCTTCATTGCTGCGCATGGGCTTTTCTCTAGTTGTGGTGAGCAGGGGCTACTCTTCGTTGTGGTGTGTGGGCTTCTCATTGCGGTGGCTTCTCTTGTTGCAGAGCACAGGCTCTAGGCGTGTGGCTTCAGTAGTTGCAGCTCGTGGGCTTAGTAGTTGTGGTGTGTGGGCCCTAGAGCGCATGGGCTTCAGTAGTTGTGGCGCGTGGACTCAGTAGTTGTGGCTCACGGACTCTAGAGCGCAGAATCAGTAGTTGTGGTGCATGGGCTTTGTTGCTCCGTGGCATGTGGAGTCTTCCCGGATCAGGGATTGAACCTGTGTCCCCTGCATTGGCAAGTGGATTCTTGTGCCACCAGGGAAGTCCCACAGTCAGAGTTTTTAAAAGGCAGACTGTTTTTTTGTGGGGTTTTTCTGGGGCTGCGCTGTGCGGCTGTGGGACCCTGGTTCCCTGTCCAGGGATCGAACCCGGGCCCCCTGCATTGGAAGTGTGGAGTGCAAACCACTGGGCCACCAGGGAATTTCCTGAAAGACAGATTTGATAGGTTCTGTAGTTTTTATATCCTTTTAACTTACTTAAATATATAGAGCATATATAAGTCCCTTAAATACATGCATATACACACATATATATACACACACATGTTATATATATATATTTAAGGTACTCATATATATGGGTAAAACATACCAACATTTTTCTTCTATACTGTCTTGCTAATATTTTAAACCTTAGGAAACCAATGTCCAGATGAACCATGGTTGATATCTTTATGTAATAAAAAATGGAATTTTGTATATTTGCTTTTGAGTTGGTATTTTAATTTGAGGAAATAAAAATTTGAAGGGCATTCACATAAAAGTGAATTTAGAGTCTAAGATTAAGCTGTTACAGGCCACTAAACTTCTCAATATGTTTTAGACCAGCAAACTCCAGGTTAACTTAGATGTAAAGAGATTTTCATGAATATGGCCAAATAGGTTATAAGTTTGCCATTTCTCCTTTATTTTTATTTATTTATTACATATTTATTTATTTACTTGGCTGTGCTGGGTCTTAGTTGCAGCACGCAGCATCTGTGCCATTTCTCCTTTAAAGGTAACAAAGTAAAATGGTCTCAAGGTGAAGCAAGGAAGATCTATGTACACTTAAAGAATTACATATTACTAAATACTGAGTTGTTTAACAGAGCTAATCTGAGAGTATATCCACTGATTGAAGAAATATTTTTTTAGTGTCTACTATGCACCAGAAACTGTTCTAGGTGTGAAGATAGACTGTTGAACAAAACAGACCAGGTTCTTGCCTTCATGAATTGTGGAGACAGAGGTTAAGTCAGGTCGGTCAGAACATGGGATACAAAGCAAAGTAGGGCGAATATTGGCTTTGGTGTCATTTTCTATTCCAGGAATGCTGGGTGGTTTTCATGTAACAATACCAGCTCTGTAGACCCTCCTCATACTCCTGAATTGAGAAGGATTATATGCCACATCCTGGCTAGGGGAGGAAGAGGGCTGTGATTGTGAGTTAATGATTGCTACTATGGGTGGAGTGAGGAATGGTGGCTTTTGTACTTTGGAATCAGGCAGACCTAAGTTCAAGTCCTGGTTGTGGCACTTACTAGATGCTAAATTTTGGGAGAGTTATTTAACTACTGTGAACTTGTCCCCTCTTCTGTAAAGATGTGAAGAATTGACAGAGTTGTGAAAATTAAAAACTCTAGAAGATGGTCAGTAATGTGAATTCTCCCCATCTTTTTTCTTACCTTAGTTTTCTTATATGTAAAGTGGGGATACCATTTCTAGCCTTGTCTATTATTGTGAGAACTAAATAAATGAAATAAATATGTGAAACCACCTTAATACAGTTTATAATGTGCTATTACTGTATGTTATTTCTGGAAATGTAAGATTTTCAGGCACCTGGGCAACTCTGGGGAATGGAAGAACTCATGGATTCTTCCAGAACTGGAAGAGCAACCTAGTATTAATGCAGTTCCGCTACACATTGTGTTGTTTCCTCTCTTTTTGGTTACCAGCCACTAGCTAACCTGCTGCTCCGAATCCCATCTCTTCTTCACATTCCCGAGAGAATCTGTACTGGCCCACTTGAGCACTGGTATTCTCTTGGGCAGAATTTTCATACCCAGCCCCATCTGGGCACTTGGTTGATTGGCCTATAGAGTGGGTGCCCTTGGGTCTGGTGTTTACTAGTACTTGTTCTGACAGGAGCTGTGTGGGCCTAGTCTTGCTTCCTTCGTGGGGCTGTGGGACAGGAATTTCCCTCAGAAGGTGGCTGGGTCACTGCAGGCACTAAATTGACCTATCTAGGGAAGTGCTATGACTATTTAAAAGGATTGGAGGAAAATAGGATAGGCTTTATGGTGGGAAGATGGCCTCTGAGATTTCTTAAATTGCAGATGATCATTTTTTCCTTTTCATTTTTCTTTTAATAAGTAGTTAGTAATTTGTATTACTTCTTGGAATCAATTGAAAATTATTATTTCTTGAAGTAGCTACAAGCTTATAGATCAAGTTCTCTTTAGATTTTAGGCTTCCAAAGAAAAGACTCAAAAACCTTTGAGTTATTAGCAATTCAATTGGTAAATTATTCTTTTTAAAAAAATATTTATTTATTTATTTGGTTGCGCTGGGTCTTAGTTGCAGCACATGGGTTCCTTACTTGTGGCAGGCAGGCTCCTTTAGTTGCAGCTCGAGGGCTCCTTAGTTGTGGCTCACCGGCTCCCTAGTTGTTATTATTTCTTGAAGTAGCTACAAGCTTATAGATCAAGTTCTCTTTAGATTTTAGGCTTCCAAAGAAAAGACTCAAAAACCTTTGAGTTATTAGCAATTCAATTGGTAAATTATTCTTTTTAAAAAAATATTTATTTATTTATTTGGTTGCGCTGGGTCTTAGTTGCAGCACATGGGTTCCTTACTTGTGGCAGGCAGGCTCCTTTAGTTGCAGCTCGAGGGCTCCTTAGTTGTGGCTCACCGGCTCCCTAGTTGCAGCACATGGGCTTCCTAGTTGAGGCACGCAGGCTCCTTAGTTGCGGCTCACGGACTCCCTAGTTGTGGCATGCAAACTCTTAGTTGCAGCATGCCTGTGGGATCTAGTTCCCTGACTAGGGATAGAACCTGGGCCCCCTGCATTGGGAGCGCAGAGTCCTAAGCACTGCGCCACCAAGGAAGTCTCAAATTATTCTTGATAACTCAAAATTTCACCAATTTTTAGAGATAACTTTGAGTCAAAACTTTTTTGCCAACTGTAAATCCTCCTCAATTCTCCCAGCTTCTCCTGTGTTTCATTGTTAAATTTGTGAACTGTTTCTTAAACCAATTTGATCATAGCCAACTAGTATTTTAGAAGTACCTGCTAATGTTTACAATATATACTCCATATATTTGTCTAACAAAATTTAACTCTTCTTCTCCCAGGTAATTTATCCTCAACATTCCAAACTTACTGATAAAGAAGTAAGTAAAAATATTGCTCTATATAGTTTACTGTTTTATTTCTGTTTGTTTTTATTGGTGTATATATGTCAGCATATATAGTTTTTGTTTTCTTTTTCAGAAAACCAATATTTGCTATTTGTCTTTTCCAGATTCAAATTCAGGTAACTATTTTTCATGTGGTGTTTCTGTTGAATTTTATACTGAGAATACTGATTATACTCTTAATATATGAAAATTAATTGAAATAACATAGCAGAATGCAAACTCAATTTCATCCTAACAGATTAGTGATTTTGATTCCTACTTTTATGATCCTAGTCGTGTCTTACTTATTTTCGTTGGTTCAACTTTGAAAATAACTGTTATCTTGTAATGAGATAAAACATCATGGAGCCATAAACTGTTGAAATAATGAAGAGATTGAAAATCATCAACGCTGGTATGTTTGAGGATTTATATTAAGCAGTGTTCTTTTAGTTTAGGATTTGGGAGCTTGCCAAGAACTCTGTAAAAGCAGGGATTTAAAAAAAATCAGAGTAAACATGGTTATAAAGCATGGCCATCAATTATTTGCAATAGTTTATGGAGTTAGTATATATAAAGCATTTGAAATAGTGCTTGGGTATAGAAAGTACTTTATAAGTGTTTGCTATTATTATTAAGCTTGGTTTTGCTGGTCTCCTTCAAGTTCTTCCTTTGTGTGGTCCTATAAGTTGATATCTTTCAGGTTACCTTTTGTGTTTCACTTTGAAAATAATTTTTCAGGCTTACAGTGACCAGAACACTTAACTTCTTAGACCACACACTTAGAATCCCATGAAGCAAAGGCACTACAGTTCCCTTTCCTTTTGTGGTTACTTCTAATATACTGTTAATTTAGTTTAGACAATCTGACTTGGGAGACTTGACATTTTAGCTTTTTAAAGCATTTTCTCTTTTCCTTATAAATGCTTCCAGAATTTTTTCCTATAGTTTTGGAGCTCAGCTTTCATGAAATATGTTTAAAAAAAAAAAAGTTAAAAGGATGGCTTTGAGCGATCCCAGGACGGCTTTTGTTTTGACCTGGAATCATTGGAATCTTTTCACATGTTTTGCCTGTTAACGAGATAACGATACAGCGGTCTTATAGGATCTCCCCTTATTTAGGATAACGTTTGCCTTACAAAGTGCACACATGTAGTTCTGATTGTAGTGAGTATTGGATTGGACTTCCATGACTCACGGTCGGGTGAGTTGTGTGGATTACAGGATAAACTGCCTTCATGTGACTATACTGCACGCTCTTCTTCAGGTCATGGCTGGTTTTCATGGCTCTCTCCCTTTCACCTCTCTACATGAGCATCAAGACTAAGAAGTTAAAAAAAAAAAAAGACTAAGAAGTTAATTGTATGATGTCTGATAGTCTTTTTTGTTTCTAGTTTTGCAGTTAGTCTCTGTATGAGTCATTTTCTTATTGGAAGTTAAACTCAAGTGTAAATCTGTGTAAATGAGCATTTGTTCAGGGAATTCCCTGGCAGTCTAGGGGTTAGGACTCTGTGGGGCCAAAAAAAAAAACACCAATTTGTTCAGTATTTTAGGCATTTGAATGACCTACAGATGTTTTGTAATGCCTTTTTTATAAGCTGCATATCAAAGGAAGTGTGGTTCATTTTATTCAAAGTATGGTTGGTACTTAGAAGTAAAGTCAACAAAAGATCTTAAAAATAGACACCTTGCCATCTTAACAGAAGAATATTAATCTAGACAGCAAGAGACTATGCATTTATATGTATTTGAGATCACTGTTCTCAATTGTGATTATCCAAATAGTTTGTTTCATTTATGTGTTCATTAAATGGAAGTTGGGAATTAGTACTATGCTAACTTTGAAATGGATTTAATTTTTCCCAAGATAGCTTTATTGTTACAGAAGGTGCAGTAGAGCAGTCTTTAGGAAAGAATCATAACCTAGCTTTCGTTTCCATGGTGCACACTTAAAAAAAGTAAAACAACATTTAGACTCTATGGTAAGTTATACAGATAAAGAAGAATACTTTGGGGATTCCCAATGGGAGGATTTGCCAGTCCTCCACTTCCTCCACCCACTACCCACACACAACTTAGATACTGTGACTTTAGAAAAAAGTTTTGTTTTGTTTGTTTTTAGCTTTCAGCTTTTTGTTCCATTTGAATGGCTTTTATCTTTAGGAGCCTAAGTTTAAAGAATGTTTTCTCTCTAATAAATATTTGTCAGATATTTTTCTCGTTATTTACCATTAATATCATCTGGATATATGCATTCCTGAGTCTTAAGCTGTGATGGGTACCCAAGGACTGTAATCACTATGCTCTAAACAAGGCCAGAGAGAAAACTTAGCATTAGTAGAGAGAGTTTCAAGTGATGATGAATCCGAGGGAAATATCAATCCTTGTTGTGGATGGATTAGATGTGCAGATAATATTTGTCTCAACAGATTTTTTTCTATGTAAACAGCTGGGATGTCGTCATGTACTTTACACTTCCCGGTGGTGAAAGGAGTGCTTCTCACACTCATCTGTGTTGAAGGGCCATTTGGGTGTTTTAAGAATTTCCAATCTGTTGTGGACCGGTGCTTTTATAAAATGCTGTATACATGAATTATTAGAAAAATGAAAGGGAGAAAAACCAAAGAATACAAAATAAAAGTCCAAATTTGTCATGGCAATATCAAATCGCTATAAGGGTTTCTAAATGTGTATTCTCAGTTTGGGTATTTATTTTGTCATGTATTGTAACAAGAGTTTGTGGACTCGCATCACTCTATGGACTACACTTGGAGAAGTGTAGTCCCTGGTCTAAACTCCTGCTTCTCAGCGTTTCCAACTCTAATCACAGAGAGGGTGACTACATAGAGCTGAAGGCCAGGGATGGGGCTAGCTCTTAGGGTCTCATGTTTTATTTTAGTCTTACTCTGAACTGTTCTATAGCTGTTTTCCGCTAATATAAAAATACTCTGGGACTTCCCTGGTGGCGCAGTGGTTAAGAATCTACCTGCCAATGCAGGAGACACGGGTTTGAGCCCTGGTCCAGGAAGATCTCACATGCTGTGGAGCAACTAAGCCCATGCATCACAAATACTGAACCTGCACTCTAGAGCCCATGAACCACAACTACTGAGCCCAGGAGCCACAACTACTGAGCCCATGTGCCATAACTACTAAAGCCTATGCGCCTAGAGCCCATGCTCTGCAGCAAAGACAAGCCACCGCAATGAGAAACCTGTGCACCGCAATGAAGAGCAGCTCCCGCTCGCTGCAACTAGAGAAAGCTCACGTGCAGCAACGAAGACCCAACACAGCCATAAATAAATAAATAAATTTATTAAAAAAACAAAAACAAAACTGATCAAGGGTCTTCCCTGGTGGTGCAGTGGTTAAGACTCTGTGTTCCCAATGCAGGGGGCCCAGGCTCTATCCCTGGTCCAGGAACTAGATCCCACGTGCATGCCAAAACTAAGAGTTCTCATGCTGCAACTAAGGAGCTGGTGAGCTGCAACTAAGGAGCCCATGAGCTGCAACTAAGGAACCCGCCTGCCACAACTAAGGAGCCCACCTGCCAGAACTAAGACCTGACACAACCAAATAAATAAATTAATTTAAAAAAATAGTCTGAAGTTGTCTTTTCCCTTTAGAAGAAATATTTAAGCTTTTTTTCCCTCAAATCTCAAGTAATTTTTTAAAAATAAATTTATTTGTTTTTATTTTTGGCTGTGTTGGGTCTTTGTTGCTGCGCGTGGGCTTTCTCTAGTTATGGCGAGCGGGGGCTACTCTTCATTGCAGCGCGTGAGCTTCTCATTGTCATGGCTTCTCTTGTTGCAGAGCACGGGCTCTAGGCGCATGGGCTTCAGTAGTTGTGGCACATGGGCTCAGTAGTTGTGGCTCATGGGCTCTGGAGCGCAGGCTCAGTAGTTGTGGCGCATAGGCTTAGGTGCTCCATGGCATGTGAGATCTTGCCGGACCAGGGCTCGAACCTGTGTCCCCTGCATTGGCAGGTGGATTCTTAACCACTGGGCCACCAGGGAAGCCCCTCAAGTAATATATATTTTTGTTTTTTAAATTAATTTATTTTTGGCTGCATTGGGTCTTTGTTGGTGCGCGCGGGCTTCTCATTGCGGTTCCCACCTGCCAGAACTAAGACCTGACACAACCAAATAAATAAATTAATTTAAAAAAATAGTCTGAAGTTGTCTTTTCCCTTTAGAAGAAATATTTAAGCTTTTTTTCCCTCAAATCTCAAGTAATTTTTTTAAAATAAATTTATTTGTTTTTATTTTTGGCTGTGTTGGGTCTTTGTTGCTGCGCGTGGGCTTTCTCTAGTTATGGCGAGCGGGGGCTACTCTTCATTGCAGCGCGTGAGCTTCTCATTGTCATGGCTTCTCTTGTTGCAGAGCACGGGCTCTAGGCGCATGGGCTTCAGTAGTTGTGGCACACGGGCTCAGTAGTTGTGGCTCATGGGCTCTGGAGCGCAGGCTCAGTAGTTGTGGCGCATAGGCTTAGGTGCTCCGCGGCATGTGAGATCTTGCCGGACCAGGGCTCGAACCTGTGTCCCCTGCATTGGCAGGTGGATTCTTAACCACTGGGCCACCAGGGAAGCCCCTCAAGTAATATTTTTGATACAGGAAATTGTCTTCCGTTTATCTATAGCTTTGCAGTCTTGGTTTGATTGGCAGATGTAAAGGATAAAATCATCTGTGCCCTTGATAATTTTAAAATGGAGGAGAGCAGTTTGTGGCTTACTACATGGCATTCGCATAGGAGGAGCCATGAAACCAGTGAGTGTCCCAGAAACCAGTGAGTTCAGCAACTCCTCAGTTGGAGGGGTGCTTTTCAGGACTTCGTTTTCTAAGTGAAGAATAGAAGCTTTTGATCTGCTCCAGTTGGCAGTGACGTAGCATTTAAAAAAAAAAAACAAAACAGTTTTATTGAGATATAATTCACCCGTGTAAAATGTACAATTCAGTGATTTTTAGTACATTCAGAGTTGTGCAACTATTACCGAAGTCAATTTTAGAAAATTTTCATCACTGAAAAAGAAACTTCCTGCTCCAGTTTCCTCCTACCCACCTCTCCCCCTCAGCAACCACCTGTCTACTTTCTGTCTCTATGGATTTACCTATTCTGGATATTTCATATTAGTGGAAGTGGTGTTTTTGAAGTCCATTTTGACTTGAAAGAGCCAGTATGATGTAATGGTCAAGAGCACCAGCTCCAGGGTCAGATGTCATGGGCTCAAATTCTTGCTCTGCCATTTAGCAGATTTATTTCTTTGGATGATTACATAACTTTTATGTGCCTTGGTTTCCTCCTCGCAAACAGGACTAATAATGGGACCTACTTGAGAAGCATGAAGACCAAATGAGTTAATGTATCTAAAGTGTTTAGGACAGTGCCTGCCACAGAGTGAGCATTCAGTGAAATTGGTGCTCAATTCATGTACTGAAAGGGTGGAAAGTCACTTCTGAAAGCAGACAAAATAATGAAAATAATTTTGACCTGGGATTCTGTTTGATTTCTGTTGTAAGAACTTAGTTGTTTGGAAAAGGATGTTGGGGGAAGGTTACAGGAATTTTCTTGGTTTAAAAAGTGTTGGGTTATTAGTTCTGTTTTCTGGGCTCGTAAAGATTATCTTAGATTAATTAAAGTGGAACTTTTCCTCAAGCTGTGGGGGTTTGCTGAGCAAATTTGCTGTTTCCTTAATCCCTGCTGCTTTATCAGGGAAAGAGTTTATGTGGTTCTTAGTCAGAAGCCACGTGAAGGTGTATTTTCTTTGGAGAGCTGTCATTTAATCTTAAAATTTGTATAAATTCATCTTTATTCCTTGATTTATGTGAAGAAAAAATACTTTCCATTAAAGCTTTTTACCTTTTTTTTGGGTTTTGTTAATAATCAGAAAGCTATGGTGCACATAGCATAACTTTTAGGTCTTTTTGGATCTTTATATAGGTCTTTAGTTGTCTTAGTGAATACAGTGGGTAAGATGCTTGGAATTCAGTACAATCGTAGGTCAGTTGTGGAGACTTATTTTAGAATTATTGCATATTACTGCTGGAAGTGACTTTAGAGATTATTTTATGATGCCCCTTAACTTTTGTTTACAAGGAAATTGAGAACCTTGGGCGAAGTGACTTCTAGAAGGCTAATTATTGATGGACCTGGGACTAGATCCCATTGATTGTGGTTCCTTTTTCCTCAGATTATAACCTTTCCCTCATGGGCACAGTCATTTAACCATCTTTCATATGTAATCATTATACTGCTTATGTAGAGGTGCACTCTCCTGTTAAATAGGCAGATTGGATGGGTCATACTAACAAGGTAGATTTATTGTTGATGAGGTTGTAGGTTATCAGGATTGCCCTGCCCTCCACAGGTATCATTTTCTGCAAGACAAATGTAAATAACCTGGTTGCCAATCTGTAACACCTCTTTTCCTGTCCTGTTAATAGTGAGATCAGGATGGAGAACAAAGGTCTACCCAGATAAAGAGTTGGTTTTTCTTTAGTAACCTTTTGTGTGTGAGGGAACAGACTTCTGAAACATAAAATGGGAACCATTTACCTCACTTCACAAAGACACTATGGTTAAAGCCTTTTTGACCTGGTGGACTAGCTTCCTGACCAGTTCTGTACAGCTTGCAGGTACAGCTGGTCATCGGAAAGTTCTTACAGCATGCCCATGGTTTGGGAGTGGAGCCAGGGGTGGGTTGGGATTTAAGGCTGTGGGAGCTTCATTACTTTCTTTCCACAAAGCTCAGCATTCCTTACATTTTCCAGAGGCCATACATCTTTCTTAAAATCAGTTGCATTTTTTCTGCTACATCTTGCTATGTGTCTCAGAGAAATTAGTGTATACTTCTCAGTGGATCTTTCTGTCTTCTGAAGAGAAAAACTGAACCATCTGTATATAAATCTGTTGAACTAAAACAATGCTAGGAGTATTTTCCATTATCTCAGGTCTCATGTATTTTCCTTATTTTGAACCATCTGCTATGACAAGTAAAGAAACTGAACTGACTCACCCTCCAGTCCCCTTTGTTTCTTCCCTCCTCCACCAAAGAAATACTAGTTTCTATAAGTGCATTTAGGTATATGTACTGAGTTGCTTTTTAAAAAACTTAAACATAATATCAAGTTTCTGCTTCCTTTTTGAGAACTTGATGTGCTAAAGAAATATAAGTACTTCTGTGTGTAATAAAATCTTGAGCACATTTTGTATTTAATATAATCTCATTAGTTTTAAATACAGTAACTGGGAAGAATTTGAGTGACAGGCTACTTCTTGTGTCTTTCACTTTTTAGAGTATTTACAGTTTTTTGTAATTATTGCCTGACAGTTTAGGTAATATTTTAAGAGGTTTGCTAAAATGATTGAAGTTTAAAAACTTTATAATTAACATGATTAATATAGTAAGTCTATTACTTGGGCTCTTCCTGAGTCTGCTATGTTTTTGTTTTTTTAAAAAATTCTCATTGTGAAATATAAAACACATATAAGGTCAAGAAATAGAACTTTGCCAACACCGCAAAAGCCCCCTCATGTCTCTTCCCAAACAGTATTTCCCTCCCCCACACCTAAGGTAACCACTATCTTGATTCTTTTTTCTTTTCAATTTTTTACTTTTTATTAAAATTTTTTAAATATAATTTTTAAAGTTTGCCTTCCATTTACAGTTATTGCAAAATAATGGTTATATTCCTTGTGTTGTACAATAATCCTTGTAGCCTATCTCACACCCAGTAGTTTGTACCCCCCACTCCTCCACCCCTATATTGCCTGCCCCTCTGCCACTGGTAACCAACCATTAGTTCTCTATATCTGTGAATCTGCTTTTTTTGTTGTTAGTTTTGCTTAGTTTGTTGTATTTTTTAGATTCCACATGTAAGTGATATCATACATATGTCTTCCTCTGTTTGACTTATTTCACTTAGCATAATGCTCTCCAGGTCCATCCATGTTGCTGCAAATGGCAAAATTTTGTTCTTTTTTATGGCTGAGTAGTATTCCATTTGTGTGTGTGTGTGTGTGTGTGTGTGTGTGTATATCATATCATCTTTATCCATTCATCTGTTGATGGACACTTAGGTTGCTTCCATACCTTGGTAATTGTAAATAAATAAGGCTGCTATGAACATTGGGGTGCATGTATCTTTTCAAATCACTCTACTGATTCTTATAGTAATAAGATTCTTGCTTTTCTTTATAGTTTTATCACCCAACCATGTATTCCTAAACATTATTGTTTAGTTTGCCTGCTTTATTAAAAAAAAACAACTATGTAAATGGATTTGAACAATTTGTGTTCTTTTATATTTGGCTTCTTTTGCTCATAATTATGTTTGTGAATCAACATGACATGCACACAGTTTTCAACAAGTTTTAATTACATAGAGAAAATGGAATAGGAAAAACAGTAGAGGGACATAGGAGTTAAGATGCATAGTTTACTAATGGCTTTACCTTTAACCAGCAAAGATGGCTTAGAGCAAGTCGAACTGTCAGGATCTCTTTTTTCTTCTCTAAAGCATGATAGAATGTGTTTCAGTAATTGATAGGACCCCTTTAGCTCTAAGATGTGGTGAAACTGGATAAATAAATGTTATACTGTGCTGCCCTTAATTTCTCTCATTTTTGTTTTCATTAGGTTGCCTTGGAGATACCCAGTTTTGTTTTAGATTTCGACAGTCTTCTGGGAGGAGGGTGTCACTGCATTGTCTCCTGGATCAATTTGAGAAAGATTTACCAGTTTACTTAAAGGTTGGAAAAGTAGTAATAGAATAATGTCTATGTGAGAGGAAACTTTAGAACTCAGTTACTCAGTTACCTCTTATAGCATTCAGAAATATTGTGCTTTTGTTTTGTTACTGTATTATACTGCTGAATTTCCTGAGTCTAATTCATAAGGATTTAGCATGTGAGCGAAAGAGACTTTATAAAGTTACTATTCTTAAAACATAATGCCATTGTGAATTATAGAAATTAGAATGTTGAATTAATTTTCTTTCACGTGTTAAAACTCTGTTTAGATGTGGAAGCAGGGTGGTAGTATACCAGTAAATATCACCCAGAGTTGAAGATTCCCTGTGGTAATCCCTACCTGCTTTATAGTAGAATTATTGTTGTCTCTTTTTGATTTTTGAATAAGCTTTGGTTTATAGTTGTTGTTTATTAAAAACAATTTTAATAATTCAGATGATTCCTGAGTGTAGAATTTCTGTTTGGTACGTCATACTTTTATCTCTAACTACATGAAGAACATTTCCATCTGGATGTCCTATTAGCACATCCAATAAGAACTTGACATCTTTTGCCTAAAATAAGTATTTACAGCTTACCTTCTTGGTTCCACTAATGACAGGAATCCTCTTCCAGTTAGCAAAGATGTTACTTTTGAAATGTCTCTTATAGCCATCTTGTCCTTTTCATGACCATTTGCTATCACTAATAACATATTCTGTCAACTGCTGATAATAATAGCTACTACTTATTAGAGCTTTTTATGTTCTTGTCATTGTATCAATAAGCACATATTATCTTATTAATCCTCCCTATATTGTTCCAAAAGAGTTCCTTTTGCAAATGAAGGAATTGAGGGCTATTGAGGATAAAAATATTTGCCCAAAGACATCCATCTTCTGTCTTTTTCAGTGCAATATATCTTACACAGTGTTCCCAGCTAAAGTGTACATATATATTACATAAAATAAATAAAATCTAAAATGATTACTTATTGCTTAATGAATAAAGAGCTAATGATAGTAATATTTCCTGGTTCTCACTTTTTGGGCCTTCCAAAATAAAACCTTTGCCTTTCAAATTTCCAGCTTAATCTCCTTTCTATACATGTGCCATATATTAGCTAAACTGAACTGTATGCTTTTTCCTGAGGTAGCTTGTATTTTTCTATCTCTGCGTGGTTTTGCTCAAACTCTTGGCTGTCTAAACTTGAAATGTCTTTGTCTTTGTTTAAATCATATCCATCCTTCAATGCCCAACTCAAAACCAGCTGTCTCCGCAAAATACTGATCGCCATAGACAGAAGTAACCTCTTCCC
The DNA here is from genome assembly GCF_003031525.2 of Neophocaena asiaeorientalis asiaeorientalis. NCBI lineage: Eukaryota > Metazoa > Chordata > Mammalia > Artiodactyla > Phocoenidae > Neophocaena > Neophocaena asiaeorientalis. The sequence goes on along the minus strand of NW_020173377.1, from coordinate 5,729,258 downwards.
CCTTGGCCTCTTGGTAACACTTTGTGCTTTTTTGCATGGTACCTGCCCTCCTATCACATACTAGTCATTTTTGTACTTTTCTTATCGCTTAGTTTGTGATCTCCTTAAGGAACTGTGTCTTACACATCTTTTTATCTTTTCTAACACAATGCCTTGTTCAAAGTAGGTAGTCAATAAATATTTGCTTAAAGAATAACAATCAAATAAGGAACTGGACCAGAGTTTATTCCATTAGGATATAAAAACTTTTAAGTTTTTTGGACCTTTCAAATTGTATGTTGATAAATATTCCAGTGTTTCATTATTGTTGGGTAAAAATATAACTGTCTATGTAAGATTCATATTGGCATTTAACTCCTTTTATTTTCTCTCTTGAAATTTTGCATTAGTATACCTTATAAGACTGATGCCTAACTCAGAATTGTAGGCAGAATTTTTTCAAAACTAAGTATAGCATTGGGGAAAACAGAATTTGATTGTTTTCCTAACTTCCATTAACTACCACAGATATGAATAAAGAACATAAACAGAGTAAGTTATAGGGGGTAAAATCTGACCTTAGTACTTTAGTTATGATTATTTCATCTGTGGGCAAGTTAGCAGGTTTTTATCTGCCAGTTATTGTCATGATTGTTGTTTGCATTGGTGGAAAAGCACAACTAGCTCTGTGTGTACCTCATATCTCAGTTCAAGTTTATAAAGGAACCTGCTTTTAATAAGGAAGGATGGCTATATATATATATATTTTTTTTTAATTTGTCACTTCTTTTATAGAAGGATCCTGCCTATTTTTATGGATATGTGTATTTTCGACAAGTTAACCTGCTTTTAATAAGGAAGGATGGCTATATATATATATATATTTTTTTTTAATTTGTCCCTTCTTTTATAGAAGGATCCTGCCTATTTTTATGGATATGTGTATTTTCGACAAGTTCGAGACAAAACGCTAAAAAGAGGCTACTTTCAGAAGGTAATTTTCATATACATTAACAGAAAAATATTTTTACATTGTGGTTAGAAGAATAGAAATTATTAGAATGAACAGTCTTTAAAGTGTTTGATATTTTATCTTTAAACATACTAGAATTTATATTTTATCTTTTTTTTTTTTAGATTGTAGACACCTGTCCTTAGTTTTTTTTGGCTGCATTGGGTCATTGTCGCTGCATGCGGGCTTTCTCTAGTTGGGGCGAGTGGGGGCTACTCTTTGTTGTGGTGCATGGGCTTCTCATTTTGGTGGCTTCTCTTGGAGCACGGTCTCTGGGCACGCGGGCTCAGTAGTTGCAGCACGCAGACCCTAGAGCGCACGGGCTTCAGTAGTTGTGGTGTGTGAGCTCAGTAGTTGCGGCGTGCGGACTCAAGGGTGTGCGGACTTCATTATTGTATTGTGCGGGCTCAGTAGTTGTGGCTCGCAGGCTCTAGAGCGCAGGCTCAGTAGTTGTGGCACATGGGCTTAGTTGCTCCGCGGCATGTGGGATCTTCCCGGACCAGGGATTGAACCCGTGTTCCCTGCGTTGGCAGGCGGATTCTTAACCACTGCGCCACAAGGGAAGTCCCTAGATTTTTAACTGCTATTGAATTTTGCCTTCCTGCTATCTCTGTACTAGATTCCTGACAGTAAGTTACAGTTATTGTATGAAACTGTCAAAACTCAGAAGAATCTGTTTAATTTTCACATTTTAGAATAAGGGAAAGAGTAAACAGATTGTAACATAGTTACAGCTAATAAAAGCCTGCAATATCTTTTTTTTGAAGAGCTAGTAAATATACTTGATCAACATCTTAGTCATTATTGTTCCCACTCTAAATGTACAATCTTTTTGTTTCTAAAGATATATATATATATAAATATCAATTAATTCCAATTTAATCCCAGCTAACAGGGACACACCTTTACCTTTTGTAACCAGAACATGCCCTGACCACTAATTGATGCTTAATGGAAAGATAAAAAGTAGTTTTCAAGAAAATAGATTTTTAAAAAGTCAGCATAATCTATATCTGAAGTGGTCACAAACTATAAAGTCACAATTTCTAAGAATGTGGCTAAAACCATTGAACTCTAAAATATAACAGTCATAGGTCTTAGTCAGAAAAAGCATCACAATTTGCGCTTTCCTTTTTAGGAAGAGTTTACCTAGCTAATTCCTAATATTGCTTTGCTGACAGCAGTAGTAGCCAGGCTTTGGAATTATCCATGACATTAGTTTGTTTATAGGAAATTCTTTTTCCTGCATAGCAGGAAAATCTGTGAATGTGTCTTTATGCTCTTAAAATGTAGTAATAAGGTTAAACTTCTGGTGTTCTGCCACTATAGTTTTATGTTTCTTTTAACCATCTACTGTAAAAAGCCTTTTTATTTTAAAATCCACACTTTTCGCTGAATTTGGCTTGTTAGTAATTGATTATATAAGAAATGGCAAACTAAAATTATAATCATTAAGAAATTAAACATTGTTTCTTTTTTCCCTCCAGTCCTTGGTTTTGATCAGCAAACTACCTTATATTCATTTTTTTCACACTGTGCTCAAACAGATAGCACCAGAGTATTTTGAAAAGAATGAACCTTATTTGGAAGCAGGTAAGTTAAACATTGTGTGAGTTAGGTACCTTTATGAAGGAGTTTTAAATTTTTTACTGGAAATGAATGAAAAAAAATTAGTTAAGAATTTTAAGGACTATAAAGTAGGAGAGAGAGGTAAAACAATTCTTCTGGCATACTTACCTACAAACACCAAAGATCCTATCTTTTATTTCTCCTTTTGCAGCATGGATGATGCCTATTTTTTAGGATAATAATAAACAAATATTGAGTTGCCAATTCTGATACTCAGAGTACTGTTAAACAGAAATCCTTATGTCACTCAATACAGAGAGAAGACATCTGCTAGGTGGTGTGCTTTTGTAGCTAATTTTAGTAGTAATAAATGAGTAGGAAAACTCCCTTTAAACTTATTCTGTTGCTTTCAAAACATGTATTAACCAATTTATATCCTAGAACATAGATGTATATCTGGTGAAATATAAGATATTTTCAGTACTTTTGCCTTTTATCTTCCATCCTTCCCAGTGTATTTTTTCTGCTATATAGAAAGCATAAAGTGGAGTTCTAACTTCTAATGTTCCATTTTTAATATTTTAATATTTCCACTTATACTAAAGAAATATTTTACTATATTTTTCAGCTTGTAATGATGTTGATCGATGGCCTGCACCAATGCCAGGGAAAACATTACATCTGCCTATTATGGGGGTAGTAATGAAGGTAATAATAGCTTATATTTCATTTGTCTCCTTTTTTAGGAAGCTCACACATGAATTTTGCTTTTTAACTTCCTAATAACATTCAGTCCTGTTGTTGCTTTCACTTGTCATTGATGTGAGGGGTTACAAAGACACTGCAATTTATCCTGCTGCACAGAACCATTAGTCACACAACTCCAGGGGTCACCAGTCCCATTTTCATCCTGTAGAGTTTACATGATGCTGTCATTCTTATACAATGCATGTGAATGTAAATGCCACCTCCTAGAATTGTGCAACTTCATGGCCCTCCAGAAATGGATGGTATTGCAGAACACTTGTAGAATTGAGTATGAGTTAGTAAAATTTAAAAGAAATTAGGAAAGCCATTGGTTCTTAGTCGTTTTTTTTTTTTTTTTTAATACAGCAGGTCATTGGTTCTTAGTCTTAAGTGATTTTTTTAATGTGTATTTTCAGACCAACATGTCCATCCCAGGGTATTGTTCTCTACTAAGGTTTTTTTTTAATACAATGAATTAGCATTTTGCTCTCAGGCTTTGTATGAATGTGCTGTAAGTGCTTTTGCAGTTCATTTTCAAGTTGAACTTATTTTTGGCAATGTTCTCTCTTTAGATGTGCTCATTTCTGTAGGACCTCTGTTCTGTTTTTTCCATGGGAAATCATCAAAAGTAGGTCTGGGTTGAGAGTTCTCATGGTTCCCTGTGAGATTTATCCCATAGTTTGGCAAGCTTGAGAGGGTGTGTTTGGGTGTGTGTACATTAATGAAGCAAAGATTGGAACAATAAACAGGAAGTGGTATGTAGTTGATGTCCTTTTCTGTTTTTCAGCACGTTTGCTTCTCAGTGGGTTAGTGATTTCTGTGTGTATGGGAATGTGGAGACCTTGGTTCACTTACCTTCTGTTGTGACTAAAAATAAATATGACTTTAGTTTTTAATCTGACATAAGTATTTTGTTTTTATGGCTTTTTAGGCATTGTTGAGTGTACCTTTTTAGCATCAGGATAGAGTGCTTCTGATGCCTCATTATAGCAGGACTCGCAAGTTATAGAAAGGTCATTCTTTTGTAGCCAAAGTTAATTTCTTCTCTTTTAGGTACGGATTCCCACATGTCATGACAAGCCTGGGACAACTCAAATAGTGCAGTTAACTCAGCAGGTAGTGTGCTACTGTGGTAGAATAATCCAGCATATATAGTCTCTTTAACAGAAATTTTAAACTAGCAAATGTAGAATTTCTTGGGTTTATGATTCATTTCTGAATATCACTGAAATATCCCATTAAATAATTTTTAATGAATTTATAATAAGCTTCATAACAAAAAAAAGCTTCCTATTTTCCGATTTTTTTTTCTTGTTCTTTCTCTAGTAGACACTGGAGAACTCAGAATTTATACTGTAATTGTGAGGACAAGGAGAAAATTAGCTTTTGAAAAAGATTAAACAAGGTTTAATTCTAGCAAAACCTATTATCTTAGAAGAGTGGTCAACAGACTTCTGGTTTTAGGAAACTTAATCAAAAGGATTCTGTAGTTATAATTGCCCTTCATTTCCCCCAAAGTTACATTTGTTCATGGGTGGGGATGAATTTTTCATTTGAAACGATTTAACTGGTACATTAGCACTCCCATTGTCCTTTGAATTAAATAAAAATGGAGAGCAATAGGAAAACAAATTTTGCCTGTTATATATGTCAACTGGTATTATGGTAGTATTCATACAGTTGAGAATTAATCTAACATCTGACCACTGGATTAATGTTTTATCGGTGGAATCTATGTAGTCCTTGACCTGCTGTGTTAGGGGAGACTGTTAAGACCCATTCTCTTTGCAGCTGCTTCTGGAGGAAGAGACTCTTAGAAGACAGGGCAACATGGCTGATTGATTATGAATAGATAGGCATATTATAAAAGTCAGTTTCTGGCAATTTTGGTGACATCTTGTCTATTTTTTTTTTCTTTTTTATCTCTTAGGGAGACACACATATATCTGTTATTTTACCTACTGTTCATGAGGTGGATCTTTTCAGGTAAAGACTAAAAAATTTTGTTAACTGCTTTGTCTCATTTGCTTTATGATATTGTTGTTAATTTCTTTAGAAAGTGAATATTCCTATATAAAATGTGGAAAAACCTGGAAGAAAATAGTCATGTTTCACATGTTGTAAATCAGTGGTTCATCCCTGACTGCATGTCAGTTGCTTTGACTACTAGGGAAATTTGGATATGGATTGGGTATTACATGGTAGACACAAATTATTTTTGTTTGGTTGGGTGTGAGAATGGTAAATAAATAATTTTTTTCTAGGGATGGCCTTTTTTGGGGAGTTGGGGGGAGTGGGTTGAGAGCATAAAGGCATGATACTCCAGAATGGGAATATAAAAGTGGTGCTAAAAGAAGACTGTGATTTCCCTACAAACCCCTCATTTTAGTAATTCTACACTGCCGTTAATTTGATATATGCCACCAATATCTATTAAAGGTTTCCTCTCTTGAATATTTAATACTTACCTCCCCCCAATAAAAACTACTTTGTGTAACAGATATTACTAGTGTAATACAGAGGTTTCAGAGAATGCTTCATCTTGCAATTGTACTTCCTATCTGTTTGTGCCCTTGCTGATAGATAACATTACTATACTTCAGAGAAAAACTAATTTGCAACTTTGATGCCTTAAGGGCATCCCACTATTAAAGTCAGTTGGTCAGATGTTTCCATATAGGTCTTTTCCATTTTTCCTTTGCTTATTTTAAAATTATAAATATACATATATAATATATATAAATTATATATTTTAAAAATTATAAATATACATATATAATATATATAAATTATATATTTTAAAAATTATACATATATACTGTACTGATCACTTTTCTGTAAATTTATGATTATTTCAAAATTTTACATATATAAATATTTATATAAAGTTTATGTATCTGTATAAAATTTTGAAACAATCACAGATTTTACAGAAAAGTGGTCAGTATAGTAAACTTTTTTTTCCTAGAACCATTTGATGGTAAGTTGGAGACCTGATGCCCCATCTTCCCTTAATACTTTAGTGTCTGTTTCCTACAAGTAAGGACTCAATGCAACCATAAAAATTGGGAAGTTAACATTGATAAATTAATACCATCTAATACTAAGACCACATTCAAATGTGTCCAGTTGTCACAATAATATCTAGTTCAGAACTGTCTGTTGCATTTAGATGTCATGTCTGTTTACTCTCAGTCTGGAATAGCTCCTCAGTCTTCCTTTCATGGCCCTGACATTCTTGTGGATTACAGGACAGTTATTTTACAGGAAATCCCTCAGCTTGGGTTTGTCTGGGATTTACTCATAATAAGATTCAGGCTCTGTATCTTTGGCCAGGAGGTAGCACACAAGGTTGGCTTGCCTCATTGTTGATAATGTTCACTTTGATCTCTTTATTAGTGTGGTGTTCTCCAAGCTTCTCCATTGATAAATTATTCTTTTTCCTTTTGTAGTTAAATATTTTGTGAGGAGATACGTTGTGAGGAGATACGTTGAAACTATACGTTGAAACTATGAAACTATTTATTGTTGTGTAATAAGTTACCCCAATACTTAGAAGTTTGAAAGAACAAACATTGTTTCACACAGTTTCTGAGAGTTAGGAATCTGGGGACTGCTCAGTTGGATGGTTCTAGTTCTAGATCTCTTGTGAGGTTGCAGTCAAGATGTCAGCTGAGGTTTTAGTCAGTTGGACAAGTGGGGCTGGAGGGTCTGCTTCCCTAGAAAGCTACTTTAGCTGTTGGCTGGTGGTCACAGTTCCTTGTGACTGTTGGCAGGAGACCTTCATTTCCAGCCATGTGGACATTTCCAAAGGACCGCTTAGATTTTCTCACAACATTCAGCAGGTGATCTGAGAGAAAGCTGAAGTCACAATGTCTTTTATGACTCAGGCTTCAAAGTTGTATATTATTGGGACTTACCTGGAAGTCGAGTGGTTAGGACTCTGCACTTCCACTGTATGGGGCGCGGGTTTGATCCTTGGTCGGGGAACTAAGATCCCACATGCCACACGGTTGGGGTGACCTCGGAGCACAAAAAGACCTCCGAGTGATTAAAGCTTAGGCCCACTAGCCAAAGCATAATATCACTTATTGATCCAAAAATTGATCAACGGAACAAGTTACCCTAGGGATAACAGCGCAATCCTATTCTAGAGTCCATATTGACAATAGGGTTTATGACCTCGATGTTGGATCAGGACACCTCAATGGTGTAACCGCTATTAAAGGTTCATTTGTTCAACGATTATTGAAAAAAAAGTTGTATATTATTGCTTTAATTTACTCTGTTCATTAAGTGCAAGCCACTAACCCAGCCCACCTAAGAGGGTGAGAAATAGGCTCAGTGCTTTAAAAGGAGTGTCAAAGAATTTGTAGAAATATTTTAAAACATTGCACCATGTATGTATATCTGTATGGATTTTTGGTTTCTTGTTTTATTCAACAGGTTATTAAAATCCATTATTCTCATCAGTTTTTGATGTTCAAATTGTCCCCAGTTTGGCCAGTGAGGATCCATTTCAAGCTGGCCTCTGTTTTTCTTTTTTTGTCATATCCTTTTCATTCTTGAAACACTAACTTGTTTGTTCCAGGCTTATCTTTTTTTTTTCTAACTAAAAAAATTGATATATAATTCACATACATAATATTCACTCTTTCAAAGTATACAGTTCAGTTGTTTTTAATATATTCACAGAGTTGTGCAACCATTACTACTGTCTAGTTCCAGAATATTTTCATCACTCAAAAAGTAACCCTGTACCCCATTAGCAGTTAGTCCCCATGGCCTCTTCCCCGCAGCCCCTAGTAACCACTAATCCACTTTGTCTCTTTGGATTTGTCTATTCTAGGCATATCATATGGATAGAATCATACAATGTGTGACCTTTTATGTCTACCTTCTTTCACTGAGCATACTATTTTCATGGTTTATCCATGCAGTAGCATGAATCATTACTTCATTCTTTTTATGGCTGTATAGTATTCCATTGTATGGATATACCACATCCATTAATCCATTGAAGGACATTTGGATGGTTTCCACTTTTTGGCTGTTATGTATAATGCTGTTGTGAACATTTGTATATAAGCCTTTGTGTGGACATATGTTTTCAGTTCTGTTGGGTTCCAAGATTATCTTGTATTTTCTCTTCCCCAGCCCTGGAATCAGCTACTTAGTAGAGAACAGGATTTAGAAGTCAAGATCTGGGCACTAGTTGTGCTCCTTGCTAAGGGAATATCCCTCTCAGTGGACAGAGCTAAGGAAAATATGTATCTGTAAATGCATGTATATATACACACTCATATATAGTATTTAAACACTTTTACATACATATTTATTTCTATATCCATATATATTGAAAACTATAAAGTCACACCAATACCCCTAATTCTAGTGCAGCATGACAGGGTTCACTCTACTTTTTTCCCTTTTCATATTTGTATTTCTTTTCTCTGACAGAGGAGCTACATCCTATTATCCTTGATTCAGTTACTTATTTGATCAGCCCATGTTAGTAACCAATTTCTCGTCTCTGCTGCAACATTCTTCTCTGAGCAAATGCCTTTCTTATCCTTCTTGGGCTCTGAAACTGCCCACGTGGCTGCTCTTCTTCATGGACACCCTCCTTACCCTGCTTAGGCCCTGCTCCATGCCTGATTGACCCCCCACGTGGTTCCCCTCTTGCCCCAGTCAGGCTTCTATACCCCACGTTAGGCCACCTCTCTATGTGGATGCCATACTCACCCTGTCGTGCTCTGACTCCCAATGCCAAGCCAGCCCCCACGTGGATCCCTCCTTTCCCTACTTGTGCTTCTACACCTTACTGCAGGCCACCCCTCCATATGTTCACCCTCATTCCTCTTCTCTGACATCCCACCATGGACAGCCTCCTCAGCCCACTCTGGCTCTGACCCTCTGCACCTGCTGCCCCTCCATGCCCCTCACAATTCCTGGGCTCTGTCACCCCAAATCAGATCACCTCCACACATGCACACCTTTCTCACTACATTAGGGTTCCAACACCCCCACGACAAGCCACCCCCTCCACATGGATGTCTGCCTTATCTCACACAAGCCCTGATACGCTCTTCAGGCCAACAGGGCTCTCTTTCCCTCTTGGCAGAGATGCCTACCATGCACTGTGTTTTGCTGTAGGATTGAATTGTTTAAGAAGGAAGGAGGAAGAGCTCCTTCGCCTTATCCTTGAACTGTTTATTGTTTTTATTTTTGGTTTTTTGCCCTTCCTTCACATTTCTCTTCTTGCCTTTGAATAGTTAAAATGAACTTTCCCTAATTTCCATCTCACAAATTTGTTTCATATTTTTACACTTAAAAGTTACTTGTATTTTTTTCCTTTTCTTTCTTGTGTGTGTATGTTTTCAGGTAGGTAGATTGGTTACTTTTTTTTTTTTTAACATTTACTTTATTTATTTGGTTGCACCAGATCTTAGTTGCAGCAGGCGGCATCCTTAGCTGCGGCATGTGTGCTCCTTAGTTGCGGCCAGCAGGCTCCTTAGTTGTGGCTTGCCAGCTCCTTAGTTGTGGCATGTGAACTCCTAGTTGCAGCAGGCATGTGGGATCAAGTTCCCTGACCAGGGATTGAACCCGGGCCCCCTGCATTGGGAGCACAGAGTCTTAACCACTGTGCCACCAGGAAAGTCCTGTGGTTATGATTTTTATAAATAGATAATGTAGTTTTTTTTCCCTCTAATCTACTAGGAAAAATTTTGACCCTACTAGGAGGAAATTACTAAATAAGTAAAAGTTATCAAATTAGGCTAGATAATTACCAGAGTTTTGTCCTATAGGCTTCTGCCTAATTCCAGGGCTACTGTAAAAATATGCAACATTTCTGTAGGGGGAGGATCTGCTTAGGAAAGCATTCTGTCGTTTGGTGTTAGAACACCTCCTTGTGATTTGTTTTCCTCATTCTTTAATATTGAAAGCATTGGCTTTGAAATTAAGTACATCCAGTAAACATCCTTTGGAAAATTAATTTTTCTTGCTTCCTTCAAAATAGAGTAGAAATTCAAATGTAACAGCAATATTGATAAACTAGATATACTATATGGTACAATAATTTAATAATTATTTTATATGCTTTTATCGTTTGTTAGCCATTCTATGTGTCAATATATTACATTTAATTTTGTAAAACTTGGAACAGGTAAAATTGCTATATATTTTTGTGTGGATAAAAGGAACTTATATCTATGTGCATCACCATATTATTATTATTTTTTTTTTTTGCCTGCGTTGGTTCTTCATTGCTGTACGTGGGCTTTGTCTAGTTGCAGTGAGCGGGGCTTACTCTTCGTTGCAGTGCACGGGCTTCTCATTGCGGTGGCTTCTCTTGTTGCGGAGCTCGGGCTGTAGGCGCGTGGGCTTACAGTAGTTGTGGCTCACGGGCTCTAGAGCGCAGGCTCAGTAGTTGTGGAGCATGGGCTTAGTTGCTCCGCGGCATGTGGGATCTTCCCGGACCAGGGCTCGAACCCGTGTTCCCTGCATTGGGAGGCGGATTCTTTTTTTTTTTAATTTTTTATTTATTTATTTATTTATTTTTGGCTGCGTTGAGTCTTTGTTGCTGCGCACGGGCTTTCTCTAGTCGAGGCGAGCAGGGGGCTACTCTTTGTTGCAGTGCGCAGGCTTTTCATTGCAGTGGCTTCTCTCGTTGCGGAGCACAGGCTCTAGGCGCTCGGGCTTCAGTAGTTGTGGCTCACGGGCTCTAGAGCACAGGCTCAGTAGTTGTGGCACACGGGCCCAGTCGCTCCGTGACATGTGGGAATCTTCCCGGACCAGGGCTTGAACCCATGTCCCCTGCATTGGCAGGCAGATTCCCAGCCACTGCGCCACCAGGGAAGCCCCTGGGAGGCGGATTCTTAACCACTGCGCCACCAGGGAAGCCTGACAGGTGGATTCTTAACCACTGCACCACCAGGGAAGTCCACATCACCATATTCTAAATGAATTTGTATATCAGGTCAAGGTACACATAGCTGGAAGAATTGTATCAATGTGAAGTTTTTAGAATGATTATATGGGAACTTAAAAAAAACAGGGATGGATAAATAACAGTGTCTCTGCTGCATAAACACCTTTCAGGTGTTTCTGCCCAGTTTTCCTTCATAGTCAGATGCTTTGGGAGCTGGTGCTGTTGGGTGAGCCCCTCGTGGTCATGGCACCGTCACCATCAGAGTCGTCAGAGACTGTATTGGCACTTGTTAAGTGAGTATATTTGGTTCCTCATGGTGATAGTTGCAACAGTTTACCACCTGTGATATGTTTGCACACTCATTGTATTATCTACACAATAATCCTGTAAGAAGGTAGTGCTCATTATAGCACCATTTATTGATGAGAAAATTAATTCAGATTCCATGTTTTTGTTTTTCTGGGCAATAAGCACATTCATCCACTTACATAAAGTTAGCACCTGATAAAAATCAGTTGTGTGAATGGTCAGTGTCTAGTAAAAGGTATGTAGCTAATGAATGATAGAGCCAGAATTTCACCCCGTCTTCTGCCCCAAATCCAGTGTGTTTTTGGTATGCCATCTACATTACATTTTTCCATTTGTCTTTCTAGTTTCCTTAAATGAGTTATAGATAGATGATCCCAGTGGGGTAAACTCTGTGTTTAGATATTTCATAGTTATTGAGTAGGGCCTTTAATTTCTGTCCTTTGTTTTACATGTTATTCTTGCTCTACAGCTGTATTTCTCCATTAAAGTACTTCAGTGATTTCCGACCTTATTTCACTATTCATGATAGTGAATTCAAAGAATATACCACCCGTACTCAAGCCCCGTGAGTAAACAAAATAACTTTTATTGACCAAGCATTACCTTTATAACCAAATTATGTAGAATTATTTTTGGTAATAATTGAAAAGTTTAAATTTTGAACTTATTGGCAGATTGATTTTATAAAGGAAGCTTTGAGGAGCTGCTGGTAATAATTTCACATTTCAAGAGTCATTATCCTATTTTCTTTGAATGATCTTATTAGTGGAAGCTATATTGTCTTCCGCTAATTAATAGCTAATTCCTCTAATTTAATAGCTATCTGACTACTTTTACTTCTATCTTTGTTCTTTACTTCAGGACCCCTTATAGCATCAGTTATCTCTTCTTGCTCTGTAACTTCCTTTTCCTTCTCCCTCTTCACTGAATCAGCATATAAACATATAAAGATTCTTCCCAATCTGTAAAAGGGGAAGAAATATCTTACCTTTCCCCTTTAGTTCCTGCTCTGTTGTTCACCTTCTTTTCATAGCTGTTTCTAGAATAACAACAAAAATTTCCATTTACCCTCTCCACTTCTTGGTTTCCTGGTTGCTTCTCAGTTCGTTGCAGGTTGATTTCTTCATCTCTGCTGAAGTTCTTGCCAAAGTCATCAAGACCTTTCTCACTGCCTTGAACCTGTGGGCACATTATTGCCCTGTTTTTCCTGCCTTCCCTTTCTTGTAACACTTACTCTATTGACGTTGAAAACATTTTAATCTTTGGTACCGTCTCACCTGGCTGGCTGGTGGTGCATCTCAGTCTCCTGTGCAGACTTCTTTTTCTCTGCCAACCCCTTAAATGTTGGTGTTCTCCAGTATTGTGTTCTGGGTTCTGATTTCAGACTGATATTTCGTTCTGTACAGTCTTATCTGTACCCACAGTCTCTGTTAACACCTATATACTGATGACTGAAATTTATCTTCCTAGTTCAAATCTTTGCAAGGTCTCGACCTCTGTCCAGGTTTTTGTTGTTGTTTTTTTATCGTATTGCCACCTGGACATCTTAATGGCACCCAAAATTAAACATGTTCAAACTGAATTCTTTTTGTCTCCTTCTCTTCTTCCCTAGTTCCATGCCTCTTCCTACTTCATGAATGGTGCTTCTTTTCACTTAGTTATCAAAAACCTAAATTGTCATAAATTTCTCGTTCTTAATGTGCTCCACGTGAAGTTTTACCAAATTCTGTCAATTCAACATCCTAAAATATCTCTCATAACATTTGTTATCTTCTTTCCAGAGCTCTCTTCCTAGTCTTACTACCTCCAGTCTTTCTCGTATTTGCTGTTGCTTTTCCCAAACCTCTTCCCCTTTTTGCAGAGCATCTTCCAAATTTCCCCCAGAGTGATCTTTCTAGTAAGTACATTTTTGTTCATGTAGCATTCCTCCACTCAGTTCTCTAGTAGCTTCTGTTTGCCTACAAGATAACATCTAAATTTCTTAGCATATTAAGTTGGTACTGAATCATCTGGCCAGCATCTGCCCGTCTGCTTTCATTTCTGACTACTCATTCTTCCTGCTTTGTGCTCTAGGAATGCTGAACTATACGTAGTTTTACAAACAGACCGTGATCTCACTTCATTGCTTTGCACATACTATTCATTCTCCTGCATCACATTTTCTTCCGTTATCCACCTGGCAAAAGACTCCTGTTCATAACTTATATCATGTTATATATCAACTGTCCTTCAAAAAAAAACCTCCTATTCATCTTTCATAGCTTTGTGCAAATGTCATCTCTTTGGTGAGGCTGTCCTTTAATCCCCTGGTAGACATAGTTTCTCCTTTGTAATAATTGTACATTTTATACCACCTTCACTGTATTCTAATTTCTGGTATCATAAATGGTTATGTATACTGCTTTTCCTGTATGCTTTTAGAAAGACTGTGTCTTTTCATCTTTATATACCTAGTGCTAAAAATGGTGCCTGGAATGTAGTTGATATGTGGTACCAATGAAGGAAAAGATTATCTTAGTAATCTTTGAGTAAACAGTAGTTCACTCAAAATAAATTGTAAACTGATGGAACATTCATTTTTTCCTCACTTTGGTTTTGTTTTGTTTTGTTTTAATGTAGGCCCTCAGTCATATTAGGAGTAACCAACCCTTTTTTTGCAAAAACACTCCAGCACTGGCCACACATTATTCGGATAGGAGACCTTAAACCTGCAGGTAAAGTATAAACTTGGTGTTCTCGTTGTAGTATGTAAGGTGGATGAGCAGGTTTATTTCTTCCTTTGTTTTCACTGCTTCGTTACTTTTTAGTTATGTTGATGGCAACCTTCTTTGAGGCAACTTGAATAAAAGTCTTTGGAGAAGAGCATAACTTCCAGCTAAAATATACAGATTCTTATATGTATAACCCATTGTGCCCACCTACCAAAAAGTGCACTTACAGTGTTTTAAACATTGAATTATTTTGAGGTTTCATGAAACCTCAAAAATTTGAGCTACATTTTGTATATGTATAAGCCCAATTAAACAGGATTTTCCAACACTGCTTGAATAAAACCTTATAGAAAGTTCTAATTAATCAATTTGACACAAAATTCTCAACTAGGACTCCAAACAAGAATTATACATTTCTGTGGCACTGGTATTGATTAAGGAAGCGGTCAAAAGGCTGTGCTTTCCTTGAAAAAAGACATGTAGTACCTTGTTCATGGTAGCTGTTTAATGAATGTTTACTAAATGAGTAAATGATTCTGAAGTTGGCAATTTTGTTAACCTGGATGACAATTTAATGGTACCTCTGACATTTTCTCACTGGACATTCCTGAATTTTCCATGGAAATAGTTGAGACGTGAGCTATCTAGAATATTTCTAATAACTTTATGATATGTTACTTTTAAAGACTTTTCCTTTGGTGTACATGGGTATTATATTTAAGACATTATTTAATATGATTATTTTATAAAATATCCCTTCTGGAATATAAATAAATCTAGATGACATATTAGGGAATAACATTTTAAATCATATTATTTACAAATATCAGACTCAATCTTAGACTGAAATCCTTAGAAACCTTATGAAATAGAGGAAAGGGCAAAGGGCTTTACCTTGGCCGTCAGATCTGTGTGACCTTAGGCAGAACAGCCTCTTTAAGCCTGCAATTCTTTGTCTGCTGGGAGGATTGAACACAGTATCTGACTTATGGCACTCTGTAAAGATCATGGTCCCTTGCCATTTCATTAGTGTTCTGTCTGATAATTCAGAGCACAGCAGTCACCGGAGTCTCATCTATAAGAAGATATGGAAAGGTTTTTTTTTTTAAATCTTAATTTAATCTTGACATTTACTTTCTTGTTTTTTTCCTATTAATCTGGACTATTTGATTAATCGTAATATAGTAGACTACTGTTTATTGTCTTTTTCCAATAAGAAAAGGCTTTCTGTTGGGGCTGTAAGTAGAGGAACTTTTGCAAAGATCACTGGTAAAGTAGCATGGGTTGATAAGTCTGTTTAACTTTTTAAGAAACTGCCCACCTGTTTTCTGGAGTGACCCACACTATTTTACATTCTTACCAGCAGTGTATGAGGGCTCCTGTTTCCTCACGTCCCTGCCAACATTTGATATGGTCTCTTTTTTTCATTATAACCATTCTGGTGGGTTTAAAATGCTGGTTTTAATTTGCTTTTTCTTATTGACTAATGATGTTGAGCATCTTTTCATCTACTTATTAGTCATTTGTATATCTTCTTTTATGAAATGTTGATTTAAATCTTTTGTCCATTTTAAAATTAGGTTATTTGTCTTATTATTTTGTTGTACGAGGTCTTTATTTTGGACACAAGTTTGTTTTCAGATATATGATTTGCAGATATTTTCTCACAGTATTTGACTTCTCTTTTTGTTTTTATAAAATTAATTAATTAATTTATTTTTGGCTGCGTTGTGTCTTTGTTGCTGCATGCGGGCTTTCTTTAGTTACAGCGAGCGGGGGCTACTCTTCGTTGCAGTGTGCGGGCTTCTCATTGTGGTGGCTTCTCTTGTTGCAGAGCACGGGCTCTAGGTGTGCGGGCTTCAGTAGTTGTGGTGCGCGGGCTTAGCTGCTCTGCAGCATGTGGGACACTCCCGGACCAGGGCTCGAACCCGTGTTCCCTGCATTGGCAGGCGGACTCTTAACCACTGTGCCACCATGGAAGCCCTCTTTTTTGTTTTCTTAAGGACGTCTTTTGAAGAGCAAAAGTACTTAATTTTGATGAAGTCTAGTTTATCAGTTTTTTTATTTTATGAATTAGGCTTTTGATGTTTATCTAAGAACTTGTTGCCTAACCCAAGGTCACAAAGATTTTCTTCTATGTTTTCTTCTAAAAATTTTATTGTGTTAGCATTTACATTTAGGAACCACTTGGAGTTAATTTTTGTTTATGATGTGGAGTAAGGGTATAAAATCATCTTTTTTTGCATGTTGATATCCAGTTGTCTTAGCATCATTTGTTGAAAAGACTATCCTTTTGCCATTGAATTGCATTGATATCTTTTTGGAAAATCAGTTGGCCATAAACCTGAGGGTTTATTTCTGGACTCTTGTTTCTGTTGCATTGATCTATATGTCTTATCTTTGTACCAGTACAACCTCTTGATTACTGTAATTTTATAGTAAGTTTTGAAATCAGGAAATATGTCTTCCAGCTTTATTGTTCTTTTTCAAAATAGTGTTTTGCATTTCCATATAAATTTTAGGATTACTTTGCCAATTTTTGCCAACTGGACAGAAAACAAAAAGGCTAACTGGGATTTTGTTAGGGATTGTGTTGATTACATAGGGAATACGTAATCAGTTTGGAGGAGAATTGCCATCTTAAAAATACTGAATCTTCCATTCCAGGAACTTGGAATGTCTCTCCATTGTTTAGATCTTCTCTAATTTTTCTCAGCAATGTTTTGTAGTTTTCAATATACAGGACTAATTATGATGTTAGATGTAGGTTTTCCATAGATGTCCTTTATCAAGTTGAGGTAGTAGCCCTCTGTTCCTAGTTTGTTGAAAAAGATTATAATGAATTGGTGTTGAATTTTGTTAAATGCTTTTTCTGTATCTGTGGAGATCATCGTGTACTTTTTGTCCTTTATTAATACAGTATACTAAATTAATTGATTTTTTATGTTAAACCAACCTTACATTCCTTAAATAAATCCCTTTTGGTTATGGTGTATAGTCCTTTATTATTATTATTAGTTTGCTAATTTTTTTTGAGGATTTTTACATCTTTATCCATGAGGGATATTCTTTTCTTGTGATGTCTTGATAGCTAATATTTTTGCTGCTCTGAGAATCCTCTTCAGACAGGTGAAGTTACCGTTTAAAAGTAGGACCTAGGACCAAGGGAGGGAAGGGGACACTTCTTGAGTTTATTTTTCAAAATGGGCATAAGGGCATGTATGGAATATTAATTACACTTTATTTTTTTGTTTGTTTTTGTTTTTGTTGTTTTTGTTGTACGCGGGCCTCTCACTGCTGTGGCCTCTCCCGTTGCGGAGCACAGGCTCCGGACGCGCAGGCCCAGCGGCCATGGCCCACGGACACAGCCGCTCCGCAGCATGCGGGATCCCCCCGGACCGGGGCACGAACTCGTGCCCCCTGCATCGGCAGGTGGACCCCCAACCACTGCGTCACCAGGGAAACCCTACACTTTATTTTAAGCAGCCTATTTTAGGGATGAGATGCTGTGTTCCCTCTGATTATTTGTCACCAGAGTATTTGGACCATATCATATAGAAAAAGGTATCACTTTTTCTATAGGAGAGTGATGATGTTGTATGGAAACATGTTTTATAGATCCTTAGTGGTCATTGAGGAGTGGATGGTAGAGAGTGTCAATGTCCTCAGTTTGGTCCTTGTTCAATTAGTAGAGGTGATACATTGTGAGCAATGACACCAGGGGTGTTTAAATAATTTTGAGCAAGACTATAGTACCTATTTCTGGGACTGGATTGTGTCGTTTGAGCACAGGTCTTAACAGACGTGCGGAATTTCATTAAGTTTAGTATGCTTATGATACTTTTTCCCACTTATCTTAAGTTTTTTTTATTATAGCAAAATATATATAACATAAAATTTACCATTCTAACAGTTTTGAATTGTACAATCCAGTGGCATTAAGTACATTAACAGTGTTGTGCAACTGTCCATTTACACAACTTCGCATCATCTCAAACAGAAGATCTGTAGCCATGAAACAATAACTCTTCATTCCTGTCATCTCCCAGCCCCTAGTGAACTCTATTCTAATTTCTGTTTCTATGAATCATACGGTATTTCTCCTCTAGTGTCTGGCTTACTTCACTTAGCATAACATTTTCAAGATTCATCCGTGCTGTAGCATGTTTTAGAATTTTATTCCTTTTTTTAAAAAGCTGTGGCAAAATATACATAACATAAAATTTACCATCTTAATCATTTTTTAAGTGTGCAGTTCAGTGGCAGTAAGTGCATTGACGTGGTTGTGCTGCCATCACCGCCATCTCCCCACAGAACTCTTTTCATTTTGCAGAACTGAAACTATTGCACAGTAGCTCCCTATTCATTCCACATCGCCCCACCCCCCACCCTTGGCAACTACCATTCCACTTTCTGTCTCTGTGAATCTGACTACTCTGGGTATCTCATGTAAGTGGAATTCTACCTACTTGTCCTTTTGTGACTGGCTTATTTCACTGAGCATAATGTCCTCAAAGTTCATCCATGTTGTAGTATGTGTCAAAATTTCCTTCCTTTTTAAGGCTGAAAAATATTCCATCATATGTATATACCACATTTTGCTTATCCATTCATCTGTTGATGGATACTTGGCTTGTTTCCATCTTTTAGCTATGTGAATAATACTGTGAACATGGGTGTACAAATATCTCCAGTCCCTGCTTTCACTTCTTTTGGGTATATAGTCATCCCTTGGTATCAACAGAGGATTGGGTCCAAGACCTGCCACAGATACCAAAATCCGAGGATGTTCAACTCCCATAGTTGGCCCTTTGTATCCACAGTTCCACATCTGTGGATTCAGCCAACTGCAAATCTTGTAGTACTGTATATATTCATCAAAAAAAGAAAATAATCCATGTATAAGTGGACCTGGGCAGTTCAAACCCATGTTGTTCAACATGGGTCAACATGTATACCTAAGGGTCAACTGTATACCTAAAAGTGGAATTGCTGGACCATATAGTCATCATGTTTAATTTTTTGAGGAACTGCCATACTGTTTTCATTTTACATTCTCACCAGTGGTGCACAGGGTATCAATTTCTCCACATCCTCACCAACACTTGTTATTTTCTGTTTTCTTGATAGTAGCCTAGTGGGTGTGAGGTCGTATCTTATTGTAGTTTTGATTTACATTTCCCGAATGATTAGTAATACTGAGCATCTTTTCATGTGCTCTTTGGCCATTTCTATGTCTCCTTTGGGGAAATGTCTTTCCAAGTCCTTTTCCCTTTTTTTTTTTTAAATTAATTAATTTATTTTTGGCTCTGTTGGGTCTTCATTGCTGCTCACGGACTTTCTCTAGTTGTGGTGAGTGGGGGCTACACTTCATTGCAGTACGCAGGCTTCTCGTTGTGGTGGTTTCTCTTGTTGTGGAACACGGGCTCTAGGCACGTGGGCTTCGGTAGTTGTGGCACATGGGCTCAGTAGTTGTGGCTTGTGGGCTCCAGAGCGCAGGCTCAGCCGGTTGTGGCGTACAGGCTTAGTTGCTCTGCGGCATGTGGGATCTTCCTGGACCAGGGATTGAACCCGTGTCCCCTGCATTGGCAGGCAGATTCTTAACCACTGCACCACCAGGGAAGTCCACTTTGCCTGTTTTTTAATTGGGTTGGTTTTTTTGTTGAGTTGTAGTTCTTAATATTCTGGATACTAATGCCTTATTAGATGGATGCTTTGTAAATGTATTCTCCTGTGGGTTGTCTTTTCACTCTCTTGATAGTATCCTTTGATGCGCAGAAGTTTTTAATTTTGATGAAGTCCAATTTATCAATATTTTCTTTTATTGTCTCTGTTTTTGGTATCACATTCATGAAAATCCATTTGTCTTTTAATTTATGAGTACTGGGCATATATCTTGGGATATATTTCTTTTCTACCCATTGATCTCAAGACTAGGACCACTGCATATGCTACACAAGTTAGGAAACACAACAGCTCTGCCTAGGATCCTGGCTTTGAAAATTCAAGACTATCTGAGAGGGTCAGTAAAACTGCAGATAAAGTATGTTCTGTAGGACCAGCAGGGAAGGCATAGCAGAACTGAGATTTTGCTCTCCTGGGCCCAGAAGTTCGTAGCTTTATTAGACACATATATATAGTTTTAACCCTGCAGAGAGGTCATTCCTCGTGCTATAAAGGGATTACTTCTTATGGGTTATGCCTAGTTTTAGTTCACCCAAATCCTATTAAATGAAGAAATGTAATGCTAGGATAATGGTACTGAACAAGTATTCCTCAAAGAGAAAGTAATTCTACTAGTGTATATTGGATCACATTATAAACTGAATTTCTAACCAGAAATTTGGTTTGATGATTTAATCAAAGGTAAAACATTTGACCTAAATGTAGAAGATTCTTATGCAAATGTGCAGAGGTGCAGAACATTATTAATTTAATAATGTTAAACCCCTCTCTTATGTGCATGTACATAACAGACATTGAATAATTATTTTTTAATTAAAATAAACAGCTGTAATTGTAGGATTTCAGTTCATTTTCTGGCATTCTTATTTTATTTTCCAGACGTACTTGACAAATACCATTTAACTTTTTTTGGCAATAGATAGTGTATCTTTATGACTAGTTTTCTTTATGTCTATTATGTACTGCAGTGTAAGAATTATGGTGGCTAGGGTTAGAGTTCGGTATGCACCTGATGAGGTCCCTTGAATCAGAGGGGAATCGTGTGAGTGAAGATTGCTGCGCAGGTAGTATTCTTGTCTTTGCCTTTTAAAAAAAGCTGATATGGATCACTATATATCTTCATTATTACCTAGAACTTATTGAATGTAAAGAATATATGAAACCTACTGCTGAATTATTCTCTTCCCTGATATTTGGTTCCTCTGCACAGTGAATTTCAGAAAATAATATATAATAAATGGCACTGGTGGATACAGGAGTTGCAAGTCTTTTGTGATCTAGACAAAAGGAAACAGAAAGTAGGCACAGAAATATTTAGACTTATTCAAAGCGTTGTGGTTTTGACATGTGATGTTCTTTGGGTTCTCAGAGTCAGAGGCAGATAGTGATTTGAATTTAGTTATCTGTATAGTTAAATATGTATTAATTCCGCACTTTAAGAAAAAAAAGTTTTACAAATCTTCTGCCGAAAAGCTACTCTGAACTCTGGAAAGCAAAACCGTGAGATAACATTCAAGATGAGAGACATTCTCATAAGAATTAGTATGTGGGGACTTCCCTGGTGGCACAGTGGTTAGGAATCCACCTGCCAATGCAGGGGGCCCGTGTTTGATACCTGGTCTGGGAAGATCCCACATGCCATGGAGCAACTAAGCCCGTGCACCACAACTACTGAGCCCGCGCGCCACAACTACTGAGCCCGCGTGCCACAACTACTGAAGCCTGCACGCCTAGAGCCTCTGCTCCTCAAGAAGAGAAGCCACTGCAATAAGAAGCCCACACACCACAACAAAGAGCAGCCCCCACTCACCGCAACTAGAGAAAGCCCGCGTGCAGCAACGAACACCCAATGCAGCCAAAAAATAAATAAATAAATAAGAATTAGTATGTGGGAATATATAGAATAAGTTGACAAAGTAAAAACTGTGAGCTAATAAATCAGAAACATTCCAGAAACCTGAGTGTTTCTGGACTCTTTCCTATTGTTTCTCAGTCTGTCCCCAAAGCCTCTTGTTTTTAAATCTCCTCCACAGAGCTACAGTAGCTCACTTTCTTCTCTTTCCTTGCTGCACATGTCTTCAGATTTTCTTTCTACCCAGGAGCAGTATTCAATAAAGCATACATTTCATCCTGTAATCTTTTCTCTCTTTTACTTCATACTCCTTTTTGCAACACAGCACCCCTGCTTAGGAGTCCAGAGTCCAGTCCACCTGTGGCTCAGGCCTGTGGTTGTGGCTTCCACTATCACCACCTGGTGGCAGTGTTTCTACACTGCAAAAGCAGAATTTGGGGCGGTACCAGAAAAAAAATCTTTGAATACTACATCTTCATACTAACTTAGGAGTTGCTTTCAATTCTCTTTACTCTTAAACGGTATTATATTTGGCATCATATTCAAAATGGTATCTTATTCATGTTTCATATATTTAGCACAAAGATTTTAAATTTTAAGTTGAGTGACAAAAAGGGAAATTTTAAAGTAGTGATAGATATTAATGAAAGATCAAATATCCATTTTATATAATTTACACAATTGTTTCTGTAATGCTGTTGTATAGCCCAGTGTTCCCTTTATCCAGTTTTAAAGTACTAGGAATCAACTCTTAAATATTCACTGATGTTACGAATACCTTAGCTACAGCATCCCTGACTAAGTACATAACAGTTAGTGGATTATCAGTCTTAGAAAATTCCAGTTTTGTGATATGTGAAATTCAAATAACTATAAGAATCTTTATGATGTTTCCTTCAGGTGAAATTCCTAAGCAGGTTAAAGTGAAAAAATTGAAGAACCTAAAGACTCTGGATTCTAAACCTGGTATTGACTTTTATTAATTTTTAAAACATATACTATATGGGTAAATGGGTCATACTGCTTACCTCATTTTCTTTTCTTCACTTCTTAGGAGTTTATACTTCTTATAAGCCATATCTAAATAGAGATGAAGAAATCATGAAACAATTGCAGAAGGTGATTACTTGCTCATATTACTAATTTAAATTTCCTTACTCAGGTATGCAGTATCCAGTAAAGCAACATGTGCTTTATGTACAATAATATGAAAAGAGGTCTTCCTGGAATCTGGACTTTGAACCAAAGCTTCATGAAAATCAGGAGACTAATGTAGCAGCAATTATGGGCTAGAAATATGGGACTGCAGCTACCAACCTAGTGCCAATCTTCCTGAAAACTTAGGAGTTATAGTGAGAAAGTCGTGGACTGTACTATGAGGTAGCTTAACACCTAATAGAATAGTTAGCATTTTTTTGGAAAATGTAAATATTGTTAATACAACAAGTATGAAATAAATATAGTCTTTGTTGTGAGCTAATATTTTAAAGTATGGGATGAATGTCTTATATTTTTCTCTAAGGATTTTTTTACAGGATATTGCACAGTGAACTTCACATTAAATTACTTCAAGATGAAGTTCTAGGGTTTTTTTCCTATCAAGTAAAATACATATTTACATATCAGCTAAACTTCTATAAGCATTCATTGTTTTGTATTCTCTGACACTGGAGTATAGGTTCTCATTTTTTTCCTCTTTTAAGGGTGTACAACAGAAGCGTCCTTCTGAGGCTCAAAGCGTTATTCTCCGACGTTATTTTTTGGAACTGACACAAAGCTTCATCATTCCATTAGTAAGTTAGCATATGTATTTGCTTAATTTAATGATTTGTTGAAGGGCACATGAATGTTTTTTTCAACCACCAAAATTTTATCTTAAATTGTTTTGCATGCTTGTGTGTGTAGTGATTAAAATAGAGCCCTTTGCAAGACACCTGAATTCTTTGTTCTGGTTATTAGCTGTGTAATTTGGTAAGTCACTTCCTTTCTTTGACCCTCAATTTGTTTATCTGTAAAATGTGGCTGATTATATTTTCCCTAAAGACTTTTCAGGGTTGTTGTGAATCTTAAAAGAGATAATTTTTATGAAATATTATATAATTATTGAATTTTGCACCTTAAAAGGTTCTACTGGAGCTTCTTCCTCTGATGTTATTTATTTATTTATTTATTTATTGATCGGTACTTTTTATTTCATGCTAAGAGAGTCAGATTGTGCTCCCCAAGCAGATGGGGAGGTTTTAAGCAGTGATGTTGTATGCTCATATTTCCATTTCGTCTGAGGTATCAGGACAAAGCTTGAACTGGTTGAAGGAGGCATTGGGGTAGAGATGAGGTTGAACATTTTAGGATTCTGTTATTAGTCCAAGATCCTACAATAGTACCTATTCCTTGCAGAGCGTACCCAAGACTTCCAATATTACATTCCCAGGATACTGTGCAGGTGAAAAAACATGTTTACTGATTATACTTTCTAAAGAATTAAATAGCAACTCCCTAGGATCATGGTCTGGGCTAAATAGATTTCACTGGGAAGAAGAACTTCACTATGCAGAGCTAAACAGGTGCTTTCTTAAGACTGCCAAGCACTGGCGCTAGAGACCAACAATTTGTTTAATTCTCCTAACAACTCTATGAGGTAGCTGCCATTATCATCTGCATTTACTATAATGGAAAGAGCAGAAGTTTTGAAATCTGATATTATTTTCTTGAGCACAATTTGATATGATACCTGTGAGAATGTAGTTCCGTGATGTAGTTCCTTATCTGTCTTGTTCATTACCTTTTCCTCAGTCTGTCACATGGTAGCACTCAATAAATATTTATGAAATAAATGACTAGATGATATAGTTATTTTTTGAAGTTCAGTGGAACATCATGTTAAATTACTAAAAGTTATGCCTCACAGTATAAGGCAGTACCATGATGTGGTCCTAGTCTGGAGACTGCATCAGAGAGAGACTCATGTAGTTGTTAATGTAAGCTATCTAAGAATATTATAGGAGGGCAGTCTGGAAATCTTTGCTATTATACTTTGGGAAGAAATACTTTTTCTTAGTCTATAGATGTCAATTTATTTTGTTCCATTTAAATCAACTTGCTTAAGTAAGTGAACTTTACTGTAGTGCTTAATTAAGAGCATGGGCTGAAGTCAAGTAGACCTGAATTCAAGTTCAAGCTGTGTGAACTTGGGCAGGTTACTTAGCCTTTCGAAGCCTCAGTTTCCCAGTAATACCTGCCACAAAGGATAGTTGCAAGAGTTAAAAGAGATCACGCATGTAAAATGTTGAGTACATTTTCTGGCACACAGTTACTCGATAAGGTTAATTATTATCATTAAAAATAGGTAGTTCTTTGGATTATCTGAGAGTTAGTTAAATTTTTATTGAAAGTGTGACTTCTCAATTCAATCTAAATTTAGTGTATCTATTGAGACTGGTGATGGTGTTGTTGATGTCCATTGAAAGAGCATATGATGAAAAACTTGGAAGCCCACTTTTTTTAAGTAGGTCAGTTTAAACATTTTTGAAGACTCTCGGTAAGAACACCTAACTTTGACTAACTTTTTTTTTCTTGGACTTAGGAAAGATATGTGGCAAGCTTGATGCCTTTGCAGAAAAGCATTTCTCCATGGAAGGTATAAATATATTCAGTTAAATTCCTATTTGAGTTGTCTAACTGCAGTTAACTTCTGTGAATATATCCATTTTTAATTTTAAAATACAGTATGTCATGTTTTCTAGAGTCCACCCCAATTAAGACAGTTCCTTCCAGAAGAATTTATGAAAACACTTGAGAAAACAGGACCTCAGCTGACCTCTAGAATAAAAGGCGATTGGATTGGACTTTACCGGTTGGTCCTTTTTTTTCTATTTCATCCATCTATAGAGCTTTATTTAAAAATGAAACAAAAAACTGGGCTTAAACATATTCTTTTTTTTTTTTAATTTTTTGGCTGCGTCGCGTCTTAGTTGCGGCATGCAGGATCTTCATTGCAGTGTGTGGGCTTCTCTCTAGGTGTGTTGTGTGGGTTTTCGCTTCTCTAGTTGTGGCACAGGGGCTCCAGAGCACGTGGGCTCTGTAGTTGCAGCGCACGGTCTCCAGAGCTTGTGGGATCTGTAGTTGTGGCGTGTGGGCTCTCTAGTTGAGGCGCGCAAGCTCAGTAGTTGTGGCGCACAGGCTTAGTTGCCCCGCTGCACGTGGGATCTTAGTTCCCTAACCAGGGATTGAACCCTCGTCCCCTGCATTGGAAGGCAGATTCTTTACCACTGGACTACCAGGGAAATCCAACATATTCTTTTTTTTAAAAATTACATTGTTTCACATGGTTCTCCTAGCTATCGGTAGAAAAAGTATTGAGAGGAAGTTAAGTCATAATCAAACTTTGCTTTTTAAAAATTTATTTTTATAGGCATTTTCTAAAATCTCCAAATTTTGATGGTTGGTTCAAGACCCGGAGGAAGGAAATGACCCAGAAACTGGAGGCACTCCATCTGGAAGCTCTTTGTGAAGAGGTTAGAAAACAGCATGTTTGTGTGATGATTAACAACTATTGAAAATAAAGTTATTCATAGAGGCTGAAAGGTTATATCCATATCCACTACTTTATAAATAGTAATAGCTAACTTTTCCAGATCATGTGCTATGTGCCAAGGACTGTGCAGGTGCTTTAAATGGACAGTCTTTTAATCTTCATAGTTCATTGAAGTAGGTGTGTTATGATCTGCGTTATGAGACACTTGAGTGATTAATTGAGACACTTGAGTGATCCATTAATCAATTAAGTCATTTGCTTCAGATCACATCACTGCTAAGTAGTGGAAACAGCAGTGTGCTCGAGCCCACTTGCACTGGCTCACAAGAGCCAGCCGTGTGCATCTCTTCCCAGCTCTGTATTCAGTGATCTCAGGTTGGTAGCTTGAAATCAGCTACAGAGGGAGAATTACACCACAGCAACTGGCAAATGGTATAAACCAGGAACTTTTCCTGACAGCCAGTTGTTAAATATTTACTAGCATACCACTGGATGGAGTTAGAATTCAGATCCGAGCAGTCCAACTCAACACCTTTTCCACCATGCGTTATTCACCTTTCCCAGTTATTAATATATTTTTCCTGTATTTGGACTTTTTCGTATTCTATAATTTGTCAGCAGACTATTTTAAATTAAGCTACTTTTAAAAATATATAGGATAGTCTCAATTTGTGTTTAGCTTGAGGTGGGCTAGCCTCAGTGTTAACTTTCTAATCATAAACTCTCAGTGACTGGTTTTCAGAGAAAGAATACCATGAAGGCAACGACAAATAAGCCCAGGAAGAGCTTATTTGAAGATGCAAAGTTTGTATACAGTAATATATTCATGTTCGCAATTATCTTGATTTGTTAGTTGATGTACCTTATAAATTACTCAATACTTAGTGGGGTTAGGGGTTAGTATCGTACCTTAAGTTCCAATTTTGTTTTTCTTGATTGATCTAAAAGGGCCAGAAAGGAATTTCTTCCATTGTGTTTTACTTCTGAATATTAGACAGTCATTCTGGCTAATGTCAAAAAGTATCTGATTCATTGTCAGAATATTATGTACAGAATTATACTATAATGCTATGTCTGGGTTAAATACCCTGTTCTCCTTTTCCTTCCTGTCCTTTCTTCCCAGTAGCCTTGACTATTGAAATAGAATGATTTGAATATTATTTTGAGTATTTACTGATTTGAGATTTGTTTATTCTTCTAGGACTTACTTCACTGGACCCAGAAACACACAGAAGTAGAAACAGTAGACCTTGTATTGAAGCTAAAAAACAAGCTGGTATGTAGCCAAAGCAGCCAAAGATCTGTGAAGTTGTTTTGCTCTTATTTGAGGTGATAGCTTTGATGTATCACAGAAGTAAATTTTTAAATGAGAGGACTTATGATTGGTCAACTGATGGTAGATCTGACTGAAAATACTTGGTAACTCAAGCAGATCATAATGAAGCCATATATTTTTTTTAGTTATTTACATGGAGTCTAATGAGCTTTACAAAAAACATTGTGACTTATATTTAATACCACATGGTCTGCGTTGATATTATCTATTAATTTACATGAAGTCTTTTTTCGAGCTCAGCAATTGTATTGTTAAAGTGGCATGTTCTTTGCTTTTTTATAGATTCTGTAAATTCTGGTCTCACTCTGAAGTTTCCAAATCTTTGACCATTAAAACTGTTTATTTAGAGAATATACTGTATTAATACAGCCTCAAAAGGTAATTTAAATGCTTCCAAATGTTCCTTATATAGTTGCAGGCTGATCGAGAGCATTTACCTGTGAAACCTGACACTATGGAAAAGTTACGGACACACATAGATGCAATTATTTTAGCATTGCCAGAGGACCTACAAGGCATACTGCTCAAAACGGGCATGACATGATATTTGCCAGGATTTTCCAGCCAAAAGGATTGTATACCATGAAGCATACTGACACTTCAACCAGACGCCCAAGATCTCTCGGAGCGGAAAATAGCCGTGAATGCTAGCTACAGGGTTGAAAGACTATACTGTATAAACAGACCTTTTTAGTGCATTAGTTTTAAAAAAATGGATATCTGTGGTGGTTCCACTTTAATACTGAAACACCAAAAGGCATTTCTATATTTTTAATCATGTTCTAAAGTGCTCTTATGAGAGACCTGTGGGGCCATCAGTTTAAGTGATTCCAAACTGCAGTGCTGGCATTGCAGATATTTTTTTTAAATTGGTGCTTCTCTGCCCAATCATGATAAAACTCAGGGGGATATAAAAATGACATTCACACTGGCTATCTTCTTAAGAAGAAGGAAAAGACTGAACTGTCAGACTGTAGTTAGGAGTGATTAATGCTTTTGTAGTGCCTTCCGTTGTCCTACGTGTTTCACAAAGCCCAGCTGCTAGTCTTGAAGCTTTTTCTTAACTTGATTATGATATGTAGTTTTTTATAAGGCATTCTTTTGAGTAATCATTGCTTAAAAATATGTTTTTTGCCTCCCATTGTTTTCATTATTAGTGGCATTGGTGTTTTTTTTTTTCAATTGTCATAGAGGTTTCATTTCATTATTTTCTATACCAGTTTCAAATTTAATCTGTTTCACCAAAGGGAAGAAGACATCTAGTATTAATTATGGAAGAGTTTATTTCCTCTTACCCTTTGCTAATTGGGCCCAAGTTAATTAGCTTGTCTGTTTTTCAAAGACATTCTAATTATAAACCTCATAATCAGCTACTTTTTAAAACAACTATTCTTATTTTAAAGGAATTTGTAAACCTTTTTTTTTTTTTTTTTTTTTTTGTGGTACGCACTGCTGTGGCCTCTCCCGCCGCGGAGCACAGGCTCTGGATGCGCAGGCCCAGCGGCCACGGCCTACGGGCCCAGCCGCCCCGTGGCACGCAGGACCTTCCCGGACCGGGGCACAAACCCTTGTCCCCTGCATCGGCAGGTGGACTCCCAACCACCAGGGAAGCCCTAAAACTTTTATGTGATAGTCATTTGAGCGATTATAAGATTGATTTCTAGCATTATTTGTTTGGTAGGGTTTTTTCCCCCAAAATTAATATTTCTCAGAATACTTTCCCTACTGTTGTTTGACATGGAACTTTTGCCTCAATCACTGTTATAGCTAGTTTTTTGTCATTGTTATTTTTGTTTGTTTCTGTTTTGTTTTGTTTACACTATACTACCTTGCCAAAAATAGAAGATTGTGGTTTGGTAGAATAAGGTTTTTTCGTTAGTGTTTGAATAGGAGTGTCCTGAAGAAGCCACTGTTTAAAATAGGCACACATGACATAGGACATATGTAAATAGCTGTGTCTTGAATTACCCTTTACATATCCAAATTTAGTTGTAGGTTGTAAAAGAAATGGCTTCAGGAGCTATCTCTTATTCTCTGTTAATGTAACTCTTAAGGGCACTCCTGACCTAAGAAAGGGTCCTTGGTGTTTGTAACTGTGGTCTTCTATCCAAATGTGCCCTTTTCTCATGGATACAAGTCTCTTGAAGCATACCTCAAAGTCATGGAGAGAATGTGGCATTTGAAAGGAATCATTTGCCTTGAATCACATGAGTTATTTTGTGAAACAACAGTTGTCCTCATGGAAAAGGGGCAACTACTTTTATATGCTAAAGTATTTCATATCTTCCTGGGAAACCTTATTTAGGTATAAATGGTCATCTTATTATTTTTCAAAAAGGTGTATTTTAATAATCTAACAATTTATATGTAGTTTGTGACCAGAGTTTGAAAGTTGTTAGTGTCATATCAAGGATCTTTTAAATTATACCACTACAGGATGTATCATTTCAACTTTATTTTGCACAGCTAAAGAGAAGCAAAGGATGCCAATTAGCATAATAACGGTATCTTCATATTTACTGTACTTAACAAAAAGCCTAACACATGTTGAAAACCATATCATACTTACTGGGTTTATCTATTAATTTCAAATTATGTACTTGTAAAAATAACTTAAAATTGCATTGGGAACCTGAGAAAGACTGATAACTTTAAGTTTTGGGGTGATTTTCAGAGCTGTCTTTTTTTTTTTTTTCCCGGAGGAGACATTAAGATCTAAAACCTGCCATTTAATGTGTATCTTCACCAGCACCAGAAGGAATCACTGCTTTCAGGGTGTTATGTAATGCCTAGTGCCTTCTGGTTTCAGTGAAAGGGGTTTTGAGAAGGCATTTATGGTCATTACTGAAAACCTAATTAAAGGCCTTAGATTTTAAAGCCCTTGGATATCTTGTATTATTTCTGAGTAAGATTGGAATGCTTGAAAAAATGCAGAGTAAATGAAACCTTTGCATTATGGGATTCCTTTTAGTTTCTAACTTTTTTTTTTTATTTAAATGAAAACCTTCCTCTGTTTACTTCATTATGAACAGATGAATAGTCCATTTTATTAACAGACAGAATTAAGTGATTTCATATCCTTCCTACCAGTGTCTTGATTTTTGTGAAATGTTCTGATGAAAAATTTTTAGCTTAATAATCTAGGTATTGTTAGATTCTCCGCTTGCTTCCTTTTCTTTTCTAACCTTAAATCTCAAATTACTTTTATTTCTTCCTCTTCTTTTTTGAAAGTAGCTAGTATATAATACCGTTCTTTAGATTTTAATTAATTTATTAAAAAAAATTTTTTTTACTTTTTGCGGTACGCGGTCCTCTCACTGTTGTGGCCTTTCTCCTTGCGGAGCACAGGCTCCAGACGCGCAGGCTCAGCGGCCATGGCTCACGGGCCCAGCCGCTCCGTGGCATGTGGGATCTTCCCGGACCAGGGCACGAACCTGTGTCCCCTGCATCGGCAGGCGGACTCTCAACCACTGCGCCACCAGGGAAGCCCTTAATTTATTTTTTAATAATAAAATATATTGGATGTTATTCCTTTTTGAAGTTACTGGGTAATATCCTTCAAAGTATACTGTAAAATATATTGGTACATTTAGGAGAGATGCCATTAAAATTTGTCCTTTTGTTTTCACTTGCCCATAACTTAACTCACTTGTTTTTATATACCTGAATTTTACTTTCTTCTTTTAGCATAACTTGGGGGAAAAATTTTAACTACCAACTTTCTAATATTAGTCCTTTAAAAACAGATAGTTGAAGAAGGCAAAAACCTTCTCTAATTATGGATGAATGTCATTTAAATAACAAAATATATTAACTCATAATAATGACTAAATTATCACTAATAACTTGATATCCCTTCTATATTGAAGATACAGTACTTATATGCCATCTACAACTTGGTTGAATTATGGTATTTATTATTATATCAATAGAAATTAGCATTTGTTAATAGAGCTCCGAGAATTTTCCTTGTTTGTTTGAAATAGATAAAGCATTTGATACAAGGTACAAAATCATGATTCCTAACATATATCCCACATCTAACCAATTTT
Source organism: Neophocaena asiaeorientalis asiaeorientalis (assembly GCF_003031525.2). NCBI lineage: Eukaryota > Metazoa > Chordata > Mammalia > Artiodactyla > Phocoenidae > Neophocaena > Neophocaena asiaeorientalis. The sequence goes on along the minus strand of NW_020173377.1, from coordinate 5,697,539 downwards.
TAGAAAAGCAAGTTTAAGGTTGATGGTTAGTTAATGAAATAGGTTTATGACATTTATTTTGCAGTTATAACATTGCCTATCTCATGATGCACAAATGTTGAGGAAAAAGAAGATGGCAGTAGAATTCTGCTATATCCTAGTCTCCAGCGTTATTTCTGGACTTTTGAACACCAGTCTTTCTCTGTTACCCATTACTTGAATACCATGCTATGCCTTTCTTCAAATTAAGATTATTGTTGTATAATTATCATAGGTTTCATCCATTTTACTAGTGTTAACACTAGGCTTGGGTTCTGTTTAAATTTTTTTTTTGAGTTTTATTGGAGTATAGTTGATTTACAATGTTGTGTTAGTTTCTGCTGTACAGCAAAGTGAATCAGTTGTACATTATACATATATCTGGTCTTTTTTAGATTGTATTCCTATATAGGTCATTACAGAATATTGAGTAGAGCTCCCTGTGCTATACAGTAGGTTCTTATTAGTTACCTATTTGATATATAGTAGTCTGTATGTCAATCCCAATCTCCCAGTTTATCCCTCCCCCCTTTTCCCCCTTGGTAACCGTAAGTTTTTTTTCTACATCTGTGACTCTATTTCTGTTTTGTAAATAAGTTCATTTGTACCATTTTTTAGATTCCAATTTTAATTTTAGATTAGGTCCATTCATGTTGCTGCAAGTGACATTATTTCGTTCTTTTTTATGGATGAGTTATATTCCAGTAATCTTCCAAAGACGGTATGTACCACATCTTCTTTATCCATTCATCCATCAATGGACATTTAGGTTGCTTCCATGTCCTGGCTATTGTAAGTAGTGCTGCAGTGAACATTGGAGTGCATGTATCTTTTTGAATTACGGTTTTCTCCAGATATGTGTCCGGGAGTAGTATTGCCGGATCATATGGTAGCTCTATTTTTAGTTTTTTAAGGAACCTCCATACTGTTCTCCATAGTGGCTGTATCAATTTACATTCCTGCCAACAGTGCAAGAGGGTTCCCTTTTCTCCACACCCTCTCCAGCATTTATTGTTTGTAGATTTTTTGGTGATGGCCATTCTGACCGGTGTGAGGTGATACCTCATTGTGGTTTTGATTTGCATTTCTCTAATGATTAGTGATGTTGAGCATCCTTTCATGTGTTTGTTGGCAATCTGTATATCTTCTTGGGAGAAATGTCTGTTTAGGTCTTCTGCCCATTTTTGGATTGGGTTGTTTGTTTTTCTGATATTGAGCTGTATGAGCTGCTTGTATATTTTGGAGATTAATCCTTTGTCAGTTGCTTCGTTTTCAAATATTTTCTCCTATTCTGCAGATTGTCTTTTCATCTTGTTTATGGCTTCCTTTGCTGTGCAAAAGCTTTTAAGTTTCATTAGGTCCCATGTGTTTATTTTTGTTTTTATTTCCATTACTCTAAGAGGTGGGTCAAAAAAGATCTTGCTGTGATTTATGTCAACGAGTGTTCTTCCTATGTTTTCCTCTACGAGTTTGATAAGTGTCTGGCCTTACATTTAGGTCTTTAATCCATTTTGAGTTTATTTTTATGTATGGTGTTAGAGAATGTTCTATTTTGTCCTTTTACATGTAGTTGTCCAGTTTTCCCAGCACCACTTATTGAAGAGAATGTCTTTTCTCCATTGTATATTCTTGCCTCCTTTGTCATAGATTAGATGACCATAGGTACGTCGACTTTTCTGTTTATTTTTGCCTCCCCATTTTCTCTGTCATCATACTATTTCTGCTTAGTCATTAGAAAGCTAAACTTCATAAATTCTTTAATTTTTTTTTTTACTATCCCTCATGTTTTTCCATATCCACCAGGATGAATACTTTGTAGTATAAGTTGCTTCTATATTGAGATAATTTTGAAAAATAGTAACTTTATGTTCCCAGGTTATCATACTTGCTATTAAGTGAGTGGATATTTAGACTTCAGTAGGAAGCTATCAAAATGATTGATTTTGATCGAACGAAATGGGTAAATATTTTTACAGCCAAAGGCTCTGGTGATAGAATCCAGAAATTTGTGTTTTTAAAAAACAGCTTTACTGAGGTGTAATTGACATACAATAAACTGAACACAAAGTGTACAATTTGATAAGTTTGGACGTTTGAATACACCCATAGAACCATCAGCACAGTCAAGATAGGTACATGTCTTGTCACCCCCCAAAATCTTCTTATGTTCCTTTGCACTCCATCCTGCCTCCCCTTTCCAGACAGCCACTGATCTGTCACTGTAGATTAGTTTGTATTTTCTAGGTTTTACACACAGTATGTACTTCTTTTTTTGATCTGGCTTTTTTCTTTCTTTTTTTTTTAATCATCTTAACATAGTATTTATTTGTCTTCCCTCTGTCGAACCCTGAGCCAACCACTTTCCCCAGGCTGCCTGGGGATGTGTAGGAAAAGGAACATACAGGGCCAATTAGACACGGTAGAAAGAACTATGGGAGTTAGAGAGGGCTCCTTAACATGGCAAAGAGAATGGAAAAGACTACCATCAGGGAAAAGAGTCCCATGGCCTCCAAGAGGGCAAAGCCCAGAATGGCATAGGAGGAGAGCTGTTGCATCAGAGAAGAGTTCCCGGCATAACCAAGGATGAGGCTCCCAAACACAGTGCCAATCCCAACCACCCCAACTGTGGCAGCCCCAGCCCCAGTGAACGTGGCTGCTGTGTCAGTGTCCCTTCAGTGGCACTGGTTTGGAAGCTTTGCCTAGGGATAAGGGAGGTCAAGAACCCTGAGGCTGCCAAGCTGCTGAGGCTCTCATCTGTCAGCATCTGCAGTTGTTTCATCACTACTGCAGACAGTAGTCGGCCCAGCAGCTCAGAGGTACTCCTCACCAGGGAGGGGAGTAAGGGACTGTGGCAGGAAAGTGGCTCCCAGTGCAGAGAGTGATCTGACTTCTTCCACTCAGCATAATGATTTTGAGATTCATTCATACTGCATGTTTAAATAGTTGATTCTTTTTATTGCTCAGTGGTATTCCATTATATGGCTATAACACAAATTTCTTATCCAGTCACCTGTTGATGGACGTTTGGGTCATTTCTAGTTTCTGTCTATTACAAATAAAGCTGCTATGAACACTCATGGACAAGTCTTTGTATGGACATATATATCCTTTTATCTTGGGTAAATACTAGGAGTGATAGTGCGTGTGATAGCTGAATCATATGGTAGGTGAATGTTTAACTTTTTAAGAAATTGCCAGACTGTTTTTCAGAGTGGTTGTACTAATTTGTTTCCACTAACTGTGTATGAGAGTTTCAGTTTCTGCACATCCTACTCAACACTTGGTATGCGCAGCCTTTTTTTTTTTTTTTGCCATGCCGTGTAGTTTGCAGGATCTTAGTTCCCTGACCAGGGATCAAACTTGTGTCCCTTGCAGTGGAAGCATGGAGCCCTAACCACTGGACCACCAGAGAATTCCCTGCCCAACCTTTTTAAATTTAGCCATTCTAATATGCTTGTATGGTTGTCTCACTGGGATTGTAAGTTGCATTTCCCTAATGACCTGTGATGTTGAACATCTTTCCATGTGCTTTCCATTAGTCTTCTGTATATGTTCTTTGGTAAAGTGTCTGTTAAAATCTTTGCTCTTTTTAAAGACTGAGTTGTTTAAATTCTAGTGGTTGAATTTTGAGAGTTCTCTGTATATTCTTTTTTAAAATTATTTATTTATTTTTTGGCTGCATTGGGTCTTCGTTGCTGTGTGCAGGCTTTCTCTAGTTGCGGTGAGCGGGGGCTACTCTTCGTTGCGGTGCGTGGGCTTCTCATTGCAGTGGCTTCTCCCATTGTGGGGCGCGGGCTCTAGGTGCGCAGGCTTCAGTAGTTGTGGCACGCGGGCTCAGTAGTTGTAGCTCGAGGGCTCTAGAGTTCAGGCTCAGTAGTTGTGGTGCATGGGCTTAGTTGCTCCGCAACATGTGGGACCTTCCCAGGCCAGAGCTCGAACCCGTGTCCCCTGCATTGGCAGGCAGATTCATAACCACTGTGCCACCAGGGAAGCTCGCTATATATTCTTGATGCAAATTCTTTTTCAGATATACGGTCTACAAAATTTTTCTCCAAAGTTTATATACCTTTTTTCATTTTCATAACAGATCTTTTGAAGAAGCAGAAATTTATGAATTTCTACACAAATTACTGCTGGTGATTGGGATTGTAAATTGGGGGAGAAGTGATATCTTAAAATTGTCTCTGATCTATGAACAAAATATATCTCCCCATTTATTTGTGCCTACTCTAATTTCTTAGCAGTATTTTATAGTTTTCAAGGTACAAATCTTTCACATCTTCTGTCAGATTTACCCATATGCCTATCATATGTTTGATATTATTGTAAATGATATCACTTTATAAAATTCAGTTTTCAATTTTCATTAAAAGTCCCCTTCAAAGTTCTAATATATAGTTGATTTTTGTATATTGATGTTGTATCCCACTACCTTACTAAATTCATTTATTAGCTCTAGTAGCTTTATTTTGGCATATTCCATCATATTTTTTTACATAGAAGATCATGCCATCTATGAATAAAGATTGTTTTACTTCTCCTTTCCAATATGGATGACTTTTGTTTATTTTTGTTGCCTGATTTCACTGGCTGGAACCTCCAGTGGAATGTTGAATAACATGTATGAGACTAGACATCTGTCTTATTCCTGATCTTAAAGGAAAGCATTCAGACTTTTATCATTAGGTCTGATATTAGCTGTAGGTTTTTTGTAGATGTCCTTTATCAAATTTATGAAGTCCTCTTCTAGTCCTAGTTTGCTGAGTTTTTATCAGAAATGGATTCTGGATTTTGTTAAATGCTTTTTCTGAATCTATCAAGATGATTATATGGTTTTGTTTTGTTTTCATTTTATGAATATAATTGGTTTGTTAACACTGATCAACTTTTGAATGATAAACCAACTGTATTCCTGGGATTAAACACCACTTAGCCTTGATATGTTATCCTTTTCATATAGTTTTGGATTTGATTTGCTAAATTTTTGTTTAGAATTTTTGCATCTGTGTTCATGAGCAGTATTAGGTTGTAGTCTCTTTGTAATGACTGCCTGGTTTTGGTACCAAGCCTTATGGACTGAGTTGGAAGACTTTGTGTCAAAATGGTATTATTTCTTCCTTAAATGATGGTTGGTGGGAAGGTGTTTACATTTTCAACTTTTAAAAAGATACAAGGCTGTTAAGGTTATCTATTTCTTCTTGAGTGAGCTTTGGTATTTTGTGTTTTTCAAGAACTGTGTCCATTTCATCTAAGTGGTGGCATTTAAGGGAATAAAATTGTTCATAATATTCCCTTGTTATTTTATTATCTGTAGAGACTATAGTGATGTAACTTTTCTCATTCCTGATACTTATGAATTTTATTCATCTTCTTAAAGAACCAGATTTTGCTTATATTGATTTTCTGTTTTTCTGTTTTCCATTTCATTGATTCTTACTTTTGGCTTTCCTTTCTTCTGCTTACTTTGGTTTTAATTTGGTCTTCTTTTTTTTTAGTTTCTCAAGGTAGGAGCTGAGGTCATTGATCTGAGACCTTTTCTCTTCTCTAATATAGGTTTTTAGTGCTATACAGTTTCCCCTAAGTACTGCTTTAGTGGCATCCCATAAATTCTGATATGTTCTATATTTATGTTCATTCAGTTCAAAATACCTTACAATTTCCTTTAGGATTTCTTTGATCCATGGGTTATTTAGAAGTGTTATTTCCTTTTCAAATATTTATAGATTTTCTAAAAATCTTTTTGTTCTTGATTTCAAATTTCATTTAATGTGGTCTGAGAACATACTTGATATGATCTGAGTCCTTTTAAATTTTTAAGATTCATTTTATGGTCCAGAATATGGTTTATCTTTGTAAATGTTCTGGGTACACTTGAGAACAACGTGTATTTTGCTGTTGTTGGGTAGAGTGTTATATAAATGTCAGGTCAAGTTTGTTGATAATGTTGTTCATGTCCTTGCTGATTTTCTGCCTTCTTGTTCTGTCAGTTATTAAGAGAGGGCTATTGAAATCTCTTGACCATAATTGTAGATTTGTGTATACTTTGCTCAGAAATCTAGTCTGACATTAATAGAATTCCAGGTTTCTTATGACTATTGTTAGCATGATATATCTTTTCCATACTTTTACCTACTTGTATTTTTACATTTGAAATACTTTCGTAGGGTCTTCCCTGGTGGTCCAGGGAGTAAGACTCTGCACTCCCAGTGCAGAGGGCCTGGATTTGATCCCTGGTCGGGGAACTAGATCCTGCATGCATGCCACAACTAAGAGTTTGCATGCCGCAACTAAGTCCACATGCTGCAACTAAGAGTCTGCATGGGGCTTCCCTGGTGGCGCAGTGGTTGAGAGTCCGCCTGCCGATGCAGGGGACACGGGTTCGTGCCCCGGTCCGGGAGGATCCCACATGCCGCGGAGCGGCTGGGCCCGTGAGCCATGGCCGCTGAGCCTGTGCGTCCGGAGCCTGTGCTCCGCAATGGGAGAGGCCACAACAGTGAGAGGCCCGCATAACGCAAAAAAAAAAAAAAAAAAAGAGTCTGCATGCCACAACTAAGAAGTCCGCATGGGGGCTTCCCTGGTGGCACAGTGGTTGGGAATCTACCCACCAATGCAGGGGACACGGGTTCGAGTCCTGGTCCAGGAGGATCCCACATGCTGCGGAGCAACTAAGCCCGTGTGCCTCAACTACTGAGCTTGTACTCTAGAGCCCGCAAGCCACAACTACTGAGCCCGCATGCCACAACTACTGAAGCCTACACGCCTAGAGCCCATGCTCTGCAACAGGAGAGACCACCACAATAAGAAGCCCACGCAGTGCAACGAAGAGTAGCCCCCAATCACTGCAACTTGAGAAAGCCTGCACGCAGCAATGAAGACCCAATGCAACCAAAAAGAAATAAATAAAATAAATTTATAAAAAAATAAAAATTAAAAAAAAAGAAGCCTGCATGCCTCAACTAAGGAGTCTGCGTGCCACAACTAAGACCTGGTGCAGCCAAAATAAATAAATAAATAAATAAAGATTTTTTAAAAGAGCCAGCTCTTCAATAAAATAAAATACTTTTGTAGGTAATGTAGTTCTTGCTTTTTTTTTCTTTTTCTGGCCACACTGAATGCCTTGTGGGGTCTTATAGTTCCCTGACCAGGGATCAGACCCAGGCCCACTGCAGTGAAAGTGTCAAGTCCTAAACACTGGACTGCCAGGGAATTCCCTAGTTCTTGCTTTTTTATCCAATTTCACAAATTTTGCCTTTCAATTGGTATAATTATATCATTTACAATTTCTGTGATTATTGCTATGGTTACAAAAAAACTACATTTGAATCTATTATCTTGCTATTTGTTTTCTGTTTGTATTATCTGCTCTTGTTCCCCTTTTCTTTTTTTTCTGACTTCTTTTGAATTAATGGAATATTTATGATCTCGTTTTATCTCCTTTGTGGGATTATTAAGTATAACTCTTTGTTTTATTATTTTAGTGTAGTTGCTTTAAGATTTACAGCACACATTTGTAACTTATCAGTTCCCCCTCAAGTAATATTATGCCACTTGATGTATAGAATATTATAATAGTGTACTTCTGTTTGGCTCCTTCCAGCCTTTGTAATATTATTGTTCATGGATTTTACTTTTACATAAGTTATAAATACCACAATACATTATTGTTAGTTTTTTGTTTTTTTTGCGGTACGCGGGCCTCTCCCGTTGCGGAGCACAGGCTCCGGACGCGCAGGCTCAGCGGCCATGGCTCACGGGCCCAGCCGCTCCGCGGCATGCGGGATCCTCCCAGACCGGGGCACGAGCCCGTGTCCCCTGCATCGGCAAGCAGACGCTCAACCACTGCGCCACCAGGGAAGCCCTATTGTTAGTTTTGTTTAAATAGTTCATTATTTTTTTTTAAGTTTTAAAGAGTAAGAAAACATTCTTACATGTATACTCTTATACCTAACCTTTTCTGGTGCTCTTTATTCCTTTGTGTAGCTTTTTATGGTATCATTATCCTTCTGCCTGAAGAACTTCCTTTAACGTTTCTTGTAGTGCAGATTTGCTGTTGATGAATTTTCAACTTTTGTATGTCTGGGAATATCTTTATTTTACCTTCTTTTTAAATGATGTTTTTTGCTGCATATAGATTTCTAGGCTGTTTTTTTTTGCCTTCTAGTATTTTAAAATGCTGCTCCACTGTCTTCCTGCTTGCATTATTTCCAGTGAGAAATATGTCATCTTTATCTTTGTTCCTAGGTAGCTAATAAGTCTCTTTTTCTCTTGCTACTTTTAAGATTTTCTCTTTGTCACTGGTTTTGAGTTATTTGATAATGATAGGCTTTGATGTCGTTTTATTCAGGTTTCTTGTATGGGGTCAGTTGAGCTTCTTGAATATGTGGTTTTATAGTTGTAATCAAATTTGGAAAACTTTTGGTCATTATTTCTTCCAGTATTTTTTCTGTCCCCCTTCCCTTCTTTCAGGGACATCAGTTACCTCATGTGTTAGGCTGCTTTAGGTTGTCCTACAGCTCACTGATGCTTTTCATGTTTTTGTTTTACTCCTCTATCTGTATTTCATTTTGGATACTTTTGTATTGCTATGCCTTTAAGTTAGTCTTCTCTTTTGTATTGTCTAATTTGCTGTTAACTATCTAGTGTATTTTTCTTCTCAGACATGGTAGTTTTTATTTCTAAAAGTTTGATTTATGTCTTTCTTTTGTCTTTCATGTCTGTACTTTTTTAAAAAATTCATTTATGTTTGGCTGTGTTGGGTCTTTGTTGCTGTGCACGGGCTTTCTCTAGTTGCGGTGAGTGGGGACTACTCTTTGTTGTGGCACGCGGGCTTCTCATTGCGTTGGCTTCTCTTGTTGCAGAGCATGGGCTCTAGGCGCGCGGGCTTCAGAGCACAGGCTCAGTAGTTGTAGCGCACAGGCTTAGTTGCCCCACAGCATGTGGGGTCTTTGCGGACCAGGGCTCGAACCCGTGTTCCCTGCATTGGGAGGCGGATTCTTAACCATTGCGCCACCAGGGAAGTCCTGTAGTTATTTAAGATAACATCTCTCTCAGTTCTGAGTTCATTTCGATGAACTACCTCATTATTATGGGTCATGTGTTTCTGCTTCTTTGTATACTCAATAATCTTAAGTTAGGGACTTCCCCAGTGGGCCAGTGGTAAAGAACCCGCCTTCCAATGCAGGGGACGTGGTTTCAGTCCCTGGTCAGGGAACTAAGATCCCACATGCCACAGGGCAACTAAACCCTCACGCGCCACAACTACTGAGCTCATGTGCCTCAATGAGAGAGCCTGCGTGCTGCAAACTACAGAGCCCACGCACTCTGGAGCCCACGCGCTGCAATGAAGGAGAAGTCCATGTGCCGCAACGAAAAGCTCCCACATGCCTCAACGATGATCCTGAGTGCCGCAGCTAAGACCTAATGCAGCCAAAATAATAAAGAAAATAAATAATAAAATAAAATAAATAAATATTAAAAAATAATAATCTTAGGTTAGATGCCAGAATTTTACCTTGTTAGACGTTGGATATTTTTGTATTCTTAAAAATTTCTTGAGCTTTGTTCTAGGGTGCAATTAAGCTATTTGCAAACAATTTGGTCCTTTCAGGTGTTTTATGACTTGTTAGGTAGGTTCGAAGTAGTCCTCAATATAGAACTAATTATTCTTCACTACTGAGGGGAAACCTTCTTGAGTATCCTACTCACTATCCCCTGAATTATGAGTTTTTTCAGTCTTGCTGATGGGAACAGGCACTGTTCTCTTTAATCCTTTGATGAGTCTTTGGCTTTTCGGTCGTTTCTGCACATGCATGTACTTATTGGTACTCTGCTGGATATTCTAGGGGAAGCCTTCTGTAGATCTCTTTCTATACAAGGTGTTTTTCTTTCTTTGCTCTCTCTCTCTGGCATTCTGCCCTAAAGTTTGGTTTCCTCGGACTTACAGCTCAAGGAGTTCACCAGCCTACCCCTCTGTTCCCCTTTCTGTGCTATGGGCTGGAAACACTCTCAAGGCAGTAAGCAGGGGCAGTCTCAGATTCAGGCCTTACTGCATTTGTTTTCTGTCTTTCAGGAATCATTGTTTTTCATTGCCTGGTGTCCAGGGTCTTGAAACCATTGTTTAATAAATTTTGTCTGTTTTTTAAAAAATTATTTTAGGTGAGGGGGTAAATCTGGTCTTTGTTACTTTATCTTGACTAGAAGTGAGAGTCCCAGCAATCTGGTTTTAACAATCCCTCTAAGGAATCCTGATGCATGTTGAAATCTGAGAAACATACAGATATTTGAATTTAATGTTAGATGATTGTTTCACTATCAACCGTCATTTACCATGAAGACATGAGTCGGTAAATCTAAGTTTTGGAGGAAAAAGTTTTTTGAGTAAATTCATTTCTGTTTTGTAGCATGGAAGATATGTGAGTAATTATGAGACATTTGAAATATTTATACAGTCAGGATAGATGGAAATTTGGGTAAGGAGAAGAAGGTTTTCTGAAATAAAAAATGATGTTGATGTTGTTATGGTACATAGCAGTCTTAGACATTCAGCTTCATGCTACCTAATAATTTCTTTAACCATTGTTAAACACAAGGTCATTTCTGGGAGGAGTTAGAACAGCAGTTAAGTCCTGGTTTGCTGTAGTGGGTAAGGGGAAGCAAATGACTCCATTTTGGGTCGGCTTCTTCTTTAACAATTCCCCCCTTCTGATCAAACTCTCAGCATAAATGAGATGTGATAAAAAAAAATTAAGGCATTAGTGCCACTCTCAGCTGCCATAGGTCACTCTCTGCATCCATAGGTCATGACACTTTTCCTTAAGCCCTGTGACATTCACAGGTCATGATGGTTCATAATCCTTAAATTGGTTACTCTCTTTGTTTCTTTTCTGTTCAAGTCTTAGGGTGATCATTTGCATGGTGGTTAGTGGCTGCAAACACGCATTTAAAGCTTTTGAGAGGATACAAGGCACCAGGGGGATTACTATGATTATAATAAGCAGGATAATTTCCAGTGTTTGGAGTGGACTTTGAAGCTATGGTCTCCAAGACCCAAACCAATCAAATAAAGACCCCATTCAGAGTCATCTTCTTAAGCCAAGTGGCTTGCTTAATATGTAACTGAATTTCAACCCCCCCCAGAAAGTCCAAGGATCTTTGCTGGGAGGCTATTGATTAGCAGTGGATCCTGCTGTACTCTCAAGAGTTAAGGAAAGGTTCCTGATCATAGCATCATTTGTATTTATTCCTAACCAGGGAAGTAGGGACCTGCCAAGGGAAGCAAATCCTGAATCATAAATGCCTCCTGGTAGGCCCTTTCGAGAACAGTTAGGGTCACAGTTAGGTAACTTAGGAGGCATTGCCCAGCTGTGCACCAGCCATCTAGGCATTCATATGCCCAAGGAGAATGATAACCACCAAAAAATAAATCCTTTCCACTAAGGTGACATTGTTAATGGATTCATCTGCAAGAATTGTTGCATTTGCCCATTTAAGGCCGGGGTCGGTTAGATTTTTTTCCTAGCTTGCAATAAAAAGTTGTTCTAAATTCTAGAGATTACCTTCCTTAGCAATGGCCTGGAAGATATGGCTGATGGCATTATTTTTCCAAGTCAGTGCCAGAATAAAGGAAAGAGAAGAAAAGATATTGTGTTTAGCTGAAATGGGAAGTCTTGATCTGGCGTCTTGGATGGAAGCAGTCTACATCGATGTCCACTACTTCTCATCCTTGTCAACTTGATTTGGAGGTCTCCCGTGTTTGTACAGGACCAGATGTCAGTTGGAGCCTCCTTTAGCTATGATATATGTATACAAGGCTTATTGTCTTCTAGTTTTGCAGCAGTGTAAGTGGCCAGAAGCACTTGATAAGTTCCCTTCTAGTGGGGCTTTGAGAGTGTTTTTTTTCTGATAATGCCTCCAGAATATCCAGTCACCAGGCTTCAGACTCTGACCAACAAGTTTTCCCTAAATTGGAATATGGGAAAGCTTCTTTAACCTGTTGGTAATAGGCTTGAAAATAAGATATTAAAGACTTACAGTAGCTGATCATGCTAGCATGGGGCTACAAAGGATCAGCAGAAGGTTGTATACCAATAGACATTGGTCTGCCCATGATTATCTCATGTGGAGTGAGTTTATGTTTCCCAAAAGTGGTATTATGAACAGTCAGCAAGACCACAGGCAATACCTTAGGCCAGGGGAGTCCAGTATAGAGGTGTGACAGTTAACAGCACTAAAATCTAATATCTACAAAGGTAAAAACTTAATTTTTCTCCTATAATTACTCCCATTTTTTTTTACTATAGATAATCACAGTAAAACTAAATTTGTTTGTATTAAACTTGGCCTGATTATTTATATACATGCAGCAAGAACAGTGATTGACCATATACGTATTTTTGTAAGATTGCTTTGCTAGAACCTCGTAAGCAAAATAACAGCTTGATTTTTCCAAGCAGTTCCTTGAAGCTGTCTGGTCATATGAGGCTATGTACGTTTCTCTCAAACATTACATTCCAGTGAAAGCCTTGGTAATTGTGTCCTTTTACAAGGAGAACAGGTTCTTTTTCTTTATTTCTTTTTTTTTTTTTAACTTTCCTTTGCTATTAAATAAAACAAAAGCTGTTATTTTCCTCCATCTTCCATAGATTCCATGAATTCTAACATGGAGCCATAAAAGCAGTAGATTTTAGAAAATGTACTTCATAACATTACCTATGTTGACAGGATACAATCCAGAATGGTAATCTCCAACTCTAGATTTTATTGTCCTATCACAGGTCCCCCTTGTTAATGCAAAATATGTTATTCATATCCCAATTAGAAGTAATGACAACAAAAGGCAGAAGATGAAAAGAATACTTCACATGTGACGATATAACAACCTTTGTATACTTAACAAATTTATGTCAACTATTTACTAGCAAGGAAAATGGAAAAAGGCTCTTCTGGCCAACAAAATGTAATTTTTCTTATAGGAAAGATGAAATATATATAATGGGTAAGATATCCAGAACCTCCCACAGGAGGCCAGTTGGAAAAGTCCAACAAATGTCAGAGTGTCATTTCTCAATGACCCCTTACTTAGAAAACAGTTTTTTAACTATATAAAAATTGAAGCTCCTTGCATATTCAAAGTACACTTCAATTTACCCATGGATCCAGCAAACTTCATAATGGAAAGACAAAAATGTTATTAACTGATTTAATGAAAAAACATGACTTATTAAACTTATGTACTAGGGCTAAGAGTACTTACAGAATCATCTCAATTCAGTGTACATTGGTAAAAGTAACAAGCAGAATCCATGCTCCACAGAATTACTTTATGAATGAGGGACTGATTAAAATATATATATATTTATAACTGATAACTTTCATATTGTAAATTTTCAGGAGCATTATATGTGAATTAATTTGCATCAGGCTTTCCAGTACTACTTGTATTCGTGGGATTTCTCTCCAGTGGGAGTTTACATATGACTTTGATGGTATTTGTTGAAATTGAAAAATTTCCCATGTTTTTCACATTTATCTCGTTTCTGCCTGGTGTTCATTCTCACGTGATTTTGTAAGGATTTGGGCAAATTGAAGGCTTTCTCACTTTGCTTACATTCAAGAGATATCTCTCCATTCTGAGTTCTTTCATGGCTTCAAAATGTACTGCAGTAACTGAAGGCTTTTACCCATTGTTCCATTCTCCCCAGTGTGACTCTTTTCATGTCTTTGAACAGACTGGTATTAACTGAAGGCTTTTCCACATTGCTTACATTCACAGAGTGTTCTTCTGGGGTGAGTTCTTTCATAGGAACAGATTTGTGGTAACTGAAGACTCTCCCACATGCCTTACGTTTATATGACTTTTCTCTGTAGTCCTCATGTTCGTATGGTTTGGTGCAGTGTGAGAAGGAGAACAGATTCTTATTGAACTTATGCAGATAAATATATTGTCATGAAAATAAGAATATTCACTGAGAGATTCTGAATTCTGGAGGGACCAGGTAGGGAGAAAAGTAAATGTTTCATCTTTGTTCACAGAGGTATACTTTGCCAAACTTCCATTAAGTCCTAGATAGCTTCAGAGAAAAGGTTTCCTTAAATCTGGAAATCCAAAATGTTAGAGCATCCTCCTGAGTTTATGCAGTCCCATGTAATTAATACTTGCTCTGCTTGAAACCAGTATTTCCATTAGTTCTCTTGACCTTACCCGATGATTGAGGGTGATATAGGGACAGTGGTAATTCCAAGTAGTTTGTCAGTTTTTCATTAAGGCTCATATGATTTGCCCAATGAAGTGGGTACCTTGATCAGTGGAGATTGTGAAAGGTCTACCCAAAGTGGGAAACCCATTGTCTTAACAATTTCCTTGCCACTGTGAGGGCATCACACCTTATGGCAGAGGAAGGCGTCAGCCCATCTGAAAAACATGCATACAATAACAAAAGCATATTGATAGCCCATACTAAGTGGCAGTTGAATGAAGTCCAGCTGCAGGTGTTCAAAGGGTCCAGAGGGAAGAGATGAGGCCTGTGCAGAAGGAATGCAAAAAATGAAAACTGGGGTTTGCCAGAGAGCCTGGAAAATCCAAGTGGCTGTCTTGGGTTTCCTATAGCCATGATTGTTTAAATTACAGCCATTGTTTACCCATCTTAATTTCTCTGTTTCTGGAACAGACCGTTGCCATGTTGGAAGGATATCAGAATGGCAAAGGTCTGGCAATGAGGGGTCTTTTTTTTTTTTTTCCAGTAGAATAGACGTCATCCACAGGTACCACAATCTTTACGGATTCTGTTGCTACTGCCTTTGCATAAAAGCTAGGGCATTTCCCTGATATTCAAGTTCAGTCCTTTTAGTGTGAGCCTCAATTTTGATGACAGACAACATTATGCCAGGACATATCAGACTTCCATGAATTTCATACAATTTCTGGAACACTTATTAACACATACCTATACAGACACAACATAAAGAAGGCTTAATGTTACTTATTTGACGATGCTTCCCATGTAATTTAACATGTCAAATAAGCCTAAATTGGTTTAACATCTCCCGTTTTATGAGATGAGAGAATAAATTCTTTGAGATATTTCAGGGGCCCTCTGAGAAATCCCAAAGTTAACTAGAGATCAAAAGGACTTCATATAACATTTGATTTGCAGAAGCTATCAAAGAATATCAAAAGTTTGGACACTTGACTAAATAGGATCACAGATTGTGAAACAATACTTAATTATCTATTTGGCCAAAATGATTAAAAAAAACCACTGTCCTTTTAACAGATGAAAGGTAATCAAGTTTTAGTTTTACGTAAGTACACTACTAATTTTAAAGTGTAATTAAAAAACCCTTATAATTCAGTTTTATCCAGCTTGATTACACAAGGTAAAATTCTCTCTCACTGTCTTCTGAAATAACCAGAAGTTCTAGTTTAGACAAAATTACTCTCATTTCCTTCAACAAATTTGCATCTTTATTCCTCAAACCTCTTCTTAACCAAAAAACACATCATGCTGTCCTTACATACAGAGCTGTCTCCTCTACTATTTCCAGTAGTCTTAATTATAATACATGCATTAATTATAACTTTTAACCCTTGGAAACTTTTATTTCTACAAGCATGTTCTCCTTTTTCTTTAGTTTCTCTATAGTAGGAAGCCAAAAGTAGATGAACCTATATTTAGCAATTAATGTATCAGTATTTTATCCCATTTGGAAATGATCCAGATATTCAATAAACCCTATTATTTAATTTAACTTGCAAAATCTTTAAAGTTTCAAGTTACCTGAGAGATTTGAGAAATTTTTTTAAGTACACATAAAATATAATTATTGCTAAAGAGTTCACCTAAAAACGTTTTATCTTATATCTATTACTTGCTCCTAACAATCATACTTTGATTACTTTCATGCTGACACATTTTTTAAAAGAGGCAACAAGAGCCTACCTGACCAGTTAACCCAGGTAAAATAAAAAATTTTATACTTGATGCTGATAATTCTAGAAACATGCCTGTTTTTACACCAGTGAACTTAAACTAGCTTTAATTTATCCTAGATCACACAAACTTGAAAAACATCTGGGTTAGTTTCTATATTTCTGAGTTTTAGAATACCCAATCCTTAATTTATATATATATATATATATGCACTTGTTTGTTTTTAAGCCAATCAAATAGAGCACTTTACAAATTTTTTTATAAGGGTTTCTTTTCTCCAGAGTTTTAAAATTTTTAATTTTATTTATTTTTTTGGCTGTGTTGGGTCTTTGTTGCTGCCTGTGGGTTTTCTCTAGTTGCAGTGAGCTTGTTACTCTTTGTTGCAGTGCGCGGGCTTCTCTTTGTGGTGGTTTCTCTTGTTGCAGCACACACGCTCTAGGCGCGCGGGCCCAGTAGTTGTGGTGCCCAGGCTCTAGGGTGCACGGGCTTCAGTGGTTACGGCTCAAGGGCTCAGAACTTGTGGCTCCCGGGCCCTAGAGTGCAGGCTCAGTAGTTGTGGTGCACGGGCTCGGTTGCTCTGCAGCATGTGGGATCTTCCCAGGCCAGGGATTGAACCCTTGTCCCCTGCATTGGCGGGTGGATTCTTAACCACTTAGCCACCAGGGAAGTCCCTACAAATTAGTTTTGATAATACCATCCAGAGGTGGAGAATATCACACATTTACAACATGTATAAATATAAATGCACAGAGACACAGAGACCTTATAGTTACTAGTATTTGTGTAAAAGTCACAAAAGTTTTTTTTTTTTTAATGATTTTTACCCCTTTTGATAAGAATTACCTCCCTGGTGTTTGCATGTCCAAGAATGGCTTTTAGGTCCTAGAGAGAATGGGAGTATAAAATCTATATCACAAAGGCACAAAGTATCCAAGTTTTTTACAAGATGGATTTTTGGGGTATATCTGCAGGACAATTCTGTTTCTAATGTCACAATGTCTACAGGTATTTTAAGATGAATGGGGAGGTTTTAGGATTAAAAGGACTGACACACCGATTCACCTATTGTTTGAATGCCTCTTTCCCTTTGAGTATATTTAACTTAGGAGAGAAGGCCTAAAAAAATTCCTAGGAGGCCCTGAATATCACTTCTCCCGTTTGGCCAAATTTCTAATCCTTAAGTTATCAAATCCTTTCAAATATATTGTCAGGTTTCATCCAGGACAAACAATAAATATTTCTGGTGGTATTCAATAACCTTATCAATTTTAATTTTTGTTTCCCCTTGGCTGTTTAAGGAAATACATAGTAGTTTGCCAGAAAATCCCTCAGAGAGTCATCAAATCTGGGAGGGACCCATATGAGGCCATTTAAGTTGATGCTGAAGAGTTTACATAGGGTTTTTGAGGATAGTTTTTTCCAGTGTCTCAGTTGATTGAAATTGACACATCATTTTGGGGGCCAATGTTTTGATGAGGAAGCCTAGGAGGGTATAATGGGTTAGACCTAGTTATTGTTTTAGATACCTTTTGTGCCTGATTTTTCATTAGCCTTTTACGACAAGTATTTCAAAGAGGCTATCTGGGAATTTCGAAATCTTTTGGAGGCTTCTTCACACTAATTAAAATAGGTATTCCATTCTGTTTGTTCCATATGGGAACCCTTGCTTTTAAGCGTACTTAAAAGAAAAAAAAAAAAAAAAAGGCAGTAGTACCATGGTTAAGGGTGTTGACATGAGAAGAAATGGGTTCTTATCCCAGTTCTTACTAGCTGTGATACCTTGGGCAGGTTACTTAACCTCTCTGACTCTGATTATCCTTATCTTTACAATGGAGACATTTAAGTGGGCCATTATCCTGTTTTGTAACCTCCATTAGCTTCTTGATGCGTAGAAAATCTTAAAGGGAAATCTGAAAAATCTATTCCTGACATCTTCATTTGATTTTTTGGTTTAGGTTTTAGAAGCTAGTGATGGAGATCAGGATTCTTTCCATCTGTTTTGCTTAACTAAGAAGAACATATGGATTATATTTTGGAAGAAGTTATGAGGAAGGGAACCCATTTCATTTGTCTCGAGAAATTTAGAAAATCAATTTAAGAAGACCCTTAGATCAGGTGAACATTGTTTTAAGGAATTCTATAAAAACTCAAAGCAGACATAAAAACTTAAAGGATACGAGAATGTTTTATCTAGCAAGCTTCCAAAATGCAATTTTAAGTTATTCAACTGCTAAGCAACTCTTTATACGTATTTCCAGTGAAAAGGAAGTTTTCTTCTCAAAAAGGGAGATATAGTCTATAATTCTGTTTAAGTCAAATTCTGGGAAATATGTGGATCTCTCAGGTAATTGCATAGACTTTGTTATTACAAAATCAAATAGCATTTTGTTGCACACCAGAAATTAATAAACATGTCTATCGCTTTTAAAAAGTTTAAATATCTGAGTGCAAAAATCAGTTGCTTACCCTTTGCATTTCCCTGTTCTTCAAATGTTGTATGTTTAATTGAAATTTAATTTCACTTTGCTTAAGAATATTATTGGAACATTTGGAAATTTTTAAAAAAGGGGGCAGGGCAGAATAAACCGACTGGAATCTGTGAGTGGCTTTACCTTATCCACCTGAGTAAAGAAGGTTTTGGTTTTGATTGCTCAGGGTCACTCCTGAGAAATGACAGTTTCTGAAGGGTAGTTCTACGAAACGTAGTTTTACTCAGTAGGCCTTCAACAATATAAAGCTTACTCTTTTTGAAACTTCGCAGGTTTTTCTTATCTTATTCAACCCCATCCTGCAGAATGCACCAGCTGGAATAAGCAACTACAGAATCGCCTAGGATAGCACTATTAGGAAAAGGTATTAAATCTTTATCCTGGCAATGGGTCTAATAACTGTCTTCATTTATTACTGGCGTAAACTCATAAAATTGCAGCAAAGCAAAAGCAAAATTGGAATGTCTGGACTAGTGACCAGTGAGGAAAAGAAACAAAGGAGTATTTAAATATTTGTTTTGGGAATTCCCTGGCCATCCAGTGGTTAGGACTCCACGCTTTCACTGCTGAGGGCATGGATTCAGTCCCAGGTCGGGGAACTAAGATCACACAAGCTGCACGGCCAAAAAAATATATTTATTTATTTTAAATGATGTTTCCAGTTTTCTCCATTACAGTGCTGTAATAAACACTGAACATCTTAAAAGTATTACGTAGGAAACTTGAGGGAAATTTTGGTACCATAGATTATTGAAAGTGGAATTTTGATCAAAGAAATTCATGTTTTACAATTTGATAGATCAGTTAAATAAGTTATCTTACATGCATACAATGAAATGCAACCCTTAAAAAGAATGAGTTAAATCTGTAAGTACTTATATTTTAAAATGGCCACAGTATATTAGTAAATTGAAAAAGGAGTTGCTTAGCAGTATAAAATCCCATTAATATTTATAAAGGGATGTTAATATTTCAGAGAGTAAAATCTGGAAGAATAAATGTCAAACAGTAGTGAACTTATTCATTGAATTAAAAGATTATTTTTTAAATTACATAAGTGCATGAATAAATTCATCTTGTAAAAATAAGTTAATACAGATTCACAGACACATGTACTCAAATGTTCAGTTTTATTCATAAAAGTCCAAAACTTCAAACAACCCAAATGGGCCATCAATTGATGAATGGATAAAGAAATTGTAGTATATCCATACAATGGAATACTACTCAGCAATAAAAAAGAACAAAGTATTGGTACATGCTATAACATGGATGAATCTCAAAATCATTCAGCTAGGAGAAAGAGGCCACACACAGAAGACTGACTACATACTGCAGTATTCCATTTACATGAAATTTTGGAAAGGGCAAGTCTATAGTGACAGCACATCAGTGGTTGGCCAGTGGCTTGAAGTGAGGGAAGAGAACGACTACAAAGGAGTATGAGAGAACTTTTGGGGGTAATATAAATGATTAATATCATGATTATGGTGTTGGCTACACTACTGTATACATTTGTTAAAATTCATAGAATTGTACACTTAGAATTGGTGAATTTTGTTGCATGTAAATTATATCTCAATAAAGCGGATTTTTAAAAGTATAGATAAAGCTCTTTTGACTACCGCCCCCAAACTAGGTTCCCTCACTCTGGGGAAGGTGCCCTCCTCGCTCCACAAAGGTTAGACAGGTAACCAGTAACTATCATTACTGCAGATTCTACTTGAAAGTTATTGTTCTGCATTCACACACACACACACACACACACACACACACACACACACCCCACCCCGGGTGAAATCTACATTTTTATATTCCTTCACGGTACTTAGTCATTATTTGGCGTTTTTTCAGTAACTGTATCTCGGAGATCTTTTCATTAGAATTTATAGTTCTACATTCCTTTAACTCCTGAGAGTATTCTCAGGAATAGTAATGGATACACCATAATTTATTCAGCTATCCCTCGATCATTCAACCATATGTGAGTTTCGCGGTGTGCCAGCCCAGCGAAAACAACGTAATATAAAAACGGGCTAGAGGCCGGCCTTATAGAGTTTTCAGACAAGTGGGAGAGGGGAAGAGGGTTGTCAATAGTAATATTAAATGTGAAATCATAACTGTGAAGGGTAGTTATGATTTTTTTGAGCCTGAGTAATTTAGGAGGTCAAGAATGTATTTTCCCAGGGAGTTAAACTCTAAAGAGATCTGAAAGGTGGGTGAGCATGACTTAACCAGCATAAGGGTGTTGGTCGGGGGTGCTACGAATCCTAAACTGCACCAACAGTATGGAGGAAGTATGTAGGAGGCGAAGACTGTGGGGAACTTACGGATATATGTGTAGACATGTGTATTTTAAACAAGATGTATACCTTATTTTGTAGTCAGGAAAATACTAAGATCGTAAATATTTTTTAAGTGAGGAGGCTTTCCATTTTCTTAACATCGGGAATAAATCTTCCATGCTTCTTCTGGGAGAGAAGAGATACAAGAAAAGCCTTCCCCGTTGGCTTCTCTTAAAAAGCTTCAATAGTCGACGAAAATGGCTCGGAGTTCTCTTGTTCTGACAAAGGATTAGGGATCTTCAGTATGACCTGGCGTGGGGACCGAGGTGTTTAGGCCTAGCTTCATATGGGGTTGCTACAGCCTCTTCCCCTGCACGTCAGCTTTTAACAAGTTATCTCTTGGGAAAGCAGGGCCCGTTTTCGCCCCTCCTTTAGGGCAAGTGTGTGGTGCCGTGCGTGAACCTCGTACCTTCGTAGAGCAGGAAATCGCCAACGCGCGTTCCCTTGAAGAGGCGGAAAGAACGGAGGTTCACTACCTAACCCATAATGCACAGCCCGCCTTTCCGGAAGCAAGGAATACAACCGCCAGGATGCATTTCTCTGCGCAGAAACGTCCCTCCTTGAGTCTGATTGGACGTGATGAAGCGAGGCAGTGTGGGACCGTGTCCGTCGCCCTTTACACAGGGGCTGACTGGCCTCGCCCAACTCCAGGAGCCACGTCCGGGGGGGTGACGCCGGCCAGCGGCGTAAGTCAGCGAAGAGGGCCAATTCCCCTGGTGCGCAGGCGCACTGGTTCGGGCAGCGCCGGAAGCGCAGGGGGATGGGGCGACGGTGACGCGGTTCTGTCCGCGTTGGAGGGGCCGGGCCGCTGCCGGAGTCGCCGCGGCTGCCGCGTGACGTGGCATAGCCGAAGATTTAACGCCAGAGCCGGAGCAGCCCCGCCAGTCGTCAAGCAGGTCATCACCCCGCTAATTCCTTCCCGGAGGGGAGCTCCGTCCTACACATCGGCTGGCGTGCCGTCCCTGCGGCCCTCAGCTCCTCTTTCCTCCCTGAGTTTGCCGGGAGCGTGAAAGAAGGCTCGGGGTCGCGCCAAACCCCTTCTGCTTCTGCCCATCGCAAGTGCCACTACCGCCATGGGCCTCACCATCTCCTCTCTCTTCTCCCGTCTCTTCGGCAAGAAGCAGATGCGCATTTTGATGGGTGAGTCAGGGGCCGAGGGAAGAGGCCAGGCCCTGGTGGGGCGGCCAGGTCTCTTCGCTTGGAGCGGCCTCGGGGCCTGTTTTTTTACCCCCCGTCAGCTGTGGTGGGGGAGGGGCGGCGGGCTGGGGGTCGGAGGAATTCTTAAGGGGGAACAATGGGGCGAAGGGTGGGCGGTCGCCCGAGATCTGTCGAAGAGGCTGGAACGGGGCCGCGGGCAAGGTTTCCTCCTTCTGGGTTTGGCTTTCTCTTCGTGGTCTTACTGAAAGCCCGACACAGTTTGGCGGAGATGTGAGAGTAGCGGACTGTCGGATCTTGCCGAACCCTAAAGACACTGGCGCGGCCCATTCTGTGAGTGCGATCTGGCTCCCTTCTTCCCCGGGTGTGGGCAACGGTCGGGAGGGAGGCCGAGCGATTCCAGCCTTCCTCCTCCCCCTTTCTGCCCCGTGTGCACACTCTGCACACTCCAATGGTGTGTGAGCGAGCGGTCGCCGAGAGCCCGGAGCCGGCCGGGGCAGGAAGTGACCGGGCCCAGTGCGGTGGCAGGGGAGCACCCACGGTTTCAGTAGAGTCCGGAGTCCTCAGCGCTCACTTCGCTAAACTTTGCTTCGCTCAGGATTCCGCCTCATATTTTTTTTCTTCTCCTTATTAATGTCCCTGAAAACTGAGTTTATCATGAATGTTTCGTTTGGCCACTCTCAAGGGCTAAATATATTTGGTTTATTCTCTTTGGTTTTAAAACTATGTAGTTTTTATACAGCTGGCTAAAGTTTAATGAAAAAAAAAGGCTTAGAAACTAATTTTTTTAAGCCGGTGACAAATTTTCAGTAAGTGAACATCTTGACGCATAACTTTAGGGAGGCCTTGTTAAGCAGTAATTACAAGGGTGTTTTTTAAAATTCTTATGGAAAATGGGCTTTTTAAAAATTACTTTTTAGGGTCGGTTTTTCGCTCTGCTGAGGGAGAAGGGGTTTGTCACTTGAGTGATGTAAGCAACGCCTCCCTCATAGTACTGTGAGTAGTCTTTACATCACAGCTAAGCTCCATGGACCTAAATAATGCTATAATGAGCCTCGCTAACTTTAAACATTGAATTTTGTTGGTTTATTAGCTTGTTTTCTAGAGAAGTGCAGTGGGGGAGGTTTTATTTGAAAGTTTCCCAAAGCAAAAGGTTCAGTAGTATTTCAAGGCATGTGAAGATTAAGGGTGTGCACATTTGGTTCTTTTTTCACTTTCCTCTTATTGCAGCTTATTCACAATCCATGAAACAATTGTTGATAATTCATTCACAAAGATAAATGAAAATGTTTTCTCTTTCAAAGTTTGTCAGGTTTCAATTATGAAAAAGAATTATTTTAGCAGGGTAAACCTATTATTTACGCTTTAAAAGTGCCTGAAAATCGACCGTCTAAAAAAGGATCTGAAGTCACTGGGAGAACTTTGGACTGTGCTAAATGATTTCCAGCCTGTTCCTTGAAGAGATTAGCTAGTACATGGTTCTGTTCCTGGAAGTGTAGTGTGTTATATTTGAAATGTAATGTGTAGTATTTTACTTAAGATTTTTTGTAAATTGTTGTTTCTCATTTCACTAGTTTTTTGTGATGGCTGACAGTTTCAGAGGGAGAAGAAAGGTAGAATTATATACGCTATAAGCACTTTCATATATTTACTATATTAGGGAAGCATTTCTCCCCCTTACTCCCCAGAAATGATTGATAGAAAATGGAAGAAGAAAAGTAACTTTGTGCATTTGTGCAGGGGATAGACGTTATGATTTGAAATTATTCATTCATGTTAAATGTTTTATTACTCAGGTTTGCTGTTCTTGTTTTGCACTTTAACTCAGGATAATTAGGTTTCCTTGATTAAAAACAGGTTAGTCACAAGGTCACCTTTTATGGTAGCTCATCAAAGGAAGTATAACCTTATGGAGAATATGTGTATGGATAGTGAAATAGGTGATTTGGGGGTTTGATCATTCTTAGATTTTTATATCTAGCTTTATGAGTGATAGCATATATAATAGATCACTCTTAATGTGTCTGCCCCTATCCTAGTTTAGAATTACCAATTAATGATTGTTTTTTCCATATTAATTTTCTTTGACAGGCATGTGTTCTTTTCCTTTATATGGCTTAGGTAAAATTCATGCTTTCTTGAGTTAGTGACCATTTTAAAATGTTGTTGAAAGATAGCAGTTAGCTATTGAATCTGGTTTGCCAAATTACTGTTGGAGAAGTTTTAAATTTTATTTGTACACACTTTCCTAAAAGTTAAAGTAATTTTAAAAGGTGTTTGAAGTTGCAGCTTATGTTAACTAATTAAATTTTTTTTTTTCTTTTTGACCGTGCTGTGAGGCATGCGGGATCTTAATTCCCCGACCAGGGGTGGAACCCACGTCCCTTGTGTTGGAAGCATGGAGTCTTAACCACTGGACCGCCAGGGAATTCCCTAATTAAAAAATTTAAAATCGGGCTTACCTGGTGGCGCAGTGGTTGAGAGTCCGCCTGCCGATGCAGGGGACACGGGTTCGTGACCCGGTCCTGGAAGATCCCACATGCGGCGGAGCGGCTAGGCCCCTGAGCCATGGCCGCTGAGCCTGCGCGTCCGGAGCCTGTGCTCCTTAACCGGAGAGGCCACAACAGTGAGAGGCCCGTGTACTGCAAAAAAAAAAAAAAAAAATTTAAAATCAACACAATATATCAAATGTAACATCACTTAAACTATAGATTGACAGAAATTTTGTTGTTTTACAGAAAAAAATCTTGTAAATGATATTATTGAGCTTAAATTCAAAGATGACCAGTTTTCACCTTAGATTTCTCATGTAGTCCATCATTACCCTGTTTTAAGTCTGATCTCCATATCTGTGGTGAGATGTAATTTTGGTAAATGACTGCCCAAATTTTGTTTATATTTGAAACAATATGTTCTGTAGAGGAAATACTAATTCTCCTCTCTTTGAACTTGCAAGTTCT
Organism: Neophocaena asiaeorientalis asiaeorientalis; assembly: GCF_003031525.2. Taxonomy (NCBI): domain Eukaryota; kingdom Metazoa; phylum Chordata; class Mammalia; order Artiodactyla; family Phocoenidae; genus Neophocaena; species Neophocaena asiaeorientalis. The sequence continues at coordinate 5,672,643 of NW_020173377.1, read as the reverse complement.
TGCCTGTTGAAAAGCTGAGAAAGTATTGCTTTCTAAAAGATTGCTAATACATACCCAGTGTAGTTTTGTGTTGTCTTTCATGTGACAGTGGCTCTTTGGGACCAGAGAGGTTTGGGAGGAAAGGATCTTTTGCCAATTTGAAAAATACTAACAATATTTTAAAGTGAGTGATGTCTCATACTTTTTTCCTAGCATATTTTATAAATACATTTACTATTTAATTTTAAATTTTTGGTCCTGATTCTAAAAATAGTGTCCTTTTTGTTAAATTTAGAAAACATGAAAAACAATAAAGTGATAATTTCTTATCATTGCACCATTCCACTTTTAATATTTGTTATATTTACTCTCAGCCTTTAAGAGGAGGTTTTTGTTTCTCCAAAATTGTAGTCCTTTTGACTTAGTTTATTATGACCATCTTCTTAGGTCATTAGTTGAAAACATAATTGCCAGCCTTTTAAAAAGGGGGGGCGTGTCTTCTGATTAGTTATGTGATACAGGTAAACAATAGAAAAGGCAAAAATCCTTAGCTTCATGCCATTAGAAGTTGATACAACCACCCTTAGGTGTACTCTCCTGCATTATTATAAAGTATGACTATCAGAGGCTGATAATTTGCTGTTAATTAACACATTGATGGAAGTGCTGATATTCCTGACCTGTTAGGTAGAAGCAAAACTCAAGGTCATTATAGTTTTCCTGTACATCTGGTAGACTCAATTTCAGTTTTGATGGTCAAACCTCTGAGGAATTAGATAAAATATTAAGATAGTGTGTGTACACCAAAAAACCCTAAGGGCAGGATGGCAATATATGAATACTATTTGAGAGCTCTGGCATCAGACTTAGGATTGTTTCTTTTTAATTAAAAAAAAAATTGAGATGTAATTCACATACTATTCCTTAAAAGTGTACAGTTCAGTGCTTTTTAGTATATCCATAAAGTTGTGTAACCATTACCACTGTCCCCCTCCCCGGTACCGCACAGCTTGTGGGATCTCAGTTTCCTGACTGGGGATCTACCTGGACCACGGGGCAGTGAAAGCCCGTAATCCTAACTACTAGGCTACCAGGGAACTCCCACCACTGTCTTAATTCTAGAACATTTTCATCAGCCCAGAAAGAAACCCCACACACGATAGCAGTCACTCCCCTCCTCACCCCTCCCTCTTGCAACCACTCTTCTGCTTTCTGTTTCTGTGGGCTTGTTTATTCAGGATATTTCATATAACAGAATCATACAATATGTGGCCTTTAGTGTCTGGCTTCTTTCACTTAGCGTGTTTTCAAGATTCATCCATATTATAACATGTATCAGTACTTCATTCCTTTTTATGGCTGAATAGTAATTCTTTTGTATGGATATATTTCACATTTTGTTTATCATTCATCAGTTGATGGAAATGTAGTTGTTTCTACTTTTTGGTTCTTATGAATTATGCTGCTGTGAACATTCATGAAAAGTTTTTGTGTGGGCATATGTTTTTAATTTTCTTGGGTAGATAAGCTAGGAATAGGGTTGTTGGGTCGTTGTTAACTATGTTTAACATATTGAGGAACTGACAAACTTTTTCAAAGCAGCTACACCATTTTCCATTCCCACAGCTATATATGGATCTAATTTCTCCAAAAGACCTAGGGTTTTAAAATCTGTTTTACTACTCCTGTGATTCTGGGGATGTTTCTGAATCTCAGATTTTGCATCTGAAAAATGGAGAGTTATTGTGAGAATTAAATTACAAAATGTATGGAATCACCTAGTATTGTGTTTGGAACACAATAAGCACTCAATTTTTAATTATTGAAAAATTACGAAGTTTTTTTCAAGCTTCCTTGTAGAAAATTTGAAAGATAAAACATGAAGAAAAATATCCTAACTGAAACTTAACTGAAAATATACTTTTTTCTTCTTAGTCGTTTTCTTTTCTGCGTTTGGTTGTTTCTCCAAGTTGAGATAATTGGAATCTAATTTTAAAACTTAAAATATAAGTATATCTTGCTGCCTTAATTTGGTAGACATACTTTTTAATGATCGGCAAAGATTTTGGGGAAAGTTTTGCTGCTTTTAACACTTTGGTTAAAGTGCAGGTCCAGTCAAGGAGAACAAGTAATTCCAGTATATCTTTCAAAACAGTGACTTGTTTATGAGGGTGAGAGGGAGGGGAGGACGTTACTGGACTGTACAGATTAGAGTCTTATCTTGGCTAGTTGAGAATTGGTTATAGTTTCATTTTGTGGAGAAATTTCATTGCCAAATATTGCAACATTAAGGAAATACATACTTAAGAAATCACTAAATGGGCACAGAATTGTTAGACCAACATGTTTTTGAGGAACTATATAATGAGTGATGGATATGCATTAATTTGTGCATCTTAAATCTCACAATAGAAATACCTTAAAAAAAAACCTTCTGGTTTGCATTTATACAACACTATTTAATTTATTTATTTATATATTTATGGCTACGTTGGGTCTTCGTTGCTGCTCACAGGCTTTCTCTAGTTTTGGCGAGCGGGGGCTGCTCTTTGTTGCGGTGCGCAGGCTTCTCATGGTGGTGGCTTCTCTTGTGGAGTGCGGGCTTCAGTAGTTGTGACTCGCAGGCTAAGTAGTTGTGGCACACGGGCTCAGTTGCGCCGCGGCATGTGGGATCTTCCTAGACCAGGGCTCGAACCTCTGTCCCCTGCATTGGCAGGCGGATTCTTAACCACTGCGCCACCAGGGAAGCCCTACATTTTTTTTAAACTAAGGTCTGAGGTCAAGTTGGACCACCAGTGAGGACTGGTGTGTACCTTAGTTCTCAAAACTTAACGCAAGTGTTTTTTGTAATCATTATTTCAGTTTCAGTTCTTCCTACCTGGGCTAATGGTATTTGGACTTAGCTAAAGGTGAATTTTGCTTTATTTTAAAATTTGATCAAAATCTCCTGAGGAGGACTTAGGCTGTAAGGGACTTAGCTTTTTCTAACAATGAAAATATCCTGTTGTTCGCCTCCTCATTTTCTATATTTTTATTAAAGATGCCAAACTCTAAGGTAGCTGCTTTTGTTTCTTTGTATATTTTTAGAATTATGTTTTCTGATATGTTTGCTCTTCTGTTCTGTAGTTAAAACATAAAACAGTTCCTGTTAACAGTTGGTTTTTCTTATGCCCGTGAGTGAGGAGGCTACTCGTTCTGACTAGGAAGTGTCATAGTATTTTGGACAGAATAAACAATCTCAGTATGAAGAAGTGGGGAACAGAGTTTGATCATAGAATAGAGGAGTAAGAAAGCATAAAATGCCTGAGTCTCCAGGGAGATCTTTTTTTTTTTTTTAAGCAAGGGTTTCTTGTGCTAAGTCATGCTCTGATATAAATACTAAACAACAACAACAAAACTATCCTTAAAAAACAAACAAAGAAACACGAAAAACTATCCTTGCTTAAATCAATACTCGGTTGAATTGATTTCAAAATCTGTGATAGTGTTAATCTAGGTGGCCAAATGTGATATCCTTAGACCAATAATATTCAGTGAGGTTTTTAGATATTGACCTTCCATTTATGAAGGCTTTAACAAACAATGTAGAATATTCAGCTTTTCAGAGATTCATACTTAAACATTTAATTTGCTTTTCACCCTCTTCTATACCTTCTTGTTGTAGTATGGATTTTTTTTGTTTTGGAAACAAGTACATTCCTCCCTACTTATATCTGCCTGCCTCAAAGGAATTATTTTAAGAATTTAGACATTATATTGGAGATGAATATGACAAGGCCTTCTTTACAACCCAAATTAACCAGTCTTTTGTTATCATTTCTGCACATGTGATGTTGAAATGGATTTAGGTAGGGGTAAAATTGGCCTCATCTTCCTTTCTTACATGTATATTTTTTCCCCTAGCATCAAGACCTTTTACCTAAAATTTGCTTGTTATATTAAAGGAAATTGAGTTTTTGAATCTTAAAGATAGTTCTTAATTTGTTTTTATGTGTTCTCTGATTCAACTTATAATTTGTGTTTTTTTTTTGTTTTTTTTGCGGTACGCGGGCCTCTCACTGTTGTGGCCTCTCACTGTTGTGGCCTCTCCCGTTGCGGAGCACAGGCTCTGGACACGCAGGCTCAGCGGCCATGGCTCACGGGCCCAGCCGCTCCGCAGCATGTGGGATCTTCCCGGACCAGGGCACGAACCCGTGTCCCCTGCATCGGCAGGCGGACTCTCAACCACTGCGCCACCAGGGAAGCCCTATAATTTGTGTTTTTAAAAATGGTAGTAGTTCATAGAATTAATGAGGACTTGAATTGGAAGAGATGTTAGATTACTTGATCTAGTCCCCTTATTTTATAGCTGATTTCTCTGGCCTCTTTCCCAAAGTGATTGTTTAAAGCCATTCAACTATTGTGTGGCAAAGCAGATCTTGAGATCAGACCTTGTGCTGTCTCTCTAGGTCTAGAAAGAAAAATGGAAAGGCTTTTGTAGGAGGTGTTGCCTTTGGGAATCAGAAATGAGGTGATTTCATTTCTAACTCATTTGTGCCTTGACCAGTCAGCTTTTGCTTTCAAAATAAAAATTTGTTGTAAAATTGTTTCTTAGTGTGTGCTGTTGGTCTAGATTTAAAATCTGAAATGTCTTTTTCTAGTTGGGTTGGATGCTGCTGGCAAGACCACCATTCTGTATAAACTGAAGTTAGGAGAGATAGTCACCACGATTCCTACCATCGGTAAGAAAGTTTACAGTGATTTTAATTTATATCATAATAATGTATTATAAAGTAAAATAGAATATAGTTTCATTCTATTTTTTTTTTTCAGAGTAGTTTTTGGTTCACAGAAAAATTGAAAGGAAACTGCAGAGATTTCCCATATATCCACTCCCCCAACACGTGCATAGCTTCCTCCATTGTCAGCATCACTCAGTAGATGAACCTACATTGACACATCGTAATCACCCCAAGTCCATATACCTTAGGGTTGTTCTACATTCTTTGGGTTTGGACAAATATACAATGACATATAGCCATCATTGTAATGTCTTGGGTTTTTACATTTGTTGATTATCTATTAGGACTTTAAAAAAAAGCAATTCTGGGAGAATTCCACAATAAAGGGATTTATTTTCTGAATGACATTGTGCGCAGCAAACTTTTTTTTTCTTTTTTCTCTATAGGTTTTAATGTGGAAACAGTAGAATATAAGAACATTTGTTTCACAGTATGTGATGTTGGTGGTCAAGATAAAATTAGGCCTCTCTGGAGGCATTACTTCCAAAATACCCAGGTAAGTTAGGAATGCTATACATTTTTATAACTTTTTTTTATATGTTTCATGTTCCAAAGTTTATGTTAATATATACTGTTTACTTGGATATTGGTGTTTACTCCATGAGTTGGCATTCTTATCACTACTTCCATGTTCTTCAGTGGACTCTCTCATTCATGCCTTTGTAGGCTAAATAACCTAGGGTGGAAGAGTTACATAATTATCGTAGTAATATTTTGGAAGATGGGGTGGGGTGGTTCTCAGGGTTGAATTAGATGTTTCTTCAGTAGTTCTATTGGTTTCGTTCTTAGTTTAGGAAGTAAGATCTGTATAACTTTCTGTCATTGTAGTTTTAAATGAATGTAATACAATTAATAGCCCTTCATTTAACCCAGTTAAGTGTTTGCTTTATTAAAATACATTAAGAAAAATATATTAAGGTAGATCTGCTCTGTTGATTTGTACATGATTTTTATATTATCATGTAGTATGTATAATGCTAGCATGGTAGAGACCTTAGTGATCCTGTAGAGCAGGAATTCTCAAATTTGACTGCACATTAAAATTACCTGGGGAGTTTTAAAAATCCCAAAGCCCTGATCATGACACCTGACCACTTGAATCAGAATCTCTGACAAAGCGAGAGAGAGGCATGGACATATATACACTTGGACATATATACGTAAGGTAGATAGCTAGTGGGAAGCAGCTGCATAGCACAGGGATATCAGCTAGGTGCTTTGTGAATGCCTGGAGGGGTGGGATTGGGAGAGTGGGAGGGAGGGAGAGGCAAGAGGGAAGAGATATGGGAACATATGTATATGTATAACTCACTTCGTTATAAAGCAGAAACTAACACACCATTGTAAAGCAATTATACTCCAATAAAGATGTTAAAAAAAAAAAGAATCTCTGGGGATATAAACTAGACATCAGTAGTGTTTCTCAGATGTTAATCTGCATATGAATCACCTGGGTATTTGTTAAAATAGAGATCAGTTCAGTGAGACCTGGCTGAGTAAGGTCTGAGATTCTTCGCGTCTAGCAAGTTCTCAGGTGGTGGTGCTGATGTTGCTGGTTTGGGACCTTACTTTGAATAGCAAGGCTCTATCTAGTACAGGGTTTTTCAACAGCAGCAGCGTTGACATTTCAGACGGTTAATTCTTTGTCATTGAGTGAGGGGAGGGCTCTCCTTTGCATTGTAGGATGCTTAGCAGCATTCTTGGCCTTTACACACTAGTTGCCAGTAGTAGTCTCCCCCACCCAATCCAGTTGCAACAACCAAAAATGTCTCCACATATTGCAAAATATTTCCTGGGGACAAAATTGCTCCCTCTTGAGAACTACTGTGGTAGTCTAACTCTTATATAAGAGGAAACTGAAGCTTGGAATGACTTAATTGGAGAGCTGGTTCTTGTTTTACATTTTTTATTCAAGTAGTTCCCAACTCTGTGGTGTTTTCTACCACGAGAGGTTTCTTATCATTTTTTGTTTACTACTGGAGTTGATAAAATTTTTTTAGAATAATGTATGAGGTTAGAAGCACTTCATATGTTTAAGATGTACAGATGTCTTTCTGGATCTCCAGCTCTTATAACATTGTAGACAAGTGACGTTTATTGCCACCGGGTGGCAGTGAATACCCTAGGTGAGTGGCTGGAACAACCAGGTTTAAGTAGCATGTCATGTTAAGTAAGTGGCATACTTTTTTATTTAAAAATTAAAATGTTTCTGTTCATTAACACAGCTGTGGTTAGGAAAGATGTTTTGATATGAGTTACATGCTTTTAAAAACTTTACTATGGAAATTTTTGAATTTATACAAATGTAGAGAATAGCATAATAAGCTCCCACATATCTATGATATTACCCAACTTCAGTTATTAGGATATGGCCAGTATTCTTTAATCAGTACTCCTTTATAATGTATTTCACCTTTTGGATTATTTTAAAGTAAGTCATAGGCATTTCACTTAGGGAACACGCTTTTTAAATACATTTAGGTGTGAAGTAAAACTGCTAATCCTAAACCTGTAATTCTTTTTATTTTATTTTTAAAAATTTTATTGAAGTATAGTTGATTTACAGTGTGTTAACTTCTGCTGTACAGCACAGTGACTCAGTTATACATATATGTATTGTTTTTCATATTCTTTTCCATTATGGTTTATCACAGGACATTGAGTATAGTTCCCTGTGCTATACGGTAGGACCTTGTTGTTTATCCATCCTATGTATACTAGTTTGCATCTGCTAATCCCAACTCCCAATCCTTCCCTCCCCCATTCCTCCTCCCCCTTGGCAACCAGAAGTCTGTTCTCTATGTCTGTGAGTCTGTTTCTGTTTTGTAGATATGTTCGTTTGTGTCGTATTTTAGATTCCACATATAAGTGATATCATGGTATTTGTTTTAGTCTTTCTGACTTCGCTTAGTATGATAATCTCTAGGTCTGTCCATGTTGCTGCAGATGGCATTATTTCATTCTTTTTTTATGGCTGAGTAATATTCCATTGTATATATGCACTGCATCTTTATCCATTCATCTGTCGATGGGCATATAGGTTGTTTCCATGTTTTTGTTTTTAAGCCTTTAATTCTTGACCAAGGGTAACCGTGCTCTTATCCCTAGACTTGTTTAGAATGCTTTTTAATTTACTTTAACTTGCAATTAGACCCATTCCTGGCCTCTGTGGACCACCTTAGAATCAAAAGTCCAAGTACTTCTGGGACTTCCCTGGCGGTACAGTGGTTAAGACTTTGCCTTCCAATACAGGGGGTGCGGGTTCATTCTCTGGTCAGGGAGCTAAGATCCCATATGCCTCATGGCCAAGGAACCAAAACGTAAAACAGAAGCAATATTGTAACAAATTCAATAAAGACTTTAAAAATGGTCCAAATTAAAAAAAATCTTAAAACCCCACAGAAATCCAAGTACTTTTTAGGGACTTCAAGGCTGCCAGAGAAAGCTTTACATCAAGGTTGCCTGATGTAATCACAGCTAAGCTATTAAAGCTGTTTTTGCAGCACTCATGATCAGTTCTTTTAGCTGTAAAATTTAAAAGAAACTAATTATTCCATTTAACCATGCTTCTAACTTTTATTAGCAATTCAGGACACAGTGTTTATTGTAGTAAGTTCCTCTTACCTCATTATATAATTCAAATTATTTTCCTGTTCTAAATATTTGGCCTTTTAAGTAATCTTTTCTTAGAGTAGCTATCTTTAGAATCCTAGCTTTTCTACACTCTTGATTGTGCTGTCCCAGGAGGTGAATAACTTAGAATTTCTCAAATAATCCTCCCTCTCAGTAATGTTACTTTGGGACTGACAGTGTTATTTGCATTTTAAAACGATAACGGATTGTTAGTAGTCTAGATAAAATTAGATCCCTTTTAGAGGCATTACCTCTTCTAGAGAAGTAGGTTCTAAATAAGAGTGGTTTGGGGGATAGGAGGAAAAGGAGGAGACATTTACTAAATGCCTGTGATATGCCAAGGACAATGCTTCATTCTTTTATACCTCTATGATTATGTTTAAAAATAGGCTTAAAAAATTGGTGGTATTTTATTTTATAGAAAAGGAGGCATGTTCAAGGATTAGGTAATTTATATAACTAATAAGCATTGAATTTGGTATCTTCCCACTATGCCATACTAGCTCTGAGAGCACCAACATTTTTTTCAAAGGGTAGGATGTTTAAAAATTAAGATTTCTTGCAGAGATAAAGGAAATGGGTTTCAAGTTTTTTAGACCAAAAGACATTATGTCATTTAATGACCGTAGCCTAAAATAATTATTAAGTACCCTGGCAAGCTCAGTACTATGGTAATACTGAGGGGATTAATCCCTCAGTGGATTTAATCTGGTGACTTCCACAAATAAGTAGTGGCACAACAGTTTATGATAAAGTGACAAATGATTAAAAATACTTTAGGGGTCAGGGTTGTGGGGAAAATAATACTTTAGTGTATATACTAAAGAATATACTTTAGTGTAATAGGAATAGATTTTAACAAAGCTATAAAATTCATCTGCCCTGTCTCTCTCTAACTGAAAATTTTATACTTTCCCATTTGAAAGATTTTGGAAGAGTCTTAATTCAATTAATTCCTTCCCAATTCCACTTCTTTTGTAGTATAAAATTCGAATATTTGAATATCTTTAAGAATGGTTACTACCTTCCTTTTTGTTAAGAATTTCTTATTCGATCAAGTCAGCCTTGAATTTTTCTTGATATATTTTGCTGAAGACTTTCTTCTGATTCTAGAGCTGGCAGGCAGCATTCTACAGCAAGACTCTTTTCCTGATGAACTATATAAAAGCTACTGTAGTGCACTCCTTCCGCTTCTTTTTTTAGTTTCATTTTGTGCATGCTTTTGAATAAGGTAATTCAATTAGTAAATTCATGAATCCTTAGGATCTGTGGATTGTTGTTTTTCCTTTTGTGCCTACTTTGTGGCCATTTTGTTACTTCTACTTACCTGCATTTAAATGTGCAAAGGTAGGGGAAAGGGATAGAATTTATTCTTCTTAGCATAGTTGAAAAAAGTGATCAGTTGTTAAGAGGTAGATATTTTTTTGGAAATAACATTGATAAGTTAAAATAACAAATAGTGCTCAAATCTGTAATGCCCTGTCTTTCCTCCCTTTTTTTTTTTTGTAAGGAGACTTTCTTCCTTTTTTTTTTTTTTTGTAAGGAGACTTTCTTCCTAACACGTTATTAACTCTTGATATGGTTTTGCTGCCTATGTACTTATGTTTCATATTTAGTGTGTGCTTTAAATTTAACTTTTAATTTATTTCAGGGTCTTATTTTTGTGGTAGATAGCAATGATCGTGAAAGAATTCAGGAAGGAGCAGAAGAGCTGCAGAAAATGGTGAGAATAGTTTTTAAATTTATCATTTCCAAGATATGTTCTTCTGGGTGATAGTGGTGGTAATAGTGGTCGGTACATTTTAACTGTAATTTGATTACATAAATCAACTTTTTAGAGCAAGAAAGAACCTTGAAAAACTATGTATTATCACAGGTTTTTAAGACTGCACATAAAAATCTCCTGTAGAGCTTTTAAAAAACTCATGGATGAGCAGTTACTTCAGTAAGTTGGGAGGAAGGCCCAGTTTGTTTGTAGAATGCTCCATGGGTGATTTTGATGCATATCTCTGGTTGAGGATTTTTACTTTAGTCCAGTCTTTTATTTTCTAGTTATAAAATCTCCAGTTTTGAAGCTTTTGTGACCTAGGAATCCTGGTTCAAATACCTTGTTCCCAAGGTCATTGGGTTCAGTTTTCTCTATACTATACCTATAAAATATACTTCAAAATGTTACATAATAGCAACCATGGTAAAAGAATTCCACCTAAGGCATGTGGCATTTTGGTTGATGGTGGCATTTTGGCCTTGCCAAATATTGGATAAATGTTTTCATATGTTCATACTGTTAAAAATCCTGAGGGGGAAAATTGTTGAGGAACTTTGCTAGAGGAACGTTGTCATGGTTTCAGACTTGTAGGTGTAAAATATTTACTGAAATATTCTCATTCAGTGCTCCTAAGAGTGGAGTGCAGTTTGTAAAACCATTGTGCCCGTATGTGTGTAACTGGTGCTTTTTTTGTCTCAGTTAACTATTACCCCTTCTACTCTTTTTTTTTTTTTGTAAACAGCTTTATTGAGATATAGTTCACATACCATAACTTCACTCATTTGAAATGTACAAGTCAGTGGTTTCTGGTATACAAAATTGTACAATCATTACCACAATTGAATTTTACAACATTTTCATCACCTCCAAAAAGAAATCCTATAACTATTAGCATTTGTTCCCCATTCCTTCCCCCATTCTACCCTGCCTGCATAAAATATGTGGTCTTTTGTTACCTTTTTAAACTCTTTGTTTCTTTTCACTTAGCATAAGTTTCCAAGTGTTGTGTCATATATCAGTATTTCATTCCCACCGGCTTTTGCTCTTGGTATAATTCTTGTATTTTACATGATACTACTAATGCCCTAATCACTGTATTGTTTCCCCACTGTCGTTTGATCCAACTGGCTGGAAAGGATAAAAGTCCAAAAAGAATCATCGTCTAAGTATGTTTACTACTGAGTACCATAAGATCCTGCCATAAATGTTTATTCCCATGTGTGTTTCTTGTCCTTGCCAATCGTGACCCTCCATGGATTATCATCAAGACTGAATGAATGATTTACCTTAATGGAGTGTAGGATGATTGACTTGGAAAATAGTTTTGCTTTACTTGAAGGTGTATGATTATTGATTTGATGTTTGATAATGTATTTAATGTTGAATAAATGATGTACATACGTAGGAAGCCTGTTTTACTTAGTTTGTTACAATAATTGGATTCCAGTTTGGTAGTTGTTAATGTCTTTATTTTCAGCTTCAGGAAGATGAGCTGCGAGATGCTGTGTTGCTGCTTTTTGCAAACAAACAGGATTTGCCGAATGCTATGGCCATTAGTGAAATGACAGATAAATTAGGTCTTCAGTCTCTTCGTAACAGAACAGTAAGTATTTGGAGTTTCATATTAATTTCCTGACTATTAGATTATTAGCATAATTGTTTAAGCTGATATTTAGTTTAAACATTTATTAGTTAATTGTCCTCTTTGAAATAGATGATGAGCACATCATTTAAAAAACTACAGGAGGGCTTCCCTGGTGGCACAGTGGTTTAGAGTCCGCCTGCCGATGCAGGGGACACGGGTTCGATCCCTGGTTGGGGAACTAAGATCCCGCATGCCTGGCAGCACAGCCAAAAGCAAAAAACAAAAAAACTAAGAGACTAAACAGTAAGAGACTCTTGCTTATATAAAAATGAGCCCTTTCAGGCTTTATTTCAAACCTTTGTAAATGTTGTATTTAACTTTAAAGTACGTTGATATCTTCTCCATTCTTAAACTTTTTTTTTTTTTTTTTTTTTTTTTTTTGCGGTACGCGGGCCTCTCACTGTTGTGGCCTCTCCCGTTGCGGAGCACAGGCTCCGGATGCGCAGGCTCAGCGGCCGTGGCTCACGGGCCCAGCCGCTCCGCGGCATGTGGGATCCTCCCAGACCAGGGCACGAACCCGTGTCCCCTGCATCGGCAGGCGGACTCTCAACCACTGCGCCACCAGGGAAGCCCTAAACTTTTTAATATATATCCTTTAAGGATCCAAAGGTTTTAAATATCTTTATTTCGTTTGACTTTTGTTAACATTTTTTATTTTTTATTTTTTTGTGGTATGCGGGCCCCTCACTGTTGTGGCCTCTCCCGTTGCGGAGCACAGGCTCCGGATGCGCAGGCTCAGCGGCCGTGGCTCACGGGCCCAGCCGCTCCGCGGCATGTGGGATCCTCCCAGACCAGGGCACGAACCCGTGTCCCCTGCATCGGCGGGCGGACTCTCAACCACTGCACTACCAGGGAAGCCATAGCAGCCATATTTTAGATAGTATTTTGTACTGTGTGCGTGGTAGCACTAAGAGCTTGTGGAGGGGCCTGTAATTATGATGTTAAACAAGTTTTAAGTTTAAAATTATAAAAAATATCTACTTGCTCTCCAATAGCTTTACCATTTGAGATCAGTGGTTTAAATACTGGCGAAATACAATATATTGTTTTATTTATAAAGATGATATCACAAACTATTATTATGGTTTGTGCCTTACAGTAGTTTTTCATTAACTTGTCAACAAGGTGAAACTGTGGTGTGGCAATAACTGTATACAGTGTTTAAGATGTCCCAGCCCAATTTAAATAAGACAGACTGTAAATGATGCAATTTTCCATGCTGTGAGGATATGAATTCATGCCTTTTTCCCAGCCTTCTAGGTTATTGGGGTCCTTGGTATTAAAGTAATAATTGGCAGCATATGGTAGACTTGAAGTGACTTTGCAACATTAAAGCAAGGTCTTTATTTTAAGGCAAAATAAAACTGGTCAGTAAAGAAAATTAATAAACCATCCCTAAAAGGTAATTAAATTGCTTCCTAGGTCTTTTTCTTGGTATTTGAAACTTTTCATGGCATTTCATACAGTTACTGAAGATAATATTCATAAACATTTTAAAGATTGGAACTTGTGGGGGTACATGAGACTAAAGATAGTGAAACTCCCGAAAAAGCTTGCCTCTAAAATATCAATAATCCCTACTCTTTCAAAATTTTGCCTCTTCTACTCTGAACTTAGTTTTGTGGGAAACAAGAGCATCATAAGGACCAGGTGGGTAGTTTATTAGTTACTAATCTTCCCATGAATTTTCTTTTCAGATTAAGTAGTAGTTGGTTAAATGTAATGAATGGGTAGTAGTAGCTTTAGATATGAGAGGAGTTTTGTGAGAAGCAAGAGGTAGGAGAACAGTTCTAATCTATACAGTTACTGAGATCATTAAATATAAAATTAATCATTTGTGAAATATGATACTTTTAACACATTTACAACTTTAGTTCCTATGGCTTTATGTATTTTTCCTTTTTCTCTATACATTTATGGCACTTGCTCACTAATATCCCTGGAAAATAATTTTCTGAGTAAGGAATTTCAAACACTGGTTATATTAATCAAGTGTTTTCTCATTGTCCTTTCTTTACAGTGGTATGTTCAAGCCACTTGTGCTACACAAGGAACCGGTCTGTATGAGGGACTTGACTGGCTGTCAAATGAGCTTTCAAAACGTTAAATGAAACTGGATATCTAACCAAGGACATGTTTGATAGAATTGGTCTAGGCTTGTTACAACAAAATTAGTTTGCATCTTGGTTATTAAACAGTATGTGGGACTGGTTTGGGCAGAATATTACAGCGTTTAAACTTATTTTGTTGCCAATTATTGTTTACCAAGTATAATGTTGCCATTTAGCAATATGCTTGGTTTTAAAGAGATTCTCTTAACTTGGGGAAAAAAAGTGTCCTCTTTTAATTTTACTTCCCTTAAGCCTAAATGCCTGGACATAGCTAATGTGACACCTTTAAATAAATCCATTTTGAATGTTTTTTTGAGCCCACAACAAATAATGTTTTAAAGTTATCCCCTTGCTACTTTACTGATACGTTTATCATTCCTGGGACAGTCTGCTGATTTAAAAAATGTAGCATTCCATTTGTATTTATTTTTCTCCCTTGCCAAAAAAGATTTTTTAATACTGCTTGTACCAGCCAGGGAAATGCTCCAAAACACTATTCAGATCTTTTGCACTGAAGAACTTATATTTCCCTCCCATTATTAACTCCTGGCTTCCATCAGCCAAGCTTACCTTGGTGTGGTTTGGATTTGATAGCTAATTAGTTCTGTGCTAGTTGCAAAGAGTTCATATTGAGATGATTTTTAATACTCAGCAGATTGTCTTCCTTTATATTGTATCTTTTTTATGTTGCATGTTGCTTTTGGTATCAGCCTGACTCTTGGCCCAGTATATGATAGTTCTGCTGATGTTTTATTGTTTGTTGGTGAACATGTCTTCATTAAGAGTTTTGGAAAACTCATCAGACTCAGTAAGTTTTCTTCATAACCCATTTGGAATTATTCCTAATAAAATGATAAAACATGTAATGGTGTTTGTTTTTCTTGAGTCTTGAAGATGTTTGAAATAGATTTTTCTTAGTTGATTTGCATATAATACATACTGTGAACAATAATAAAGATCCCAGTGAGTTTATTTATTGTTTGAATTGGAAATAAAATGTGGGTTGCTATTGTGTGTAACAGAGTGAGGAGCAATTTCAAGAATTTAGTCTTCTTTGATAAAATACCATTTTGATGCTGTACATTTCTAAAGTCAGATCAAGAGTAAAAAGCTGTAATAAAATGAACTGCTCCCAAAGTATGGATGCATGTGTTTGTTTCACAACTAACATTCGTTTAAAAAAAAATTCAAGTGTTTTTTGTATCTCATAATACATAGATGGTTAGTGATGCTGCTCTCCTAGGTAGGAGAACAAAGTTCACAAACACTTTTCTTTTTTAGCTTCACAAACTTCAGAACTTCTGCAGAAAGTGACTAAATCTTTGTCATAGGGTAGTACCTCATGAATTAACATCTGTTTATTTCTTAAGAACTCAACTTGGTCACCTTATGAGTAACTTAGTTTTTGTCTGTACTCTAACGTTTTATGTATTTCATAAACCTTGCATTTTTATGATTATTAATGGCTTAGATTTAGATAAATTTATGGATTGGAATCTTGGTTTCAAAGCCAATACATGCTTGTAAAATAATGTGTATATTTGAATTGTAAAAAAAACAAAACAAAAAAACTACTGGACAAAGCGAAAGGAATTTAGAATTAAGTAGTTGGTGATGGTGAAACAGGTTACTGGGAGAAAGTGTATGCTAAACTTGTGTTATTTCATGTAAGTGCATCTTCTCTAGCCCACTGGATGAATTCTTCCTTCTTCCCTCCAAATAAGAAAGGTCTCATTTCTTGGATAAAACTAAGATAAGGGTATATAGTATGTGTGGTTTTTATGGGGTTCAACTAGGGGATACAAAACTTCAGAGGTTTAATGATAGGATCATAGTTAAATTACCATTGTTGTATTAATTTTTAAAAGACTAAACCAAGTAAGTCAAAGATGCTTTCATGAACTCTGAAGATAGAATAAAGAGAATCCATATAATCTTACTTTCAAGATATGGCAGCTCTTACTACCATTGTTGGAAATGACTGCATTAGGAACCTAAAATTGCCTAATTTTTGCTAAATGGGTTAAATAAAGATTTGCAAGATTGCTTGTTCTTTTTTATTTTTTAAAGAAAACATTAACTTGGCGATTTGGCATGTTTTTTTTTGTTTGTTTTGTTTTGTTTTTTGTGGTATGCGGGCCTCTCACTGTTGTGGCCTCTCCTGTTGCAGAGCACAGGCTCCGGATGCGCAGGCTCAGCGGCCATGGCTCATGGGCCCAGCCGCTCCACGGCATGTGGGATCTTCCCAGACCGGGGCACGAACCCGTGTCCCCTGCATCGGCAGGCGGACTCTCAACCACTGCGCCACCAGGGAAGCCCGATTTGGCATGTTTTTACCCCAAGAAATTATTCTTTTTCTTCAGTCCTTGTGGTAGTTTTTTGTTTTTGTTTTTAAATTAAATTGAGAAGTTACATTTTTTTCCAAGTAGAAGTGAGTAAATGCTTTGGGGAAAAGTGTAAATTGAGAGATAATCCCTAGAATGCCTTTCACTGTGTTTTAACATTCTTTGAAAACAATGCAAACTTATAAAATCACTATCACTGTCCTAATTTATTGACATGCTCAGTACTCTTTTATGAAATACTTGACATTATATTCATTGCTTACTGTTTACACAAATGTTAAACATAGTATTGATCAATCAAAAAGAGGTCTCTGTGACCCTCCTGTATTATACAGAACAGTTGATTATACCCACAGATTAAAAAATACTCTGTCAAATAATTGTTAAGTATGTTAACAGAGAAGCTGAAGAGGGATTGTGGTTCCCTTAAAGGCTGACTAGCAGCATCAGAGTTGAGGATAGAACCATTTTCTGTTTTCTGTCCCTCTGTTAATAGGCTTTTTTGTTGTTGTTGTCCATAATATTCCCCATTGTCTTTTTTCTCAAATCATTCAGTTGCTTTTCTGTGGTAGTATTTTGTTACGTTTGCTTCCATGGATTCCCCCCTTTACCTTATATATTCTTCAATGAAAATAAAACGTAAGTGAAATGTTTATCTTAATCTTCCAGAGTATCAGTGTCTCATTTACTGAGACTTCATTTTCATTAGTGTATACACAGAATTATCTCATATGTAGTAATAATTATTTCCAGATATTTACTGGGATCAAACTGCTTTTTTTTTTTTTTTTTGGCCACGCTGCACAGCATGTTGGATCTTAGCTCCCCAACCAGGGATCAAACCCAAGCCCACTACATTGGAAGGATGGAGTGTTAACCACTGGACCACCAGGGAAGGAAGTCCCCAAACTGACTTTTAAAGTCCATGGGATGTGTAGTGATGTCCTCACTTTCATTTCTGATAATGGTAATTATCCTCAGTCTGGCTAGAGGCTTATCAATTTTATTCATCTTTTCAAAGAACCAGCTTTTGGTTTAGTTGATTTTCTCTATTGATTTCTTGTTTTTAATGTCATTGGTTTCTGTTTTTTTTTTTCTTGGCTGCACTGCGTGTCATTCAGGATCTTAGTTCCCTGACCAGGGATTGAACCTGCCCCCTGCAGTGGAAGCGCAGAGTCCTAACCACTGGACTGCCAGGGAATTCCCACATTTAAATGTTTTTGAATTATGTTTGGAAAACTGGTTGGCTATTAGGAAAGATTTTCCCTCTTGAGTTGCCATGTGGGTCTTATGATAAACCAGTAGTGCAAACTTTTATCTTTCATTATATATGGGTTTTGGTTTTGTCTCAGACTAGTTTGTAGGGAATTTCTGCCTGTATTTCATAGCTGGAGAATGTGAGATCTAACGGTGTCCATTTCCACCAGGGAGATTTTCCCACAGTAGTGTTCTTTGTACTTCTCCCCCTTATATTATGTTGCTCAGAGATCTACCTTTGGACTGAAACCACCACATTTTGATGACTCAAAAACGTCACCAACCAGTAAAATTCTTGAAAATTTGAAACTGATTTTAGTTTCTAGAATTTTAAAGAACATCACATAGCCAGAAATGATTTATTCACTAATGAATTATGAACTACCAGTGTGTATGTCTGTAGTGGCAACTGTATAAGAATTCATTTAGGGCTTCTTTGGTAGCACAGTGGTTGAGAGTCCGCCTGCCGATGCAGGGGACACGGGTTTGTGCCCCGGTCCGGGAAGATCCCACATGCCACGGAGCGGCTGGGCCTGTGAGCCATGGCTGCTGAGCCTGCGCGTCCGGAGCCTGTGCTCCGCAACGGGAGAGGCCACAGCAGTGAGAGGCTCGCATACCGCAAAAAAAAAAATAATAAAAAAATAAAATTAAAAAAAAAAAGCATTTAACAGGATAATATGTTCTGTAATAGTAGTTTGTCATTGATAACAAAATTTTCAGAATGTTAATTCCTATAGCAAGAACTTGTAACATTGTAAAATGTGGTTCACCAGTTACTACTTTCCATATTTTATAATTAAATGTACTAAAAAAATCTAAATGTAATAGAAAAATTCAATCACAGAGATGGCTTTAAACACTTAAACATTTCTGAATAACACTTTATTCTAGCTCATATACAAGGACATTTTGGTATGCTATTTATACAGTTTTCTTAGTGTTCCCTACATTTGGACTAACCGTACTAACATATCTATGTGCTAGAGATTTGACCAAAGTATATGCACTTCAAAATAATATTCTATATTCTAATATTCTGAAATGCCTGTGTACAATCTGATCATTGTTTAGTCAGCAAATATCAAATTTAAAGTATCAGGATGTGGAATGTTTGATAAGTGTTTAGAATTTTTCTGAGCAGAGTTCCATCTAGCTAGCTGTGGTGTTAATACAGGACCTGTATGTTTTTCTCATGGGCATGAGGATGTCATGTTACACTTTTATGTTTCTCAACTTTTTTGCTTAAACTTTTTCTCTCAACTTACTGTAGTAAGTCCTGTCCACATGTTTGTTTGAAAGCAAACCAAAACCAAATATTAAAACGGAAAAAAAAATTGCAAAAGAATCAGATTCTGGCTTCAATATATTATTTCTATATTTGTAAACTGATGTTAAAAAATGCTTTCAAGATGCTTTTTAGGAAGGCACAATTTGGTAGCATCAATTTTTCACTTACAGCCTTTTCTAAACAAGATCCCAGGAAACTGCCACCCTAATTTTTCTGGCACGTACTTTTAAGCACTTCAAGGTTCAATCTGAAGTGCAAGTAAAACCCTCTCATTCTCAAAATTACTAAGAGTAAACAATACATTGGATAGTGAGCAGAATATGAAAATACAGGTTACTTTGTCAAAAGATGAAAGTTCTTATGGTATCGGGTTAGAGACTAAACGTGGAACAAAGGCCTTCATGACTGGAAAATCAGAGCTCTTGAAGTGAGCTCTAGCTATCTAAGCTTAGAAGTTAAATGCAGAAAAACGAGAACATTTTGGTTCTTTTGAACAAGAGCGCAACAGCTAAAACATTAAAAATAAGGTACGGTGATAATTGAGTTAGAAAAGCTCAGTTACTACTCTAGGCTAGACTCTAATCAGTAAAACTATGTAATTTTCAAGAGTTTGGCTTCATACTTAAAATTTTTTTTACAGTATGTAATTACATATACAGTGTTCTGTAACTCAAACTATAATGCTCAAGTCTATAAGAAGTTTATTCGAGAGATGCTCAAAAGCCCCACTACTACTCTCCCTTTCTCCTATTTAGAAAAAAACAACAATTTTGAAAATACTTGTAGCACAGAAATGCTCCATGGTTCATCCACAACTGCAAGCCTGTATCAATAGGCAGTTTCTCATATCTAACGTATTGTGTTATAGTCTAATATATGTCAAATACCCTGTTGATTTATGAACATTTTCCATAGGCAAGGGTGTTAAAGACAACAGGATCAAGTTGACGATGTTAGTTCACTTTAAATACTAAATTGTGCTTGCATACTGAAAGTTAAAATGAGCTTGCAAGTAAGAATGGGAATATAAATATGTCCATTTGTACCATACACTAAAAATTAAAATCCTAAGAGAATGAAGATGCCTTATGATAACTGAAAAATGAAAGATGAGAAGCAATAGGAATTGGTAATGGTATATTTTAATTTTTTGTTAAAGCTCTGAAGTTGTATTTAAATTGCTAACCAAATTGAGGTAGAGGTAGACCCTAATGTTATTCCTTCCATGTGTCAGAATAAGCCTCTCACTTTAACTTGTATGTGCTTTCCCCCTAATTATATATACATGATTTAATTTGAAATGTGTGTTATGATAGAAAAACTACAGGATCATTCAAATGGTTATTTTTTTTTACAAAATTCTTAATTACTAGTAAAAAAAAGTATAAAAAGTACCCAATGTTCTTCTTGCTAGTCATAAATATATGTTTTCCTCCAAGCGTAGAAAAAAAGGGTAGAGAAACTATATTATGCAACCATTATGATAGTCATGTAATGAAGACACTAGAACATAACTTGTATGGTAAGAATATTTTACCTTAGTGCCTAGTTTTCCTCTTTGAAGGTTACACATAGCTTTGATTCATATTAAATTTCCTACTAAAGCAGATTTAAATTCCATCAGACACAAATCTATTTCCATTTTAAATCACATACAAGTGCTAAGTGATCAGAGGGATGGGAAACACTAGGTAAGGCCTGGTGGGTGGTAACTTCTTCATGAGTAGGTAATGGAATCACCTGTTCAACCTCTAAAGCATTTAAGTCAATGAAAATGTAATCCAGACATCCATGAAAGCCACCAACGTAATTTGTGTAAGCAGGTTCACCACAAGCACTTTTCAGTTTGAAGAAATGGGTAAGAGACATGTTGCATCGTTCCTCTTCCCCATTGGAAGTCCAGTCTTCATGATCCTCTGGAATATTGCCACTGATGACAAAGTGATACATTCCTGTTGATGGGGTACTATTAAAGTCCCCACAAAATATAACTGGTATGCTGGGATACAGATCACAAGAGACGTGTCTAATGTGAGCCAAGGCTACTGCCATTTGAATGAGACGAATGTACCCACCTATGAATATAAAAAACATTAATGTTAAGTACTTTCTAAAGTTGCCTTTAAGTTAAAAAAAAAACAAAGAAATTAAAAAACAAACCACAGTATCTGGGTGACATTCAAGATATGTATTTGTATGGGTGGGGAGGAAGTGGATGAAGGTGGTCAAAAGGTAAAACTTCCAGTTATAAGATTAATGGTATTGGGGATGTAATATACAACACAATGGCTATAGTTAACACTGCTGGGTGGTATATTTGAAAGGTGCTAAGAGAGTAAACCCCAGAAGTTCTCATCACAAGGAAAAAAACCTTTTGGGGGATATTTATATGAGGCAATAGATTTTAACTAAACTTATTGTGATAATCATTTTGCAATATGTATAAGTCATTATACCATACACCTTAAATTGTATAGCACTGTATGTCAACGATATCTCAATAAAACTCAAAAAAGATGTATTTGTGTAAAACAGCTTTTACCGACGTTACGTTACCACGTTCAAGCCACTTGAGAAAACCAATAAAACTTACCTTTGGGGTGCCAGTAGAGATGGGTATTAGCAACACATATCTTTTGAGAAGAGTCCTTTGTAGACTGAAGAACAGAAACCTAAAATAAACAGAAAATGCCAAGTTCAGATGCTATTTCCCAATCTGAATTTTTAAAAAATCTAAAACTATATGATGAACTGACATTTTATTCCATTTGCCTCCCTGCTGATGAAGTATGATCGAAATTATGAAATTTAATTTTAAGTTTTGGAATATAAATGAATGGGATTCAGCATAACATTTTAGTAACAGTCCAATACACAGAGGTAGCATGAATACATTTTAGCGTGACAACACTAAGGTTGGAGCCAGTGTTTTTATGTGGGTAAGCGTGGGCTTTGGAGTCAGGCAGAACTCGCTTTGAATACCCACTCTACCATTTACAGCAGTGAGACCTGGAGAGGGACACTTCTTTTTCCTAAACCAGCTTCATCATGAGTAAAAAAGAGACAATATCATCCACTTCAAGGAGGACATTTAATTGTGTGGATTCAATTAAATAAGCTTACTCAGAGGTGCATGAGACACAGTAGGTGCTCAAAAAATGGCAGCTGCTCTTCTTACTATGAACAAAACCAAATACCTAAAAACTCTGGGCAACAGAGTTTTAGAATAACATCTATAAAATGGGAACATTAGGATTACTATGAGCCAAAATTAAAATAACAGCTAATATTTACGGAGCACTTTGTACAACATGCCAGAGACTTAAAATTCAAATTCTTTAAAATGTGTCAAAACAGTGTTTGGCAAGTAGTAAGAAAATATTAGCTATTAAATTATTGTATTTAGCTAAACACTAAATCATAAGCACTATGAAAAGTTCCTGTTTGTGTTGTTCAAGGCAACCTGTAGTGTGCCTGGCGCATTACAGGTACTCAATAAGTATCTGCTCAATGATGAAGGAAGGAAGGAAGGCTAAATTACGTGCTTAAGATACAAGAGCAAACACCTTTCAGTAAAATCTGGACTGTTTCTTCTCTATAAGCACCCCCGGCCCCGGCGCCCCTTCCAGAACGAGTATGTCGAGACTGGCGGAGTTACTCTACCTGAAGTACAGAAGATCTCTGGAGCACCCTCTCCTGCGCTGATGGGTACAAGGCCAGTTTCTCCAGCAGTTCTTTGTGAAGTGGGTCAGACTGCAGGGCTTCATGGAAAACAATGTCATGCTGGCTAAGGAGGCTGAACTTGGACTTCCGGTAGAAAGTGGCCAGGCCTTCGTGCTGCTTGATTCGAAACACGCCCTCCAGCCCAAAGGCCTCCAGGGCCGGCACCAAGCTGTCTGTAAACACGTTGCGGTCAACTTCCTGCAAACAGATGAGGTCGGCGTTGTAGCCCGTGAGTTCCTTTTGGATAAGGTTCTGGCGGTAGTCGAGTTCCAGGGCATAAGGGGCACAGTACGGGTACAGGACCGTCCGCGAAAACTCAGTCTGAGCGTATGTGTCGGCCAGGATGTTGTAGGAGACAGTGCGGATGAGAGCGTCGTCCGTCACCTTCTTGGTGTACAGATGCCGGTGGTCAAAGGTGCAGGTGCCGGGCCCGGCCTCCACTGGACACACACTTTCCAACTCCCGGCTTGGCCCGAAGCGCTGCCCATTGCCTGGGGTGCAATGAAGTTTGAGCCGTAGCCCGATGTCGGCATTGGACGGGGTGTAGACGCGCTCGTCCACACCCGTCTCAGTCCAACCAGGAGAGGGCGAAGAGGGAGACAACGATGAGGGTCCTCCGCCCTCAGGTTCTGCCGCGCCGGGTTTGGTTTCCTTGTACCAGCGGAAGAGGGAGCCGGCGGGATCCCCAAATTCGACGCCGAGCTTGGGGCACACCGGGAAGCCGGCCATGATGTAGCGCGGCAACTGCAGCTCGGTGAAGGCGGGAGGGTTGCGCTCCACCTTGTACTTGACATCGCCGATCTGCAGCACCGCACCGTCCTGCCAGGCGTCCACATTGAGCACGTCTTCAGCCACTGCCTCCTCCCGGTAGTACAGCTTCACCACGGGTTCGCAGGCTGCAGCCGGCTCGGGCCCAGGCCCCGCACAGGACACGCCGCCGCTTGCGTTTGGCCGGTTCTTCCTGCTCTTCTTGGCGGCGGCCGCCTTCGCGTGGCCTTTGAGGGCATTGGTAGCGATCCGGCTGAGGGCCCGACCCAGCGGCTCGCTCTGGTCGCGCTGCATGTTCTTGTGGCTGCCGTCGGCCAGCGCGAACGACAGACTTAGCTTAGGCTCCGAGGGCACACAGCGCACCACAGCGCGCTCCATCGCGCCTGCCACGGTCTCAGTCACCGCCTCGGCCCGACTGTGCCGCTCCACTGCCGTACGGACCACACGAAGCGCGAAGCGGGCGCCTGGGAGCCTCCACATGAACCTGGTGGCCCAGAGGCTGACGAGCTCTGAGGCTGGGCGACCGTTAAGCGTCAGGCAGAAACAGAAGAGGCGCAGCCGCCGGTTCCGGAACCCATTCAGTCCCTCAACTTCCGGCCGGCGAAGAGAGGGCGTACTGTGCTCCTGCCACGCACTTTCGCCAGGCCCGCTCACCAGCTCCTTTTTTCCATAGCCACTCCTGTCTCTAATACATCACAGCTTAATTTTTATCTACAACCAAAGTCATAAGGATGGAAAAATGAAGAAAATATAGAAGTTCCAGAGGGAAATATTAGACTCCATGTTTTTATCGAAAGTGCAGTTAGCGGGCGGAAGCGAAGGCGCGCCCAAGACGGAACTGGCTGGGGTGGTGTCACGGGTTTCGCTTCCCCGGCGGAGGCTGGCGCAGTTCCTGGTTGTTAACCCCGTGCCTTCTGGTGCTTCCTGGGGCTTCCTGGCGCGAGGGCGTAGGGAACTCCACCCGGATTGCCAGCCTGGCCTCGGGTGTGGAAAGTGTTGCTCACTTTTCCACAGCATTCCCGAGGCTGCTCACCGTCTTCCGAGGTGTGGTGGGTTCACCTCAGGCCTAGCCAGCGCCGACGCGCGGAGCAGAGGTTTTGTGGTAGTAACTACGAACGATATATAGTAGCTCCCAGTCAGTGAGCGGTGACTGTGCTAAAAACGTCTTTTACGGATGTGAGGACCAGAGAGATTAAGTTACCTGCTCAAGACCAAACAGACATTGCCTAATGAATGGCAGGAGACTGAGAATAGCCAGTAAGTAAGAGGATATGAGAAATGTAGCTTCTTTGAAAGCCAAATGAAGCAAGTATTTCAAGAAACAGATTTTGTGTTAAATATAATTAATACTCTGATTAACTGAAAAAAAACAACTCTTGAAGATTCAGAGAAAAAATTGAGAATTCGCTTCTCTTGACAGGTGATATGTTTGTATGTACTTTCCCGTCTCCTACAACTAGAATGTTTATTTTTTGGGTATCTAATAATAAGCCATACCCTTTCCCCTGGCTTACAATAAGGAAAATAAGCCTCTTCTAAAAGAAGGATGAATTTTGCAGTCATTTGAAATGTATATTCCTGTCCTCCCCTCTCCCCACGCAGCAAGCATTTGACAAGGTAACTGGATACCTGGTGGTATGTATGTAATCTGGGGCTACAGTGTAGTGTAAAAGTCATTACATTGTATCAGTTGACTTAAGAAAATAAGTCTCAGTACTCCAGTTCATAGTATCATAGTACCCACATTAGCAAATATAAATTTTGAAATGGCATTTTTCTTCATGCATCTTTGCAGAACTCAATCTTAAATAAGCTGAAAGATAAAAGCCCTATTAGGAAATGTGGGAATCCCTGGCGGTCCAGTGGTTACACCTCGAGGCTTTCACTGCTGAGGCCCAGAGTTCAGTCCCTGGTCTGGGAACTAAGATCCTGCAACCTGCTCCGGGAGGCTAAAAAAAAAAAACACCACCCTATTAGAAAATGACTCTCCTCCAAGCAAGCTGATCTAATTTAACTCTGTAGCACTGTAGCAGTCTTAATCCGAGTTTAAGATACATGCCTTGAAGTGTCATACTTTCTTTTAGGGTTTATTTTTTTGATATTTAAATTTTTTCCAAGAGTAAAAATATATTTGTAGTGAAAAAAAGGTAATCTTCCCGCCTCTGACTTCTATGCATGCACAAACATTTATGAATTTATACCGTTCCCCCCACTTTTTTGCACAGATAGGAACGTAGTATACCCATAGTTCAGTACCTTCCTCTTTTCACTATCTTACATTATCTTTTGTCAGTTCTTTCAGGAGAAAGTATCTGCAAGTGTTCTGAAAGTGTCACAACTTCCCAAAGAAAGTTTAATCTGAACTCTACAGACTTAAAAATAATAAATGGTGTGTTTATTTTATGAGGCTAAACTGTAGCACAATTATGTATATAAATTATATACATTATATAATTAAAATTTGAGATTACAAGACTGAACCAATACTATGCTTTTCCTCATGCCAAAAGGAGAAGCATCTAATAGAGATCATTTTATTCATCCATTCTCAATTCATACCAAGAAACACAAGCTAACTTTCACTAATCAAAAGTTACGGTTGTTGGAGTTATTTTTATTACTTATACGTATATCTGCAGGAGTTAGTGTGTGAAGACAAGTTTCTTGTAATTAGTTAATAACATTGGCATAGATCATTAATATACTTTTATCTTTTTTAACTTAAGGTTAACATGAAACTAATTTTGAGGGATAGCACTCAGAAATTTTGAGTAATTTTGGTGATATCACTTCAGGGTAACCTATTTACTCATATATTCAAAATTTAATAATTTTTTTTGTTGTTGTTGGCATTGGGTCTTCATTGCGTGTGGGCTTTCTTTAGTTGCGGTGAGCAGGGGCTACTCTTCGTTGCGGTGAGCGGGCTTCTCATTGTGGTGGCTTCTCTTGTCACGGAGCACAGGCTCTAGGGCACGCGGGCTTCAGTAGTTGTGGCATGTGGGCTCAGTTGTTGTGGCACACAGGCTTAGTTGCTCCAAAGCATGTGGGATCTTCCCAGACCAGGGATTGAACCCATGTCCCCTGCATTGGCAGGCGGATTCTTAACCACTGCGCCACCAGGAAAGTCCCCAAAATTTAATAATTTCTATTTGCTTTCTGTTTAAGGGAATCAATCTCTTCTATTTATTTGTTTCTTTTTAAATTATTTTTCCAGTTTTACTGAGATATAATTGATATATAACATTGTATTAGTCCAAGGTGTACAGCATAATGATTTGATATAAGTATATATTGCCAAATGATTACCACAATAAGTTTAATTAACATCCATTATATCAATAGTTACAGTTCTTTTTCTTGTGATGAGAACTTCTAAGATCTATTGTTTGCAACTTTAACATATACTGTAGTCACCATGTTGTACATTATATACCCAGAACTTGTTTATCTTATAACTGGAAGTTTTTACCTTTTTGATCACCTTCATCCATTTCCTCCATCCATCCCTCCCCCCACACCAATCTGTTGTCCATATCTATGAATTAATTTTTTTTTGATTCCACATATAATGGAAATCATACAGTATTTGTCTTTGTCTGACTTATTTCACTTAGCATAATGCCCTTGAGGTCCATCCATGTTGTCACAATGGCAGGATCTCCTTTTTTATTGTTGAATAATATTACATTATATATCTGTATCTATATATCTATATCATTTCTATATCTATATATCTTACATTTTCTTTACCCATTTATCCATCTATGGACACTTAACATTTAGGTTGTTTCCTTGTCTTGGCTATTGTAAATAATCCTGCACAGAACATGGGGGTGCAGAGACGTTTTTGGGATATTGATTTTGTTTCCTTTGTGTGTATATATAACCAGAAATGGAATGCTGAATCATACGGTAGTTCTACTTCTAATTTTTTGAGGAACTTCTGTTTTTATAATGTTTTCCATAGTGACTTCATCAATTTACAGTCCCACCAACAGTGCTATTTGTTTCTTATATTTAAAAATATTTATCATAATTTATGATTACATTATATATTAATATACTATATAGCATAGTATGTATATGATACAGCTATATCATTTTTCTCATTTTTAAAATTGAGGTACAACTATGTCACTTAATATAAGTATAATTAATGTTACTATAACAGCAATCATAAACTTAGTTCGAAGAAAAGAAATTCAGTCAAAGAACTTACGTAAAACAACACAGTTTAGCTCCATAAAAAACTCTTAAGCATATGGACTCATTTCTTTTCCTGCACTCCCATTCTTAATTTTGAAATAACAATACATAGTTTAAAGCATAGTAAGTTTGTTTCATAAGTTCTCTTAGCATCTTCATCATTTATATTAAGAAATAGAAAAAAACTTCTTGTATAGTACTGGAGAATCATATTTTTGTGTCGTTATCCATAAGTGCTTTTATATAATCAAGCCTGGGCTTCCCTGGTGGTGCAGTGGTTAAGAATCCGCCTGCCAATGCAAGGGACATGGGTTCGAGCCCTGGTCCAGGAAGATCCCACAGGCTGCGGAGCAATTAAGCCCATGAACCACAACTACTGAGCCTGTGCTCTAGAGCCTGTGAGCCACAACCACTGAAACCCGTGCGCCTAGATCCTGTGCTCTGAAATAAAGAGAAGCCACCGCAGTGAGAAGCCCACACACTGCAACAAAGAGTAGCCCACATACACTGCAACTACAGAAAGCCTGCACGCAGCAACAAAGACTCAACATAGCCAAAAATAAAATAAATAAATTTATATTTTAAAAAAACCCTTTAAGGTAGGATTGTATTGCTATAAACTTCCCTCTTAGAACTGCTTTTGCTGCATCCCATAGGTTTTGGGTCATTGTGTCTCCATTATCATTTGTTTCTAAGTATTTTTTTATTTCCTCTTTGATTTCTTCATGGATCACTTCATTATTAAGTAGTGTATTGTTTACCTCCATGTGCTTGTAGTTTTTACAGATCTTTTCCTGTAATTGATATCTAGTCTCATAGCATTGTGGTCAGAGAAGATACTTGATACAATTTCAATTTTCTTAAATTTACCAAGGCTTGATTTGTGACCCAAGATATGATCTATCCTGGAGAATGTTCCATGAGCGCTTCAGAAAAATGTGTATTCTGTTGTATTTGGATGGAATGCCCTATAAATATCAATTAAGTCCATCTTGTTTAATGTTTCATTTAAAGCTTGTGTTTCCTTATTTATTTTCATTTTGGATGATCTGTCCATTGGTGAAAGTGGAGTGTTAAAGTCCCCTACTATGAATGTGCTACTTTCGATTTCCGCTTTTATGGCTGTTAGTATTTGCCTTATGTATTGAGGTGGTCCTATGTTGGGTGCATAAATATTTACAATTGTTATATCTTCCTCTTGGATAGATCCCTTGATCATTATGTAGTGTCCTTCTTTGTCTCTTCTAATAGTCTTTATTTTAAAGTCTGTTTTGTCTGATATGAGAATTGCTACTCCAGCTTTCTTTTGGTTTCCATTTGCATGGAATAACTTTTTCCATCCCCTTACTTTCAGTCTGTATGCGTCTCTAGGTCTGAAGTGGGTCACTCGTAGATAGCATATATATGGGTCTTGTTTTTGTACCCATTCAGCCAATCTGTGTCTTTTGGTGGGAGCACTTAGTCCATTTACATTTAAGGTAATTATCGATATGTATGTTCCTAATCCAATTTTCTTAATTGTTTTGGGTTCATTATTGTAGGTCTTTTCCTTCACTTGTGTTGTGCCTAGAGAAGTTCTTTAGCATTTGTTGTAAAGCTGGTTTGGTGGTGCTGAACTCTCTCAGCTTTTGTGTTGTGTAGGCTTCCTGGTGGAGGGGACTAGTGCCTGTATTCTGGTGGATGAGGCTGGATCTTGTCTTTCTATTGGGCAGGTTCACGTCTGGTGGTGTGTTTTTGGGTGTCTGTGGACTTATTAAGATTTTAGGCAGTCTCTCTGTTAATGGTTGGGGTTGTGTTCATGTTGTGCTAGTTGTTTGGCATAGGGTGTCCAGCACTGTAGCTTGCTGGGCGTTGAGTGAAACTGGGTGCTGGTGTTGAGATGGAGATCTCTGGGAGATTTTCAACATTTGATCTTATGTGGAGCTGGGAGGTCTCTTGTAGACCGGTGTCCTGAAGTTGGCTCTCCCACCTCAGGGGCACAGCACTGACTCCTGGCTGCAGCACCAAGAGCCTTTCATCCACACGGCTCAGAATAAAAGGGAGAAAAGGTAGAAAGAAAGAATTAGTAGAAGTAGAAAGAAAGAAAGAAAGAAAGAAGGAAAGAAAGAAAGGAGGGATGGAGAGCAGGAGGAAGGAAGATAAAGTAAAATAAAATAAAGTAAGATAAAATATAATAAAGTTATTAAAATAGAAAATAATTATTAAGAAAAAAAATTTAAAAAACCCAACCACAACAACAACAAAATGGACAGATAGAACCCTAGGACAAATGGTGGAAGCAAAGCTATGCAGACAAAATCTCACACAGAAGCATACACATACTCACAAAAAGAGGAAAAGGGGAAAAAATCATAAACCTTGCTCTCGAAGTCCACCTCCTCATTTTGGGATGATTCGTTGTCTAAAGGAGGGAAGGAAGGAAAGAAAGAAAGAAGATAAAGTAAAATAAAGTTATGAAAATAAAAAATAATTATTAGGAAAAAAAATAAAACCGACGGATAGAACCCTAGGACAAATGGTCAGAGCAGAGCTATACAAACAAAATCTCACACAGAAGCATACACATACACACTCACAAAAAGAGGAAAAGGGGAAAAAGTCGTAAATCTTGCTCTCAAAGTCCCCCCTCAATTTGGGATGATTCGTTGTCTATTCATGCATTCCACAGATGCAGGGTACATCAAATTGATTGTGGAGATTTAATCCACTGCTTCTTAGGCTGCTGGGAGAGATTTCCCTTTCTCTTCTTTGTTCACACAGCTCCCGGGGTTCAGCTTTGGATTTGGCCCCGCCTCTGCATGTAGGTCGCCTGAAAGCGTCTGTTCTTCTCTCAGACAGGACAGGGTTAAAGGAGCAGCTGATTCGGGGACTCTGGCTCACTCAGGCCGGGGGGAGGGAGGGGTACGGACTGCGGGGTGGGCCTGCGGCGGCAGAGGCCAGCATGAGGTTCCACCAGCCTGAGGTGTGCAGTGCGTTCCCTCAGGGAAGTGGTCCCTGGATTCCGGGACCCTGGCAGTGGCGGGCTGCACGGGCTCCCCGGAAGGGGGGTGTGGATAGTGACCTGTGCTCACACACAGGCTTCTTGGTGGCAGCAGCAGCAGACTTAGCGTCTCATGCACGTCTTTGGGGTACGCACTTTTAGCCGCGGCTCGCACCCATCTCTGGAGCTACTTTAAGCAGCACTCTTACTCCCCTCTCCTCATGCACCAGGAAACAAAGAGGCAAGAAAAGTCTCTTGCCTCTTCGGCAGGTCGAGACGTTTCCCCAGACTCCCTCCCAGCTAACCGTGGTGCACTAACCCCCTGCAGGCTGTGTTCACACCGCCAACCCCAGTCCTTTCCCTGCGCTCTGACCGAAGCCTGAGCTTCAGCTCCCAGCACTGCCCACCCCGGTGGGTGAGCAGACAAGGCTCTTGGGCTGGTGAGTGCTGATTAGCACCGATCCTCTGTGCGGGAATCTCTCCGCTTTGCCCTCCGCACCCATTGCTGTGCTCTCCACCGCGGCTCCGAAGCTTCCGCCTCCGCCACCCACAGTCTTCCCCCGCGAACGGGTTTCTTAGTGTGTGGAAACCTTTCCTCCTTCACAGCTCCCTCCCACTGGTACACGTCCCGTCCCTATCCTTTTGTCTCTGCTTATTCCTTTTTCTTTGGCACTACCCAGGTACTTGGGAAGTTTCTTGCCTTTTGGGAGATCTGAGGTCTTCTGCCAGCATTCAGTAGGTGTGCTGTAGGAGTTGTTCAACGTGTAGATGTATTTCTGCTGTATCTGTGGGGAGGAAGGTGATCTCCGCATCTTACTATTCCGCCATCTTCCCCTCGTCCCCCAGAACATACATTTTGATAATTACCTTAAATGTAAATGGATTAAATTCTCCAACCAAAAGACATAGACTGGCTGAATGGATACCCAAAAAAAATACCTGTATATATGCTGTCTACAAGAGATCCACTTCAGATCTAGGGACACATACAGACTGAAAGTGAGGGGTTGGAAAAAGATATTCCATGGAAATGGAAATTAAAAGAAAGCTGGAGGGCTTCCCTGGTGGCGCAGTGGTTGAGAGTCTGCCTGCCGATGCAGGGAACACGGGTTCATGCCCCAGTCCAGGAAGATCCCACATGCTGCGGAGCGGCTAGGCCCGTGAGCCATGGCCGCTGAGCCTGCACGTCCAGAGCCTGTGCTCCGCAGTGGGAGAGGCCACAACAGTGAGAGGTCTGTGTACTGGAAAAAAAAAAAAAAAGAAAAAGCTGGAGTAGCAATACTCATATCAGACAAAATAGACTTTAAAATAAAGACTGTTACACGAGACGAAGGTCACTATATAATGATCAACGGATCAATCCAAGAAGAAGATACAAAAATTGTAAATATTTATGCACCCAGCATAGTAGCATTTCAGTACATAAGGCAAATGCTAACAGCCATAAAAGGGGAAGTTGACAGTAACACAATCATAGTAGGGGACTTTAACACCCCACTTTCACCAATGGACAAATCAACCAAAATGAAAATAAATAAGGAAACACAAGCTTTAAATGATACATTCAACAGGATGGACTTAATTGATATTTATAGGACATTCCATCCAAAAACAACAGAATACACTTTTTTCTCAAGTGCTCATGGAACATTCTCCAGGATAGATCATATCTTGGGTCACAAATCAAGCCTTGGTAAACTTAAGAAAATTGAAATCATATCAGTTATCTTTTCCGAGCACAACTCTATGAGAATAGATACCAATTACAGGAAAAAGACTATAAAAAAATACAAACACATGGAGGCTAAATAATACAGTGCTAAACAAGGAAGACATCACAGAAGAAATCAAAGAGGAAATTAAAAAATACCTAGGAACAAATGACATTGAAAACACGACGACCCAAAAGCTATGGGCTGCAGCAAAAGCAGTTCCAAGAGGGAAGTTTATAGCAATACAATCCTACCTCAAGAAACAAAAATCTCAAATAAACAACCTAACCTTACACCTAAAGCAATTAGAGAAAGAAGAACAAAAATAACCCAAAGTTAGCAGAAGGAAAGAAATCACAAAGATCAGATCAGAAATAAATGAAAAACAAATGAAGGAAACAATAGCAAAGATGAATACAACTGAAAGTTGTAAAAAAAAAAAAAAAATCTTCCAACAAACAAAAGCCCAGGACCAGATGGCTTCACAGGTGAATTTTATCAATCATTTAGGGAAGAGCTAAGACCTATCCTCAAACTCTTCCAAAATATAGCAGAGGGAGGAACACTCTCAATCTCATTCTACGACACCACCATCACCCTGTTACCAAAACCAGACAAAGATGTCACAAGAAAAGAAGACTACAGGCCTATATCACTGATGAACATCGATGCAAAAATCTCAACAGAGTACTAGCAAACGATCCAGCAGCAGCACATTAAAAGGACCATACACCATGATAAAGTGGAGTTTATCCCAGGAATGCAAAGATTCTTCAATATACACAAATCAATCAATGTGATACAGCATATTAATACACTGAAGGATAAAAACCGTATGATAATCTCAATAGATGCAGAGAAAGCTTTCAACAAAATTCAACAAACACCCAATTATTATAAAAACCCTCCAGAAAGTAGGCATAGAGAGAACTTACCTCAACATAATAAAGGCCATATATGACAAACCCACAGCCAACATCATTCTCAATGGTGAAAAATTGAAACCATTTCCTCTGAAATCAGGAACAATACAAGGTTGCCTACTCTCACCATTATTATTCAACATAGTTTTGGAAGTTTTAGCCACAGCAATCAGAGACAAAAAAGAAATAAAAGGAATACAGGGCTTCCCTGGTGGCGCAGTGGTTGAGAGTCTGCCTGCCGATGCAGGGGACAATGGGAGAGCCCACAACAGTGAGAGGTCCGCATACTGCAAAAAAAAAAAAAAAAGGAATCCAAATTGGAAAAGAAGAGTTAAAACTGTCCCTGTTTGCAGATGACATGATACTATACATACAGAATCCTAAAGATGCTACCAGAAAACTACGAGAGCTAATCAATGAATTTGCTAAAGTAGCAGGATACAAATTTAATGAACAGAAATCTCTTGCATTTCTATACACTAATGATGAAAAATCGGAAAGAGAAATTAAGGAAACACTCCCTTTTACCATTGCAACAAAAAGAATAACATACCTAGGTATAAACCTACCTAAGGAGACAAAAGACCTGTATGCAGAAAACTATAAGACACTGATGAAAGAAATTAAAGATAATACCAACTGATGGAGAGATATACTATGTTCCTGGTTTGGAAGAATCAACATTGTGAAAATGACCCTACTACCCAAAGCAATCTGCAGATTCAATGCAATCCCTATCAAACTACCAATGGCATTTTTCACAGAACTAGAACCAAAAATTTCACAATATATATGGTAACACAAAAGACCCTGAATAACCAAAGCAATCTTGAGAAAGAAAAAGGGAGCTGGAGGAATCAGGCTCCCTGTCTTCAGACTATACTACAAAGCTACAGTAATCAAGACAGTATGGAAGTGGCACAAAAATAGAAATATAGATCAGTGGAAAGTATGGAAAGCCCAGAGATAAACCCACACACATATGGTCACCTTATATTTGATAAGGGCTGCAAGAATATACAGTGGAGAAAAGACAGCCTCTTCAATAATTGGTGCTGGAAAGTCTGGACAGCTACATGTAAAAGAATAAAATTAGAACACTATGTAATGCCATACACAAAAATAAACTCCAGATGGATTAAAGACTTAAATGTAAGACCAAACACTATAAAACTCTTCAAGGAAAACATAGGCAGAACACTCTATGATGTAAATCACAGAAAGGTCCTTTTTGACCCACCTCCTAGAGAAATGGAAATAAAAGCAAAAATAAACAAATGGGACCTAATGAAACTTAAAAGTTTTTGCACAGCAAAGGAAACCATGAAGAAGACGAAAAGACAATCATCAGAATGGGAGAAAATATTTGGAAATGAAGCAACTGACAAAGGATTAATCTCCAAAATATACAAGCAGCTCATGCAGCTCAATATCAAAGAAACAATCCAATCCAAAAATGGGCAGAAGACCTAAATAGACATTTCTCCAAAGAAGATATACAGATTGCCAACAAACACATGAAAGAATGCTCAACATCATTAATCATTAGAGAAATGCAAATCAAAAGTACAATGAGATATCATCTCACTTCGTTCAGAATGGCCATCATCAAAAGATCTACAAACAATAAATGCTGTGGATTGTGTGGAAAAAAGGGAACCCTCTTGCACTGTTGGCAGGAATGTAAATTGATACAGCCACTATGGAGAACAGTACGGAAGTTCCTTAAAAAACTAAAAATAGATCCACCATATGACTCAGCAATCCCACTACTGGGCATATACCCTGAGAAAACCATAATTCAAAGAGTCATGTGCCATAATGTTCACTGCAGCTCTATTTACAATAGCCAGGACATGGAAGCAACCTACGTGTCCATCGACAGATGAATGGATAAAGAAGATGTGGCATATACATACAATGAAATATTACTCAACCATAAAAAGAAATGAAATTGAGTTATTTGTAGTGAGGTGGATGGACCTAGAGTCTGTCATACAGAGTGAAGTAAGTCAGAAAGAGAAAAACAAATAACATATGCTAACACATATATATGGAATCTAAAAAATACAATTAAATTGTTCTGAAGATCCTAGGGTCAGGACAGGAATAATGACACAGATGTAGAGAATGGGCTTGAGGACACAGGGAGAGGGAAGGGTAAGCTGGGACGAAGTGAGAGAATGGCATTGACATGTATACTCTACCAAATATAAAGTATATAGCTAGTGGGAAGCAGCTGCATAGCACAGGGAGATCAGCTCAGTGCTTTTTGACCACCAGAGGGGTGAGATAGGGAGGGTGGGATGGAGACGCAAGAGGAAGGGTATATGGGTATATATATATACGTATAGCTGATTCACTTTGTTATAAAGCAGAAACGAACACAACAATGTAAAGCAATTATACTCCAATAAAGATGTTTAAAAAAAAAGATACCATTAAGAAAATGAAAAGGCAAGCTACAGGCCAAGAGAATATATTTGCAAATTATCTGATAAAGGATTTGTATCCAGAATGTAAAGAACTCTTACCCCTTAATGATAAAAATGGAAATATTCCAATTTAAAAATGGTTAAAAGATCTAAATAGACATTTCATAAAAAAAAAGATATGTTAATGGATAATAAGCACATGAAAAGATATTCAACATATTTGCACTTAGGGAAATGCAAATTAAAACCACAATGAGATACCACTGTATGCCCATTCAAATACCTCGAATAAAAAAGATAGACAATACCAAGTGTTGGCAAGGATGTGGAGAAATGGGAATGCTTATATTTTTCTGGTAGAAATGTATAATCTTTCAGCCACTTTGGAAAACAGTTTGATAGTTTCTTAAAAGGTCAAACATACACTTATCATTTATCCCAGCAATTCCTACGAATGAGAAATGAAAATGTATGTTCATCCAAAGATTTGCACACAAATGTTCATGGAAGGATTATTCATAATAGCCCCGAACTGAAAGCAATCCAAATGTCCATCAACTTGTGAATGAATAAACCAAATATGATATATCCATGTAATGGAAGACTATCCATCAGTAAAAAGAATGAACTTCTCTCACATACAACGTATAGATGAACCTCAAACACATTATTAAGTGAAAGAAGCCAGACACAAAAGACCACATAATACATGATTCCATGTATATGAAATTTTCAGAAGTTGTAAACCTATAGAGACCAAAAGCAAATCACTGGTTGCCTAGGACTGGAGGTGGGAGTGAGGATTGACTGTTTATGACGTCAAGGGAACTTTTTGCAGTGATGGAAATTTTTTAGAACTGGATCTTGGTAATGGTTGCACAACTGTATAAATTTACTGAAAAACCCATTGAATTGTATACTTTAAAATGGTGAATTCTATAGTATGTAAATTATACCTATTAAAACCTGTTTGACAAAAGATGTACATTGTATTAGTTAGGATCTAATGAGGGAAGCAGAAGATTAAGATTATAACCAGTAGATTATATATATACCCTATATGTATCCATTGTTTGTATGTTTATATATAGGGTTTCTTACAGGGAACTGGCTTATGTAACTGTAGGGGCTCATGAAGCAAGTCCACAATCTGTAGGGGCAGGCTGTCAGGAAGGGAAGAGCCAGAAAGGGGAGAGCACCTGTACACCTAGCTGCTGTTTGGAGTCTAACTCAGGGCATGTCTAAAACTTTTTAAAAGGACTTCTACTGACTGAGTGAGACCCACACAGATAATCTCCCTAGATTAACATCAATTTACAGGGGACTTGAATTACATCTGCAAAATCTCTTCACAGCAGCCCTAGATTAGTATTTGATTGAGTAACTGGGAGAAGGTGAGTGCATGATATAATACTGTCCTCTGTTCAGTTCTGTAGTTTAGCCTAACCAAATTGACATGTCAAAAAACCATCACAGAAAGAAAAATATCATGATATTGCTTATATGTGGAATCTGAAAAAATGATACAAATGAATTTATTAACAAAACAGAAATTGACTCACAGACATAGAAAACAAACTTACGGTTACCAAAGGGGAAAGGTGGGGGAGGGATAAATTAGGAGTTTTTGATTAAAATATGCACACACACACACACACACACACACACATATATATATATATATATATATATATATACTGATATATATATCACTTTGCTGTACACCTGAAACTAACACAACATTGTAAATCAACTATATTTCAATAAAATTTTTTAAAAAGACACTGTGACAAAAATCACAAGTGTTTTGTTTTCCACAGAAAATAGTTTGTTTTTACAAGCTAGGAGGAATTTCAATTTGTTCATTCACTGACTCGAATGACATTTCTAGAGGAAGAACTGTTTGCTAGACACAATAGTGTAGGCTCTACTCTCATTAAAAAAAATTCTTTACATGCTGACTGGCAATAGAAGATGCTCAAATATTTGTTGAATGAATATGCCATTAATACACCACCAGGATTTATTTATCTACCAATTTTATTTATGCACATGGTATTTGTGTAGGCTATTATTATTTAGATGGAGTATCCATTGTGCAGCCTCAAATAGCAAAGTTTCACATTTCTGTCTTCATGCATACTCAAAAAATTTACACAGCTTAATCTTCTCTGCCAAAAATTTTCTGAAAGAAGTGCTGTCTAAACAAATATTGGATAGAGAAAAAAGATAAATTAAAATCTTGATTAGTTATAATATTTACAGGGAAGTCGCTATGGGGACACTTGAAGACTTGATCCTCCTTGAGAGTGTTTATATAAATCTATTTTCCAACGGATCTGAATTTCCAGTCTTGCAGTTTTCCACAATTTGAAGATCCTGATTCCGTGCCCTTTCTAAGGGAAGAGAGTTAGGTAAAAAAGTCTCATTCACTGACCCTCCATTTACTCGAGTAATGAATTATTGTTGTGACAGGTAATCCTAATCTGTGGCAGCTCAGCAACTGCCTCTCCAGGCAACATTTGCCCAGTCTCTCTAGTTGCGACCGCGACAGTTTCTATGGCGACAACTTTGTTTCTACGCGGCAGGCGACTGCCCAGCTCGGCAGGACCCCGTAGGGCGTTCCGGAGGATTCAACCCTGTTTTCTCTCTTCCTTTCACCAGTTCGGCAGGACCCCGTAGGGCGTTCCGGAGGATTCAACCCTGTTTTCTCTCCCGTTCACCATTAGAGAAGTTCATTGAACGTACCCCTCTTATCTGAGCAGCCGGGAAGTAGTGAAAACAATCAGAGAGGTACTTTCTTGTTCTCAGCTTTTCTCTTCACCCCTCTCCCAAGGGAGGAGATTTTGAACTGGGCGCCGGCAGAAACTGTCTTTTTCAAGGCAGGAATCTCCAAATTGTGTGGGCATCTGCAGCAAATGCAGTTGATATCACAATTATTCAGCATTTATATGACATTTTAGATTTCTTATGCACTTAGCATGCCTATTTTTGTTTGGTCATAGTATGGCTTTCTAGGAAGGTAGCAAAACTAAGATACAATAGTGATGTTTAAAAATATTAATGATGTTAAAGTAGCAGCTTTTTGGGGGGAGAGATTATACCTCAACAACTGGATTTTGTTGTTGTTGTGATTTGCTTCTTAGGGAAAATTTGAACTCAAAATTTTAGAACTGTACAGGTATTTAGAGAGCATCTAATCCAGTTCCTTAATTTCAGCCATGAGGAAACTGAAGCCCTCACTCACTGGGAAGTGACTGGCTTCATTTCTTCATAGCAATGAATGGTAGAGCTGTAACAGGAATCCCTGCCCATTTATCTCAACTGCCATCCTTGGGAAAAAGATATAAAGAGGCCTAGAATTTTTGGTATTGATATGTAATGAATATATCGAGGCTAGCTTTTACAATAATGGCTTTATGGACTTTTTCTCCTCAGAGTATATTTTAATCTTTAGGGGACCAAGATGTCAGATACAAACAAAACTGCCATTGCAGCAGAAAAAGAGGCTCTGAACTTGAAGTTACCTCCCATTGTTCGTCCCCTGGAAGACATAGGTGTTGGCGCACCAGCACAAAGTAAGCTGCTGAGTTACAGAAGATCCAAGGAGCAGCAGAAGACAATTAATCAGTTAGTGTAAGTAGCATATTAGTAAATAATCCTTGTTTGGAATTTGAATGAAATAATTAGTGTTTGTATTCTCATAAAAAGTTTAACTATTTAGGTTGTTCATGGTCAAAATATCATCTTCAAATTCAAGTAGGAAAACAATTGAAAAAGTAATTGTAATGATAGTAAATGTTATATAGTGCTTATAGTGTTTATTCTAAGCATTGTTTTTATTGTTTTACCTATACTTCTCACAACAACCCTATACGATGGGTACTATTGTTATTTCTATATATAGATGAGTAAACTGAGGTGCAGAGAAGTTAAGTAACTTGCCGAAGGTCTCACAGCTTGAGTTTAGGCCCTGACAGTCTGGTCCTAGAGTTCACATACTTTGAACACCACACTATTCCTCCTTGTGATATATTATAACCATACTGGTCCCTGAAAGTAAGACCAAGTAACTGGGCCTCTACAAATAGCATTGCACTGGAGCAAATACTTAATAAAATACCTTGAAACTACTTGTACTTAAAATTTTTTCTATACAAAATACAGTCTAACATCCTACCCTTTCTCCTCCAATTTAGTGGAAATTAAAACTAATTTAGGTACCAGCTACCAAAGGCACTGATAAGGATGGTTCAGTCAACTCCGTAGTTACTGAGAATTTCCTAGGTACCTGACTCTGCTGGGCTCTAGGGATAAATAAGAAGAAAAAGATATTGAGCTCTGTACGCTTTGAACCTAACACTGAACTATAAAACAGGGAATTTCTCTCTGGTGGATTTCTGCTTCTCTTTCTGCATTCTCTTTCCCTCTTTGGTCTGCCTCCTTTATACCTATTTTTGCAACTGACTAAGTTTTATTCTCTGTTACATTGTTGATGATCATATTGTTGATGATCATATTGTTGCTAGTTAAAATAATTTAAGTTTTTGCTGATTTTACTTTCCTTAAAATTAAACAGGTCTGTTAATCATATAACTTCTTTAAATTTACATTACTATTAGTCTGTCAATCTTCTAATCATATTTAAATCCAAACTTATAAGGTGCATTAACTAATGGCAGTATATGTATTGTTAGATACCCTTTACCCCTTTAATTTCTAAGACTCTAACCAATGTTTCAGTAGACTTAGAGAATAGAAAAAGGGGTTCCTTAGGAGTTACATATTGTTCTTGCTCCAAAACCTTTTATAATCTCAGAATGTTGAACTACTTGCAGTTCCATATTTTTACATTTAGTGAAAAATAAATTTCACAATTGCTCCCTGCAGTTTCCTTCACTGAAAAGTCTATCTGAATACTTATACAATTTATTCAAGGCTTAGTTTATGAATCACCTCCTCTGGAAAGCTTTCTCCTAATCCCCCTTGTGCAGCTTTAACCCTGTCTACATATTCTCTTACATCTATTTAACAGATATTAAATATCTACTGTTATCCAAACACTGTGCTTGTTACTAGAAAGACCACAGAGAACACAACAGAAAGGACTTTAGTCTTTCAGAAGCTTATATTCTGGTGGGAGGAGGCAGATAGTAAACACATTAAAAAAATTATGTTAACCAT
Source organism: Neophocaena asiaeorientalis asiaeorientalis (assembly GCF_003031525.2). Lineage (NCBI taxonomy): Eukaryota > Metazoa > Chordata > Mammalia > Artiodactyla > Phocoenidae > Neophocaena > Neophocaena asiaeorientalis. Next base: position 5,631,905 of record NW_020173377.1, on the reverse strand, counting down.
TTAGATGGTGATAAATACTATGAAGAAATAAAATAGTGGGATAGAGAGTGACAGGGAAGATGTTTCTAGGAACATTGCAGGAAAGTCCCGTGGAGATGATATATAGAGATCTAAAGAATAAGAAGTTTGTCATTTAAATAAACATGAGAACACCACTGTAGCAAAGGGAATAGCAAGCATGAAAGCCCTGAAATATGAATGCTTTCACTGTGTTCTAGGAATTGACAAAGGTCAATGTCACTAGAGTATCAGGGACCTGGGGAAGAGTATTATCAGGTGAGGTCTGTGGATAGAGAGTTCCAGGAATGAGGTGGGATGTAAGGAGTCCTGGGCAGAACAGAGCCCTCTGCTGGGACCAGTTCCTCGGAACACTTGGCTGAGCAAAGATAGAAAATTGTTTTGTAGCTTTCCAGATTCCCATGAATGAGCCACTTCTTCCTTGGCCACTAGGACTCCCTCTTGATTCAGACCAGCCTTTCTCTCCTTCACCATATGTAGTCTCTTACACAGTCCTTTGAAATTATCCAATTTTGTTTATTTATCTGTTTTTGATTGTTAACACAGAAAGCAAAAACAGGGAGTGAAAACGCTAGCTCTTACATTCTTCTCAGCTCTTTTTATTTATATGAGTAGGAGAAAACACACTCCAGGAAATTATTGCTATATTAAAGGGTGACGTTTATATATAAAGAGCTCAAGGAAGTTAGGCATATTTATGTTGGGATCATTACAGTGCAAGGTAGCTAGTGCCAACTAGCATACCAAAGTATAATCCTTGAAAGTATTGATCACTGAGAGCTAGGCTGCTCACAGAGAAAATGATGGATGAAGGGGAGTCTGGCCTGGGCCTTGACAATTAACAAAGAAAAGAGGAAGGAGGATATTCCAGGCACATTTTCTACTCCATGTGAGAAAGCCTTAGGAATTTTGTTTTTAATAGATCTTTATTGGAGTATAATTGCTTCACAATACTGTGTTAGTTTCTGTTGCACAACAAAGCAAATCAACCATATGCATAGATATGTCCCCATATCCCCTCCCTCTTGAGCCTCCCTCCCATGCTCCCTATCGCACCCCTCTAGGTCATCGCAAAGCACCGAGCCAATCTCCCTATGCTATTTTCCACCAGCCAACTATTTTACATTCGGTAGTATATGTATGTCGATGCTACCCTCACTTAGCCCCAGCTTCGCCCTCCCACCCCATGTCCTCAAGTCCATTTTCTATATCTATCTCTTTATTCCTGCCCTGCAACTAGGTTCATCAATTCCTTTTTTTTTTTAGATTCCATATATATGTGTTAGCATATGGTATTTGTTTTTCTCTTTCTGACTTACTTCACTTTGTATGACAGACTCTAGGTCCATCCGCCCCCCTACAAATAACTCAATTTCGTTTCTTTTTATGGCTGAGTAATATTCCATTGTATATATATGCCACATCTTCTTTATCCATTCATCTGTCGATGGACACTTAGGTTGGTTCCGTGTCCTGGCTATTGCAAATAGTGCTGCACTGAACATTGTGATACATGTCTCTTTTTGAATTGTGGTTTTCTCAGGGTATATGCCCAGTAGTGGGATTGCTGTGTCATATGGTAGTTCTATTTTTAGTTTTTTAAAGAACCTCCATCCTGTTTTCCATAGTGGTTGTATCAATTTACATTCCCACCAACAGTGCAAGAGGGTTCCCTTTTCACCACACCTTTTTCCAGCATTTTTTTTTCTAGATTTTTTTTATTTTTTTTATTTTTTTTTTTTGCGGTACGTGGGCCTCTCACCGCCGTGGTCTCTCCCGTCGCGGAGCACAGGCTCCGGACGCGCAGGCTCAGCAGCCATGGCTCACGGGCCCAGCCGCTCCGCGGCATGTGGGATCTTCCCGGACCGGGGCACGAACCCGTGTCCCCTGCATCGGCAGGCGGACTCTCAACCACTGCGCCACCAGGGAAGCCCTAGATTTTTTTTGATAATTGCCATTCTGACCAACGTGAGTTAATACCTCATTGTAAAGAGCTTCAAGGTGGTGGAAGAGTAAGACACGGAGTTCACCTTCCTCCCCACAAATACATCAGAAGTGCATCTACATGTGGAACAACTCCTACAGAACACTTACTGAACGCTGACAGAAGACCTCAGACCTCCCAAAAGGCAAGAAACTCCCCACGTACCTCGGTAGGGCAAAAGAAGAAAGAAAAAACAGAGACGAAAGAATAGGGACGGGAACTGCACCAGTGGGAGGGAGCTGTGAGGGAGGAAAGGTTTCCACAAGCTAGGAAGACCCTTCGTGGGTGGAGACTGTGGGTGGCGGAGGGGGGAAGCTTCGGAGCCACGGAGGAGAGCGCAGCAACAGGGGTCCGGAGGGCAAAGTGGAGAGATTCCTGCACAGAGGATCGGTGCCGACCAGCACTCACCAGCCCGAGAGGCTTGTCTGCTCACCTGCCGGGGTGGGCGTGTGCTGGGAGCTGAGGCTTGGGCTTCGGTCGGATCCCCGGGAGAGGACTGGGGTTGACTGCGTGAACACAGCCTGAAGGGAGCTAGTGTGCCACAGCTAGCCGGGAGGGAGTCTGGGAAAAAGTCTGGAGCTGCCGAAGAGGCAAGAGACTTTTCTTGCCTCTTTGTTTCCTGGTGCGCGAGGAGAGGGGATTAAGAGCACAGCTTAAAGGAGCTCCACAGACGGGCACAAGCCGCGGCTATCAGTGCGGACCCCAGAGATGGGCATGAGACGCTAAGGCTCCTGCTGCAGCCACCAAGAAGCCTGTGTGCGAGCACAGGTCACTATCCACACCTCCCCTCCTGGGAGCCTGTGCAGCCCGCCACTACCAGGGTCCCAAGATCCAGGGACAACTTCCCTGGGAGAATGCACGGCACGCCTCAGGCTGGGGCAACGTCACTCTGGCCTCTGCCACTGCAGGCTTGCCCCGCATCCGTACCCGTCCCTCCCCCCAGCCTGTGTGAGCCAGAGTCCCTGAATCAGCTGCTTCTTTGACCCCATCCTGTCTGAGTGAAGAACAGATGCTGTCAGGCGACCTACACGCAGAGGCGGGGCCAAATCCAAAGCTGAACCCCGGGAGCTGTGCGGACAAAGAAGAAAAAGGGAAATCTCTCCCAGCAGCCTCAGGAGCAGCAGATTAAATATCCACAATCAACTTGATGTACCCTGCATCTGTGGAATACCTGAATAGACCACGAATCATCCCAAGTTAAGGAGGTGGACTTTGGGAGCAACGATATGTATATATTTTTCCCTTTTTCTCTTTTTGTGACTGTGTGTGTGTATGCTTCTGTGTGTGATGTTGTCTGTATAGCTTTGCTTTCACCATTTGTCCTAGGGTTCTGTCTGTCCGTTTTTTTTACTTAAATTTTTTTTTTCTTAATTATTTTTTATTTTAATAACTATATTTTATTTTATTTTACATTATTTTATTTTGTCTTCTTTCTTTCCTTCTTCCTTCCTTCCTTCCTTCCTTCCTTCCTTCCTTCCTTCCTTTCTTTCTTTCTTCTTTCTTTCTTTTCTCCCTTTTATTTGGAGCCATGTGGATGACAGGCTCTTGCTACTCCAGCCAGGCATCAGGGCTGCGCCTCTGGGGTGGGACAGTGAAGTTCAGGACACTGGTCCACAAGGGACCTCCCAGCTCCACGTAATATCAAATGGCGAAAAGCTCCCAGAGATCTCCATCTCAACGCCAAGACCCAGCTCCACTGAATGACCAGCAAGCTACAGTGCTGGACACCCTATGCCAAACAACTAGCACAACATGAACACAACCCCATCCATTAGCAGAGAGGCTGCCTAAAATCATAATAACGCCACAGACACACCAAAACACACCAACAGATGTGGACCTGCCCACCAGAAAGGCAAGATCCAGCTTCATCCACCAGAACATAGGCACTAGTCCCCTCCACCAGGAAGTCTACACAACTCACTGAACCAACCTAAGCCACTGGGGACAGACACCAAAAGCAATGGGAACTACGAACCTGCAGCCTGCAAAAAGGAGACCCCAAACATAGTAAGTTAAGCAGAATGAGAAGAGAGAGAAACACACAGCAGATGAAGGAGCAAGATAAAAACCCACCAGATCTAACAAATGAAGAGGACAAAGGCAGTCTACCTGAAAAAGAATTCAGAATAATGATAGTAAAGATGATCCAAAATCTTGGAAATAGAATGGAGAAAATATAACAAACATTTAACAAGGACCTAAAAGAAGTAAAGAGCAAACAAACAGTGATGAACAACACAATATGTGAAATTAAAAATTCTCTATAAGGGATCAATAGCAGAATAACTGAGGCAGAAGAACGGATAAGTGACCTGGAAGGTAAAATAGTGTAAATAACTACTGCAGAGCAGAGTAAAGAAAAAAGAATGAAAAGAATTGAGGAGAGTCTCAGACCCTCTGCGACAACAAGAAATGCACCAACATTCGAATTATAGGGGTCCCAGAAGAAGAAGAGAAAAAGGAAGGGATTGAGAAAATATCTGAAGAGATTATAGTTGAAAACTTCCCTGATATGGGAAAGGAAGTAGTTAACAAGTCCAGGAAGCACAGAGAGTCCCATACAGGATAAATCCAAGGAGAAACATGCCAAGACACATATTATTCAAACTATCAAAAATTAAATACAAAGAAAAAATATTAAAAGCAGCAAGGGAAAAATAACACACAAGGGAATCCCCATAAGGTTAACAGCTGATCTTTCAGCAGAAACTCTGCAAGCCAGAAGGGACTGGCAGGACATATTTAAAGTGATGAAGGAGAAAAACCTACAACCAAGATTACTCTACCCTGCAAGAATCTTATTCAGATTTGACAGAGAAATTAAAACCTTTAGAGACAAGCAAATTCTAAGAGAATCCAGCACCACCAAACCAGCTTTACAACAAATGCTAAAGGAGATTCTCTAGGCAGGAAACACAAGAGAAGGAAAAGAGCTACAATAACAAACCCAAAACAATCAAGGAAATGATAATAGGAACATACATATAGATAAGTACCTTAAATGTAAATGGATTAAATGCTCCAACCAAAAGACATAGACTGGCTGAATGGAAACAAAGACAAGACCCATATATATGTTGTCTACAAGTGACCCACTTCAGACCTAGGGACACATACAGGCTGAAAGTGAGGGGATGGAAAAAGGTATTCCATGCAAATGGAAATTAAAAGAAAGCTGGAGGGCCTTCCCTGGTGGTGCAGTGGTTGAGAGTCCGACTGCTGATGCAGGGGACACAGGTTTGTGCCCCAGTCCGGGAAGATTCGGCATGCCGTGGAGCGGCTGAGCCCGTTAGCCATGGCCTCTGAGCCTGCGTGTCCGGAGCCTGTGCTCCACAAGGGGAGAGGTCACAACAGTGAGAGGCCCGCGTACCACAAATAAAAAAAGAAAGCTGGAGTAGCAATTCTCATATCAGACCAAACAGACTTTAAACAAAGACTATTACAAGAAACAAAGAAGGACACTACATAATGATCAAGGGATCAATCCATGAAGAAGATATAAACATTGTAAATATTTATGCACCCAACATAGGAGCACCTCAATACATAAGGCAAAGACTAACGGCCATAAAAGGGGAAATCAACAGTAACACATCATATTAGGGGACTTTAACACCCCACTTTCACCAATGGACAGATCATCCAAAATGAAAATAAATAAGGCAACACAAGCTTTAAATGATACATTAAACAAGATGGAATTTACTGGTATTTATAGGACATTCCATCCAAAAACAACAGAATACACATTCTTCTCAAGTGCTCATGGAACATTCTCCAGGATAGATCATATTTTGGGTCACAAATCAAGGCTTGGTAAATTTAAGAAAATTGAAATCGTATCAAGGATCTATTCTGACCACAATGCTATGAGACTAGATATCAATTACAGGAAAAAATCTGTAAAAAATACAAACACATGGAGGCTAAACAATACACTACTTAATAACCAAGAGACCACTGAAGAAATCAAAGAGGAAATGAAAAAAATACCTAGAAACAAATGACAAGGAAAACACGACGACCCTAAAACTATGGGCTACAGCAAAAGCAGTTCTAAGAGTGAAGTTTATAGCAATACAGCTCTACCTTAAGAAACAAGAAACATCTCAAATAAACAACCTAACTTTACACCTAAAGCAATTTGAGAAAGAAGAACAAAAATAACCCCAAAGTTAGCACAAGGAAAGAAATCATAAAGATCAGATCAGAAATAAATGAAAAACAAATGAAGGAAATGATAGCAAAGATCAATAAAACTAAAAGCTGGTTCTTTGAGAAGATAAACGAAATTGATAAACCATTAGCCTCAATCAAAAAAAAAGGGAGAAGACTCAAATCAATAGAATAGAATTAGAAATGAAAAAGGAAAAGTAACAACTGACACTGCAGAAATACAAAGGATCATGATAGATTACTACAAGCAACTATATGCCAATAAAATGGACAACCTGGAAGAAATGGACAAATTCTTAGAAAAGCACAACCTTCCGAGACTGAACCAAGAAGAAACAGAAAATATGAACAGACCAATCAGAAGCACTGAAATTGAAACTGTAATTAAAAATCTTCCAACAGGGTTTCACTGGTGGCGCAGTGGTTGAGAGTCTGCCTGCCAATGCAGGGGACAGGGGTTTGTGCCCCTGTCCAGGATGATCCTGCATGCTGTGGAGCGGCTGGGCCCGTGAGCCATGGCCACTGAGCCTGTGTGTCTGGAGCCTGTGCTCTGCAAAGGGAGAGGCCACAACAGTGAGAGGCCCACGTACTGCAAAGAAAAAAAAAAAAAAAAATCTTCCAACAAACAAAAGCCCAGGACCAGATGGCTTCACAGGCAAATTCTGTCATACATTTAGAGAAGAGCTAACACCTATCCTTCTCAAACTCTTCCAAAATATGGCAGAGGTAGGAACACTCCCAAACTCATTCTGCAAGGCCACCATCACCCTGATACCAAAAGCAGGCAAAGATGAAAACTACAGGCCAATATCACTGATCAACATAGATGCAAAAATCCTGAACAAAATACTAGCAAACAGAATCCAACAGCGCATTAAAAGGATCATACACCATGATAAACTGGGGTTTATCCCAGGAATGCAAAGATTTTTCAGTATATGCAAATCAATCAATGTAATACACCATATTAACAAATTGAAGGAGAAAAACCATATGATCATCTCAATATATGCAGAGAAAGCTTTTGACAAAATTCAACATCCATTTATGAAAAAAACCCTCCAAAAAGTAGGCATAGAGGGAACTTACCTCAACATAATAAAGGCCATATATGACAAACCAACAGCCAACATCGTTCTCAATGGTGAAAAACTGAAAGCATTTCCTCTAAGACCAGGAACAAGATAGGGATGTCCACTCTCACTGCTGTTATTCAACATAGCTTTGGAAGTCCTAGCCACGGTAATCAGAGAAGAAAAAGAAATAAAAGGAATACAAATTGAAAAAAAAGAAGTAAAACTGTCACTGTTTGCAGATGACATGATACTATACATAGAGAATCCTAAAGATGCCACCAGAAAACTACTAGAGCTAATCAATGAATTTGGTAAAGTTGCAGGATACAAAATTAATGCACAGAAATCTCTTGCATTCCTATACACTAATGATGAAAAATCTGAAAGTGCAATTAAGAAAACACTTCCATTTGCCATTGCAACAAAAAGAATAAAATATCTAGGAATAAACCTACCTAAGGCGACAAATGACCTGTGTGAAGAAAACTATAAGACACTGATGAAAGAAATTAAAAATGATACAAATAGATGGAGAGATATACCATGTTCTTGGATTGGAAGAATCAACATTGTGAAAATGACCCTACTACCCAAAGCAATCTGCGGATTCAATACAATCTCTATCAAACTACCACTGGCAATTTTCACAGAACTAGAACAAAAAACTTCACAATTTGTATGGAAACACAAAAGACCCTGAATAGCCAAAGCAATCTTGAGACAGAAAAATGGAGCTAGAGGAATCAGGCTCCCTGACTTCAGACTATATACTACAAAGCTACAGTAATCAAGACAGTATGGTGCTGGCACAAAAACAGAAATATAGGTCAATGGAACAGGATAGAAAGCCCAGAGATAAACCCACGCTCATATGGTCACCTTATATTTGATAAAGGAAGCAAGAATATACAGGGGTTAAAAGACAGCCTCTTCAATAAGTCATGCTGGGAAAACTGGACAGCTGCATACAAAAGAATGAAATTAGAACACTCCATAACACCATAAACAGAAATAAACTCCAAATGGATTAAAGACCTAAATGTAAGGCCAGACAGTGTCAAACTGTTAGAGGAAAACATAGGGAGAACACTCTATGACATAAATCACAGAAAGATCCTTTTTGACCCACCTCCTAGAGAAATGGAAATAAAAACAAAAATAAACAAATGGGACCTAATGAAACTTCAAAGCTTTTGCACAGCAAAGGAAACCATAAACAAGTCCAAAAGACAACTCTCAGAATGGGAGAAAATATTTGCAAATGAAGTAACTGACAAAGGATTAATCTCCAAAATTTAAAAGGAGCTCATGTAGCTCAATATCAAAAAAAACAAACAATCCAATCCAAAAATGGGCAGAAGACCTAAATAGACATTTCTCCAAAGAAGATATACAGATTGCCAACAAACACATGAAAGAATGCTCAACATCATTAATCATTAGAGAAATGCAAATCAAAAGTACAATGAGATATCATCTCACTTCGTTCAGAATGGCCATCATCAAAAGATCTACAAACAGGGCTTCCCTCGTGGTGCAGTGGTTGAGAGTCAGCCTGCTGATGCAGGGGACATGGGTTCATGCCCGGTCTGGGAAGATCCCACATGCCGCGGAGCAGCTGGGCCCCTGAGCCATGGCCGCTGAGCCTGCACGTCCGGAGCCTGTGCTCCGCAACAGGAGAGGCCACAACAGTGAGAGGCCCGTGTACCGCAAAAAAAAAAAAAAAAACATGTACAAACAATAAATGCTGTGGATTGTATGGAAAAAAAGGAACCCTCTTGCACTGTTGGTGGGAATGTAAATTGATACAGCCACTATGGAGAACAGTATGGAGGTTCTTTAAAAATCTAACAGTAGCACCACCAGCAATATGACCCAGCAATCCCACTACTGGGCATATACCCTGAGATAACCATAATTCAAAATGAGTCATGTACCACAATGTTCATTGCAGCTCTGTTTACAATAACTATCGACATGGAAGCAACCTAAGTGTCCATCAACAGATGAATTGATAAAGAAGATGTGGCACATATATACAATGAAATATTACTCAGCCATAAAAAGAAATAAAATTGAGTTATTTGTAGTGAGGTGGATGGACCTAGAGTCTGTCATACAGAGTGAAGTAAGTCAGAAAGAGAAAAACAAATGCCATATGCTAACACATATATGTGGAATCTAAACAAGAAAAAAAAGGTCATGAAGAACCTAGGGGCAAGATGGGAATAAAGATGCAGACCTACTAGAGAATGGACTTGAGGATATGGGGAGGGGGAAGGGTAAGATGGGACAAAGTGAGAGAGTGGCATGGACATATATACACTACCAAATGTAAAATAGATAGCTAGTGGGAAGTAGCTGTGTAGCCCAGCAAGATCAGCTCGGTGCTTTGTGACCACCTAGAGGGGTGGGAAAGGGAGAGTGGGAAGGAGGGAGACGCAAGAGGGAAGAGATATGGGGACATATGTATATGTATAACAGATTCACTTTGTTTTAAGGCAGAAACTAACACGCCATTGTAAAGCAATTATAGTCCAATAAAGATGTTAAAAAAAGATAAAGGTACAGATGTAAAAAACAAAAAAAAACCTCATTGTAGTTTTGATTTGCATTTCTGTGATAATTAGTGACGTTGAACATCTTTTCATGTGCTTCTTGGCCATCTGTATGTCTTCCTTGATGAAATGTCTATTTAGGTCTTCCACCCATTTTTCAATTGGCTTGTTTGTTTTTTTGATATTGAGCTCCATGAGCTGTTTGTATATTTTGGAGTTTAATCCTTTGTCTCTTGTTTCATTTGCAAATATTTTCTCCCATTTTGAGGGTTTTCTTTTGGTCTTGTTGATGGTTTCCTTTGCTGTGCAAAAGCTTTTAAGTCCCATTTGTTTATTTTTTCTTTTTAATTTCTGTTACTCTAGAAGGTGGGTCAAAAAAGATCTTGCTGTAGTTTATGTCAAAGAGTGTTTTTCCTATATTTTCCTCTAAGAGTTTCATAGTGTCTGGTCTTATTAAGTCTTTAATCCATTTGGAGTTTATTTTTGTATATGGTGTTAGGGAGTGTTCTAATTTCATTCTTTTACATGTAGCTGTCCAGTTTTCCGAGCACCACCTATTGAGGAGGCTGTCTTTTCTCCATTGTATGTTCTTGCCTCTTGTGTCATAAATTAGGTGCCCATACGTGCATGGGTTTATCTTTGGGCATTCTATCTTGTACCATTGACCTATATTTCTGTTTTGTGCCAGTACCATACTGTCTTAATTACTGTAGCTTTTTGGTATAGTTTGAAGTCAGGGAGCCTGATTCCTCCAACTCTGTTTTTCTTTCTCAAGATTGCTTTGGCTATTCGGGGTATTTTGTGTTTGCATACAAAATGTAAATTTTTTTGTTCTACTTCTGTGAAGAATGCCATTGGTAGTTTGATAGGGATTGCATTGAATCTGTAGATTGCTTTGCATAGTCATTTTCACAATATTGATTCTTCCAATCCAAGAACATGATATATTCTCCGTCTGTTTATGTCATCTTTGTTTTCTTTCATCAGTGTTTTATAGTTTTCTGAGTACAAGTCTTTTGCCACCTTAGGCAGGTTTACTCTTAGGCATTTTATTCTTTTGTTGCAGTAGTAAATGGGAGTGTTTCCTTATTTTCTCTTACTGATTTTTCGTTGTTGGTGTATAGGAATGCCAGAGATTTCTGTGACTTAATTTTGTATCCTGCAGCCTTACCAAATTCATTTATTAGTTTTAGTAGTTTTCTGGTGGCATCTTTAGGATTATCTATGTATAGTATCACTTCATCAGCAAACAGTGACAGTTTTACTTCTTCTTTTCCAATTTGGATTCCCTTTGTTTCCTTTTCTTCTCTGATTGCTGTGGCTAGGACTTCCAAAGCTATGTTGAATAGAGTGGCGATAGTGGACATCCTTGTCTTGTTCCTGATCTTAGAGGAAATGCTTTCAGTTTTTCACCATTGAGAATGATGCTCTCTGTGAGTTTGTCATATATGGCCTTTATTATGTTGATGTAGGTTCCCCCATGCCCATTTTCTGGAGAATTTTTATCATAAATGGGTGTTGAATTTTGTTGAAAGCTTTTTCTGCATCTATTGAGATGATCATATGGTTTTTATTCCTTAATTTGTTAATGTGGTGTATCACATTGACTTATTTGCGTATATTGAAAAATCCTTGCATCCCTGGGATAAATCCCACTTGATCATGGTGTATGATCCATTTAATGTGTTGTTGGATTCTGTTTGCTAGTAATTTGTTCAGGATTTTTACATCTATGTTCATCAGTGATATTGGTCTTTAATCTTCTTTTTTTTTTGATATCTTTTTCTGGGTGATGGTGGCTTTGTAGAACGAATTTGGGAGTGTTTCTCCTGCTGCAATTTTTTAGAAGAGATTGAGAAGGATCTGTATTAGCTCTTCTCTAAATGTTTGATAGAATTCGCCTGTGAAGCCATCTGGTCCTGGACTTTTGTTTGTTGGAATATTTTAAATTATGGTTTCAATTTCATTACTTGTGATATGTCTGTTTATATTTTCTAATTTTTCCTGGTCAGTCTTGGAAAATTGTACCTTTCCAAGAGTTTGTCCATTTCTTCATGGTTGTCCATTTTATTGACATATAGTTTTTTGTAGTAGTGTCTTATAATCCTTTGTGTTTCTGCAGTGTCAGTTGTGATTTCTCCTTTTTCATTTCCAATTTTATTGATTTGCATCCTGTACCTTTTTTTCTTGATGAGTCTGGCTAAGGGTTTATCAATTTTATTTATCTTTTCAAAGAACTAGCTTTTAGTTTTATTGATCTTTGCTATTGTTTTCTTCATTTCTATTTCATTTATTTCTGTTGTGATATTTATGGTTTCTTTCCTTCTACTGACTTTGGGTTTTCTTTGTTCTTCTTTCTCTAGTTGTTTTAAGTGTAGGGTTAGATTGTTTATTTGAGATTTTTCTTGTTTCCTGCAGTGAGATTGTATTGCTATAAACTTCCCTCTTAAAACAGCTTTTGCTGAATCCCATAGGTTTTGTGTCATCGTGTTTTAATTTTGATTTAGTCAGGCTCAGTAAGGCACAACAGGGAAATGAGGCTACTCATAAAAGCTAATTCAGTCTTAGTCTCTTTTAATAAATGAAGAATGTCTAGAATGTGGGAGAGAAAATTTTCACCCTCCATTGGTCAAGCAACATCTCCAATTCTGGGGTCACACTATAAGAGGGATGTTGCTAAACCATTATAGCTACCAATGAGAGTGAGGAATTTTGAAACTACCTAATTTGAAGGGAACTGATTTGCTTAATGGGGAGGAGTTTAGACAGGCCTGAGTTCATATCCCATCTCTACAACTTATTAATGTGAATTTGGCAAGTCAAGTAACTTTGCTTATCCTCATCTTCCTATCTGTAATATGGGGATAATATTATAATAATGGTTACCTCTTAGGATTTCTGTGAGAGTTAAATGAGATCCATGCATATAAAGATCTTAAGCCAATGCCTAGAACGTCAGAAACTCACTATAAATGGTAACTTTTATTGACAGGAATGGTCAAAGGAACTGGATAGGTATTACTAAGTTTTGGAAGGGTAACAAAGAAGAGGAATATGACTTTTTTATATAGCTTCAGAGAATATAATTTAAAAGGATACAACTCAAGAAATTTATTTCGAAGAATATGAGCTAGCTGACAATAAATTGAGCTACCTCAGAAAGTGATGAATGTCATCTCCCCTCACCCATCCTGGGGTACAACTTGAAATTTTTGAGAGTATTCATGCATTAAAGAAAGTACTGAACTAGATATGCAGAATCTTTTCCACATCCACTACTCTGATCATTCATTCTATGGATATTTACTGACCTTGATGGACACTATCTAAGTGCTATGGATAGATCGGTGAGCAAAACAGACATGATCTTTTTCTTTATGGCATTTACTAGTTTATGCTTTTATGGTGCTGGTGGCCATCCTTCCCTTCAAATTCCTTTTAGTTCTCCTTTTGCCTCTGACCATGTCTCCTTTGCCTCCTTCAGTTGTTCTTCCTCATTCCTGTCACACTTGGCATCCTTCAATCTTCTTTCTTAAGTCTCTTTTCTTTCCCTTGTATACTTTCTGCTTTGGCCATCTCTTCTAGTGTATTTAGCCTTTACAAACTGGTAGATTTGTCTTTCTAAAAATGTTCTCATGCCTAAAAACTCTTAGTGACTCCCCATTGTCTACTAATAAAAAAGCTTGCTATTTGAGACCCTTAGCTAGATATTCCAGTCCACTTCTCCAAACTTATCTCCATCTGGTTCCATAACTTCTGAGCAGATTGGACAACTCCTTATTTTCAATTTTTGCCTTTGATTGTTCCCTTGTCTTCCTGTTTCTTAGGGTCTTTATCTTTTCAGATCCATCTGCCCAGGAAAGCCACATCTCCAACTGAGATCCTCTTCTTCATTTCAAGCTTATTGCAAATGCTAACTTGTTCACATAACCTTCAAATATACCTTCAGGTGGAAGTGAACTTGTCCCTCCTCTGAACCATCAGGGTCCCATACTTTTTTTTTTTTCTTTTTTGTGGTACACGGGCCTCTCACTGTTGTGGCCTCTCCCATTGCAGAGCACAGGCTCCGGATGCACAGGCTCAGCGGCCATGGCTCATGGGCCCAGCTGCTCCATGGTATGTGGGATCTTCCTGAACCGGGGCACGAACCCGTGTCCCCTGCATCGGCAGGCGGACTCTCAACCACTGTGCCACCAGAGAAGCCCTCCCATACTTTTTATATGGTGCTCTGATCTTATCTTACTACACTTTCAGTTTATAAATTCCTTGAAACTTGTTGCTGCTCTGTTTTAATAAAACCTAGTAGGGACTTCCCTGGTGGCACAGTGGTTAAGAATCCGCCTGCCACTGCAGGGGACATGGGTTCCATCCCTGGTCCGGGAAGATCCCACATGCCACGGAGCAGCTAAGCCCGTGTGCCACAACTACTGAGCCTGCGCTCTAGAGCCCACAGGCCACAACTACTGAGCCTGCGTGTCACAACTACTGAAACCTGCATGCATAGAGCCCATGCTTCGCAACGAAAGAAGCCACTACAATGAGAAGCCCGTGCACCGCAATGAAGAGTAGCACCCATGAGCAGCAACGAAGACCCAACGCAGCCACAAATAAATAAAAATAATTAAATTAAAAAAAAAGAAAAGGTACTTTCCAAAAAAAAAACCTAGTAGGGTATCTTGCAGAATATAAACATTCAGTAAGTATTTGGTAACAGATGAACAGATTATATGATGATAATTTTATTTAAAGAAGAAATTATACTTTATGGATGATAAATTCCTACATTCACAACTTTTTATTGAGCACCTACTATGTAGCAGGTACTATTCTGAGCATTGGGATAAGGCAATGAATAAAACGGTCTACAATATATAGTATGTCAAATGGTGGTAAGTACTATGAAGCAAGGTAAGTGAGGATAAAAGCGATGGATAGTGAAGGAAGTGCTACTTAATATAAGGGGTAAGGGTAGTCTTCTCTGGCAGTGTGGCATTTGAACAGAGATGACACATACATAAGGGCCCACATGCATCAGGATTAACTTAAAAATTGTCATGTTATAATTGAACATTATTGATTATTATTTTTAGTCTCCTTTTATATTACACATGAATAATTTGAATATTAGGAGTCATTGATAATGGCAATTGAGATTTATTTCTTACAGAAAATTCAGTAAGATAAAGAAGTCTTGAATATCTCTTCTTCAAGTATAGTTGAAAAAATGTTCAAAGTGTTATGTTTTAATAATATATCTTAATGTTATATTCAAGAAAGTCATACATTGTTCTAACTATAAATTTCAGAATTGAAGGAGCCAAACGAAATTTAGCCAGAACATTGGATAAAAGAACACCTTCATCACCAGAGCCAGATTATCCTCCAACTGTAGGTTTATATTTTCTCTTTAAAAAGTGTATCTTTATACTATTCTAACTCTTATTTTAAATCAGTCTCAATATAACTAGTATTTTTAAAAGAATAATACATATATTTAAAACTATTTATATTTTTTATTTAAAAAATTTAAAATTACATTAAAAACTTTCTTCTTGATTTAATTATGTCTTGTTTGTTTGCTTTTGACAGATGACCAGTGAAATTAAAAAGAAAGGAGTGAGTTCAATTTTTTATATTTCTTGCTTTGAAAATGTTCAAACAAATTGTTACAGAGTAGCTCCTTCTAAGACCCCTGCTAAATTCCATCCTAGAGAAGAAAGAAATTTAGAAACAGATTATTTTCTCTGCCAAAGGTACAAGCATGCCATGATGACAATACAGGTTTTATTTATTTATTTTTGGCTGCATTGGGTCTTCATTGCTGCACACAGGCTTTATCTAGTTGCAGAGAGCAGGGGCTACTCTTCGTTGCAGTGCGTGGCTTCTTATTGCGGTGGCTTGTCTTGTTGCAGAGCATGGACTCTAGGCACACAGGCTTCAGTAGTTGTGGCACGCGGGCTCTGTAGTTGTGGCTCATGGGCTCTAGAGCGCAGGCTCAGTAGTTGTGGCACATGGGCTTAGTTGCTCCACGGCATGTAGGATCTTCCTGGATCAGGGCTCAAACCCATGTCCCCTGCATTGGCAGGCGGATTCTTAACCACTGCGCCACCAGGGAAGGCCCGACAGTACAGGTTTTTTGTTTTTGTTTTCATTTTTTTTGTTTTTTTGGGGGGGTATGCGGGCCTCTCACTGTTGTGGCCTCTCCCGTTGCGGAGCACAGGCTCTGGATGCTCAGGCTCAGCAGCCATGGCTCATGGGCCCAGCCACTCCGTGGCATGTAGGATCTTCCCAGTCCGGGGCACGAACCCATGTCCCCTGCATTGGCAGATGGACTCTCAACCACTGCGCCACCAAGGAAGCCCCTATACAGGTTTTAAGAGTTACATTTTTGTTGCTATTCATTATTTGAGGATTAATTGTAAATATTTTTGTTGTTATTCCAAAGAACTGAAAAAATATCCAAAGTGGTAGTTATAAAGGAAAATACATCTCCCTTTTCATTGTCTTGATGTTGATATAATGATGACTGCTTATTTTGAATCCATTGTGTGCCATCCACATGCTAGATGATAGAGATTAAAAAAAATACACTGACTGCATGGGTGACAACATGGGACTGTGATGTGATTGTTGGAAAGATGAAAACATGTAAAATTTCCTTAACAGCAAAGGATATGGAAAGTTATGGAGCTGGTTACACAAAAGAAGAATTTATGCAGCATGTTACCAGATGGGGGTACAGGCTTTCCAGAACCCTTGAAGTTCCCTCTTGGGATAGAGGGCTAAGGATACCTTCCTACTGACTGAGGATCTTTGGAAGAATCTCATTTTAGCTAATCCAAGTTTTTTGTCTTTTTAAAATACTCCTCCTCCTCCTCCCTCTGCCTCCGAACTTTTCTGGAGACTTGGGCTGTGGATTTGCCTCTTTCCTAGATGTAAGAACTGATATAAAACAACCCCAAAACATTTATAAATATTTAATGTGAGACTGGGTGAACTGCAAGATATTTTTGTGTGTATGTGTTTAGCATCCTCATCCTTCCTCCATAGTTTTTGCCTTTAGTGTCTTACAATCTAAAATAGGTAGCTGGGTATGAAACAGTAATTCACTCTTAAACCCACTGCCTTGGCAATCTGGCTTCTAGGAACTCCACCACTTCATCATAAATGTCACCAATGACCACTAGTTGCCAAACCCAAAGGATATTTTTTCAATATTTCTCTCACTAGACCTTCAGCTGACTTTTAAAAACGTTTTACTTTTAAATAATTGAACACATGTATCAGTAGAACAGAATAGATGACTCAGAAATAGACACACTCAGCTACAGCCAACTGATTTTTGACAAAGGTGCAAAAATCAGTTCAATGGAAAAAGGATAATCTTTTCAACAAATGGGGTAGAGCAATAGGACAACCATAAAATAACAAAAGAAATAAACAACAAAAACCCCAAACCTCAGCCTAAACTTTGCCTCTTGTACAAAAATTAACTAAAAATTGATCATAGATTTAAATGTAAAACAAAACTATTTAAAAACTTTTAGAAGAAAATCTAGGACTTGACCAAGAATTCTTAGACGTGACATCAAAAGCACAATCCATATTAAGGACCTAAATGTAAGATTGGAAACCATAAAACTCCTAGAAGGTAACATAGGCAGGATACTTTTTGACATAAATTGTAGCAATATTTTTTTGGATTGGTCTCCTAAGGCAAAGAAAACAAAAGCAAAAATAAATGAATGGGACCTAATTAAACTTGAAAGCTTTTGCACAGCAGAACCATCAACAAAATGAAAAGAGAACCTACTGAATGGGAGAAAATATTTGCAAATCATATGACTGATAAAGAGTTAGTATCCAAGGTATATAAACAGCTCATACAACTAACTTAATGTCAAAAAAACAAATAACCCAATTAAAAAATGGGCAGAAGACCTGAATAGACATTTTTCTAAAGAAGACATACAGATGGCTAACAAGCACATGAAAAGATGCTCAACATTCATTTATCATTCATTCATCAGAGAAATGAAATCAAAAACCACAATGAGATATCACCTCACACCTGTCAAAATGACTACCATCAAAAAGACCACAGAGGCAGCCACTCCCATGGGCAAACGCCCAGGGGCTGTTCCTGCCCCATGCTCCCTCCCTCTGCCTTTCACTTCCCAGCTCCCAATATCTTGGAAGCTTTGAAGCTCATCAAAGAAGGGAAATCCATTGAGAACAGTCTGTAAAGTGTCAAGCAATATCCAGATATCACCTGCACTGTGCCTGTCCCCTGCCTGAACCCGGAATTCTTCCACCGAGTGAATGGTACTGGGTCCCACATTGGCGTTGCTCATATGGTTGATGAAGACATATTGACAGAGTTGTTGTTGCCATGTGGCTGACAGGGTCTTGGTGCTCTGGCTGGGTGTCAGGCCTGTGCCTCTGAGGTGGGAGAGCTGAGCTCAGGACATTGGTCCACCAGAGACCTCCCAGCTCCATGTAATATCAAATGGTGAAAGCTCTCCCAGTGATCTCCATCTAAATGCTAAGACCCAGGTCCACTCAATGACCAGCAAGCTACAGTGCTGGACATACTATGCCAAACAACTAGCAGGACAGAAACACAACACCACCCATTAGCAGAGTGGCTGCCTAAAATCATAATAATGCCACAGACACCCCAAAACACACCACTGGACTCGGCCCTGCCCACCACAAAGACAAGATCCAGACTCGTCCACCAGAACACAGATACCAGTCCCCTCCACCAGGAAGCCTACACAACCCACTGAACCAAGCTTACCCACTGGGGGCAGACACAAAAAACAACAGAAACTATGAACATGCAGCCTGTGAAAAGGAGACCCCAAACACAATAAGTTAAGCAAAATGAGAAGAGAGAGAAACACACAGCAGATGAAGGAGCAAGGTAAAAACCCGCCAGACCAAAGAAATGAAGAGGAAATAGGCAGTCTACCTGAAAAAGAATTCAGAGTAATGATAGTAAAAATGATCCAAAATCTTGGAAATAGAATGGAGAAAATACAAGAAATGTTTAACAAGGACCTAGAAGAACTAAAGAGCAAACCAACAATGATGAACAACACAATAAATGAAATTAAAAATTCTCTAGAAGGAATCAATAGCAGAATAATTGAGGCAGAAGAATGGATAAGTGACCTGGAAGATAAAATAGTGGAAATAACTACTGTAGAGCAGAATAAAGAAAAAGAATGAAGAGAATTGAGGAGAGACTCAGAGACCTCTGGGAAAACATTAAACCCACCAACATTCAAATCATAGGGGTCCCAGAAGAAGAAGAGACAAAGAAAGGGACTGAGAAAATATTTGAAGAGATTATAGTTGAAAACTTCCCTAATATGGGAAAGGAAACAGTCAAGTCCAGGAAGCACAGAGAGTCCCATACAGGATAAATCCAAGGAGAAACACACCAAGACAGATATTAATCAAACTATCAAAAATTAAATACAAAGAAAAAATATTAAAAGCAGCAAAGGAAAAACAACAAGTAACATACAAGGGAATCCCCATAAGGTTAACAGCTGATCTTTTAGCAGAAACTTTGCAAGCCAGAAGGGAGTGGCAGGACATATTTAAAGTGATGAAAGGGAAAAACTTACAACCAAGATTACTCTACCCAGCAAGGATCTCATTCGGATTCTACAGAGAAATTAAAACCTTTACAGACAAGCAAAGGCTAAAAGAATTCAGCACCACCAAACCAGCTTTACAACAAATGCTAAAGGAACGTATCTAGGCAGGAAACAAAAGAGAAGGAAAAGACCTACAATAACAAACCCAAAACAATTAAGAAAATGGTAATAGGAGCATACATATTGGTAACTACCTTAAATGTAAATGGATTAAATGCTCCAACCAAAAGACATAGACTGGCTGAATGGATACAAAAACAAGACCCATATATATGCTATCTACAAGAGACACACTTCAGACCTAGGAACACATACAGACTGAAAGTGAGGGGATGGAAAAAGAAATTCCATGCAAATGGAAATCAAAAGAAAGCTGGGGTAGCAATTCTCATATCAGACTAAAGAGACTTAAAATAAAGACTATTTCAAGACACAAAGAAGGACACTACATAATGATCAAGGGGTCAATCCAAGAAGAAGATATAGCAATTGTAAATATTTATGCACCCAACATAGGAGCACCTCAATACATAAGGCAAATGCTTACAGCCATAAAAAGGGAAATTGACAGTAACACAATCATAGTAGGGGACTTTAACAGCCCACTTTCACCAATGGAAAGATCAACCAAAATGAAAATAAGTAAGGAAACACAAGCTTTAAATGATACATTAAACAAGATGGGCTTAATTGATATTTATTGGACATTCCGTTCAAAAAGAACAGAATACACTTTCTTCTCAAGTGCTCATGGCACAATCTCCAGGATAGAGCATATCTTGGGTCACAAATCAAGCCTTGGTAAATTTAAGAAAATTGAAATCGTATCAAGTATCTTCCAACCACAACACTATGATACTAGATATTAATTACAGGAAAAAATCTGTAAAAAATACAAACACATGGAGGCTAAACAGTACACAACTAAATAAGCAAGAGATCACTGAAGAAATCAAAGAGGAAATCAAAAAGTAGCTAGAAACAAATGACAATGAAAACACAATGACCAAAACCTAAGGGATGCAGCAAAAGCAGTTCTAAGAGGGAAGTTTATAGCAATACAATCCTACCTCAAGGAACAAGAAACATCTCTAATAAACAACCCACCCTTGCACCTAAAGCAATTAGAGAAAGAAGAAGAAAAATAACCCAAACTTAGCAGAAGGAAAGAAATCATAAAGATCAGATCAGAAATAAATGAAAAAGAAATGAAGGAAATAACAGCAAAGATCAATACAACTAACAGCTGGTTCTTTGAGAAGATAAACAAAATTGATAAACCATTAGCCAGACTCATCAAGAAAAAAAGGGAGAGGACTCAGATTAATGGAGTTAGAAATGAAAAAGGAGAAGTAACAACTGACACTGCAGAAACACAAAGGATCATGAGTGGTTACTACAAGCAACTATATGCCAATAAAATGGACAACCTGGAAGAAATGGACAAATTCTTAGAAAAGCACAACCTTCCGAGACTGAACCAGGAAGAAATAGAAAACATAAACAGACCAATCAGAAGCACTGACTGTGATTAAAAATCTCCCAACAAACAAAAGCCCAGGACCAAATGGCTTCACAGGCGAATTCTATGAAACATTTAGAGAAGAGCTAACACCTATCCTTCTCAAACTCTTCCAAAATATAGCAGAGGGAGGAACACTCCCAAACTCATTCTATGAGGCCACCATCACCCTGTTACCAAAACCAGAGAAGGATGTCACAAAGAAAGAAGACTACAGGCCAATATCACTGATGAACATAGATGCAAAAATTCTCAACCAAATACTAGCAAACAGAATCCAACAGCACATTCAAAGGATCGATCATTCACCACAATCAAGTGGGGTTTATCCCAGGAATGCAAAGATTTTTAAGTATGCGCAAATCAATCAATGTGATACACCATATTAACAAACTGAAGGAGAAAAACCATATGATAATCTCAATATATGCAGAAAAAGCTTTTGACAAAATTCAACACCATTTATCATAAAAACCCCCCAGAGCGCAGGCATAGAGGGAAGAACTTTCCTCAACATAATAAAGGCCATATATGACAAACTCACAGCCAACATCTTTCTTAATGGTGAAAATCTGAAACTATTTCCTCAGAGATCAGGAACAAGACAAGGTTGTCCACTCTAACTTTCTTCAACATAGTTTTGGAAGTTTTAGCCACAGCAATCCGAGATGAAGAAGAAATAAAAGTAATCCAAACTGGCAAAGAAGAAGTAAAGCTGTCACTGTTTGCAGATGACCTGATACTATACATAGAGAATCCTAAAGATGCTACCAGAAAATTATTAGAGCTAATGAATGAATTTGGTAAAGTAGCTGGATACCAAATTAATGCACAGAAATCTCTTGCATTCCTATACACTAATGATGAAAAATCTGAAAGAGAAATTAAGGAAACACTCCCTTTTACCATTGCAACAAAAAGAATAAAATACCTAGGAATAAACCTACCTAGGGAGACAAAAGACCTGTATGCAGAAAAGTATAAGACACTGATGAAAGATATTAAAGATGATACAAACAGATGGAGAGATATACCATGTTCTTGGATTGGAAGAATCAACATGTGAAAATGACTATACTACCCAAAGCAATCTAGATTCAGTGCAATCCCTATCAAACTACCACTGGCATTTTTCACACAACTAGAACAAAAAATGTCACAATTTGTATGGAAACACAAAAGAGGTCCAAATAGCCAAAGCAATCTTTTTTTTTTCCCCCTTAGGTTAATTTTTATATTACTTATCATTGTACTGCTATAGCTAAATCAACTAAATATAATTTTACGTAGTGTTGCTCAAAAGATCTACAAACAACAAGGCTGATGCTTACCTTAAAAAGGAGCATTTTTAAAATAAAAGAAGAAAACAGTTATGTTCCAAATGAATGGAACTGGGCAAAATACATATTACTAGTAACGTATTTAGACAGTGAGTATCAGGTGCCGATTGGTTTCTCTTAATATGCATAACAGGCTTGAAGAAGATCTTGAAAATAATGTTCCTCCCTCTAAATTTTTAGCTTCTACATAGTGTCAGATGTTATAATTGATATGAAGTATAAATGCGTTTAGGCAAAAGTAAAAATCCACATACAAAGTAAAATAGCAAAATCTGTAGAGACTTTCTGTAGAAGGCTCTGTTCTCTTGTGGTAACATCCTTTAGTACATATCCAGGATAGATTAAATTGAAACAATATATTTTGATACAGTAGCAATACTTTCATATACTCTTACTAAATATTATAAAATTCCAAAAATACATAAATATTCCTTGTATTGTGCATTGTGCTCCATTTTGGGCCTGATGAGGTGGTGGTTACTATTTTAACAGTTAAACAGTGCACCTCAATAGTTCTGCCATCTATAAACAGTGAATGGAAACAGTGGTGAGGTCTCTAGAGAGATGGCAAACTACCTTTAAAGTGAAAATTTTTTATGGAGTGTGTCCAGATTAGAGGAGAGGAGGATACAGGGTAGGGGAGGTAAGCAGGGTAAAACAATTTTAAAATGACACTGCTTAAGAGTATATATTTAATGATAGCTACTATACCTTGTCTATCCTTTATAGTAATCTGGAATAACTGCATGTTTGTGCAAAAAAAAGTTTCTACTCTATAGGAAGAGGAGCAGTGTGTTAGGAAAATCATGTTCTTAGTCAGGGGAAGATGTGAAGACATCTCTCTCGTAAGTGCTATTTTATTTGGTAAATCTTTTGGCTACATCACTATATGCTATTTCAACCTCCTTATCACTGGGGCAGGTAGCCAAAGCAATGTTGAGAAAGAAAAACAGGGCTGGAGGAATCAGGCTCCCTGCCTTCAGACGATACTACAAAGCTACGGTAATCAAGACAGTATGGTACTGGCACAAAAACAGAAATATAGATCAATGGAACAGGATAGAAAGCCCAGAGATAAACCCACACACATATGGTCACCTTATTTTTGATAAAGGAGGCAAGAATATGCAATGGAGAAAAGACAGCCTCTTCAATGATTGGTGCTGGGAAAACTGGACAGCTACATGTAAAAGAATGAAATTAGAACACTCTGTAACACCATAGACAAAAATAAACTCCAAATGGATTAAAGACCTAAATGTAAGGCCAGACACTATCAAACTCTTAGAGGAAAACATAGGCAGAGCACTCTATGACATAAATCACAGCAAGATTCTTTTTGACCCACCTCCTAGAGAAATGGAAATAAAAATAAACAAATGGGACCTAATGAAACTTAACAGCTTTTGCATAGCAAAGGAAACCATAAACAAAATGAAAAGACAACCCTCAGAATGGGAGAAAATATTTGCAAATGAAGCAACTGAAAAAGGATTAATCTCCAAATTTTGTAAGCAGCTCAATATCAAAAAAACAAACAACCCAATCCAAAAATGGGCAGAAGACCTAAATAGACATTTCTCCAAAGAAGATATACAGATTGCCAACAAATGCATGAAAGAATGCTCAACATCACTAATCATTAGAGAAATGCAAATCAAAACTACAATGAGATATCACCTCACACCAGTCAGAATGGCCATCATCAAAAAATCTACAAACAATAAATGCTGGAGAGCGTGTGGAGAAAAGGGAACCCTCTTGCACTGTTGGTGGGAATGTAAATTGATACAGCCACTATGGAGAACAGTATGGAGTTTCCTTAAAAAACTACAAATAGAACTACCATACGACCCAGCAATCCCACTATTGGGCATATAACCTGAGAAAACCATAATTCAAAAAGAGTCTTGTACCATAGTGTTCATTGCAGCTCTATTTACAATAGCCAGGACATGGAAGCAACCTAAGTGTCCATCGACAGATGAATGCATCAAGAAGATATGGCACATATATACAATGAAATATTACTCAACCATAAAAAGAAATGAAATTGAGTTATTTGTAGTTGGGTGGATGGACCTAGAGTCTGTCATACAGAGTGAAGTAAGTCAGAAAGAGAAAAACAAATACCATATGCTAACACATATACATGGAATCGAAAAAAAATAAAAAGGTTCTGAAGAGCCTAGGGGCAGGACAGGAATAAAAACGCAGATGCAGAGAGTGGACTTGAGGACATGGAGAGTTGGAAGGGTAAGCTGGGACGAAGTGAGAGAGTGGCATGGGCATATATACACTACCAAATGTAAAATAGATAGCTAGTGGGAAGCAGCTGCATTGCACAGGGAGATCAGCTCAGTGCTGTGTGACCACCTAGAGGGGTGGGAGGGGGATGCAAGAGGGAGGGAATATGGGGATATATGTTTATGCATAGCTGATTCCCTTTGTTATAAAGCAGAAACTAACACACCATTGTAAAGCAATTATACGCCAATAAAGATGTTTTTAAAAAAATGACCACAAATAGCTAATGTTGGTGAGGATGTAGAGAGAAGGGAGCCCTTGTACACTGTTGGTGGGAACATAAATTGGTGCAGCCACTATGGGAAACAGTGTGGAGGTCCCTCTAAAAACTAAAAATAGAACTACATATGACCCCGCCATTCCATTTCTGGGTATATAGCCAAAGAAAACAAAAACACTAATCAAAAAGATAAATGTACCCTAATGTTCACAACAGCATTATTTACAAAAGCCAAGATGTGGATAAGGAAGATGTGAATTTATATACATATATATAATTTATATACATATATATATATATATGTAAGGGAATAACTCAGCCATAAAAAAGAATGAAAAATTTCCATTTGCAACAACAAAGATAAACCTGGAGAGTATTATGCATAGAGAAATGAGTCAGACAAGAGAAAGGTAAATACTGTATGTTATCATTTATATGCGGAATCTAAAAAATAAAACAAATGAAGGAGTATAACAAAAGAGAAACAGACTGACACATACAGAGAAAAAACTAGTGGTTACCAGTGGGGAGAGGAAAGGGAGGAGGGGCAAGATAGGGGTAGGGGATTAAGAGGTACAAACTACTATGTATAAAATAAATAAGCTATAATGATACATGGTATAGCACAGGGAATATAGCCTATATTTTATAACTTTAAATGGAGTATAATCTATAAAAATTTTGAATCACTACGTTGTACATCTGAAACTAATATATATTGTAAATCAACTGTACCTCAATTTAAAAAATCAGTCTGGGACCTCCCTGGCTGTTCAGTGGTTAAGACTCTGCACTTCCATTGCAGTGGGCATGAGTTCAATCCATGTTCGGGGAACTAAGATCCTGCATGCTGCGCAGCACGGCCAAAAAATAAATAAAAAGAACAATCCATAAAAAAACCAATAAATTTTATTTCATAAAAATTAAAAACTATAGCTAGATGAAAGATTCTGTTAAGAGGATGAAAAGACATGCTACATACTGCAAGAAAATGTTCACAAATCACATATCCAACAAAGGACTTATATCTAGAATATTTAAGAACTCTCAAAACTCAACAGGATAAAAACAAAAAATCCAATTAGAAAATGAGTAGAAGACATGACTAGACATTTTACCAAAGAGGATATATGGATGGCAAATAAGCACATCAAAGATGCTCCACCTTATTAACCATTAGGGAAATGTAAATTAAAACTGTGATGAGTTATCACTACATACCCATTAGTATGGCTAAAATAAAAAATAGTGACAATTCCAGCTGAATTTTGACACTGCTGAATATTCATTTCCTTTTAAATGCCCTTATACATATTTTTCTAGTTCTCTAAATATTATTTCTCTGTCATCTTCATGAGTTTCGCTTCCCTGTGTAACTGTGGCCCAATGTTCTCTTTCCTTGAATCTTCCTGGATGATTCTCTTCTGATTTCAAGTACCTTCCATATTTTGATGACTCCCATAGATTTTGATGCACAAATACCTCAAATTCAACATGTCAGAAAAAATGAACTTATCAGCTTCTTCCATAAGACGTCTCTTCCTCCTTATTCTCTCTTCTGGTTATCACTATTTACCCAATCACTCATGCTTAATACACCTGAGTCTTAACTTCTTTTTCCCCCTCTCTCTGCCATACAATTAGTCCCCAAATGCTACGAATATTTCTCCAATCAGTCCTCTTTTTGTCCTAGCCTTACATCAGGTCTTCCTCTTTCCCCTTGACTACAATAGCCATCAGTGGCTTCCCATAACATACAGAATTAAATCTTAATGTGTATGCAAGGCTTTCTGTAATATGACTCCTACCTATTCTCCTGCCTCTCCTCTCACCACGCTCTGTATCATATTTTATGCTTCACCAACATGGACTTTCTTATTCATCCTTGAGGAAACATAATTTATCTATCTATCTATCTATCCATCCATCTTTCCTTCTATCATCTATCTATCTTAAAAACCATGAGTTTACACTTATGCCTCCTATTCCAATTTAATATCACTGGGTTCGTTCTAGTCTTCCCTCTTTCCTTATTTGTTGCTCCCTTCTCTCCCAGTCAGAAACCTAGCTTTTATGAACCACAGTATATTTACTTATTTTGTTAAATTCTAGAATACACATAAACTTTTAAAATTGCTAGCCCATAACATGTGAGAAACCTACTCTGCACCACCAGGGAAGTCCCACCATCATAACTATTTTAAAATGTACTGTTCAGGACTTCCCTGGTGGCACAGTGGTTAAGAATCCACCTGGCAATGCAGGGGACACAGGTTCGAGCCCTGGTCCCAGAAGATCCCACATGCCATGGAGCAACTAAGCCTGTGCCACCACAACTACTGAGCCCATGTGCCACAACTACTGAAGCCTGCATGCCTAGAGCCCATGCTCCGCAACAAGAGGAGCCACCGCAATGAGAAGCCTGCACACCGCAATGAAGAGTAGCCCCCGGCAACTAGAGAAAGCCTGTGCGCAGCAATGAAGACCCATTGCAGCCAAAAATATATAAATAAATTAATTAAAAAGAAATAAATAGGGGCTTCCCTGGTGGCGCAGTAGTTGAGAATCTGCCTGCTAATGCAGGGTACATGGGTTCAAGCCCTGGTCTGGGAAGATCCCACATGCCGCTGAGCAAATAGGCCCGTGAGCCACAACTACTGAGCATGCGCGTCTGGAGCCTGTGCTCCACAACAAGAGAGGCCGCGATAGTGAGGCCCGCGCACCGCGATGAAGAGTGGACCCTGCTTGCCGCAACTAGAGAAAGCCCTCGCACAGAAACAAAGACCCAACACAGCCAAAAATAAATATTTTTTTTAAAAAAATAAATAAAGTGTACTGTTCAGTGGTGTTAAGTATTTTCACATTGTGCAACTAATCTCCAGAATATTCTCATATTGCAAAACTGAAACTCTACACTCATGAAACAGCTCTCCATTTCCTTTTCCCCCTAGTCCCTGGCAAGTGGCATTCTATTTTCTGTTTTATTAATTTGACTACTGTAGATACCTCATATAAGTGGAATCATAAGGTGTTTATCTTTTTGTCATTGGCCTATTTCATTTAGCATGTCCTCAAGTTTCACCCATCTCCTAAATTTTTAAGCATTCTTTCCCTTTTATTTGAGATATACTTTGCAAATATTTTCTCCCAGATTGTCAGTAGTCTTTTGACCTTTTTTATTATGATGTTTTTAAAACATGCCAACATTTAAATTTTATGTAGTCAGAATTTGTCAATCATTTTTTCCTTTTTTGTACCTGGAATTTGAATCATAGTTATAAAGTCTTTCCCTATGCTTAATTATAGAAGAATTTTATCAGGTTTTTTCTGGCCTTGTATAGTTTTATCATTTAGTTTAATTAAATTTCTGATCTATTTGGAATTTATTATTGTGTATGTTGGAAGATATGTGTTAAATTTATCTTTTCCCAAATGGCTAACCAGTTGTCCCAGAAATATTTACTAAAATCTTTATCTTTGCTTCAGTGATTTGGGGTGCCACATTTATCATATGCTACATTTTCCTATGGACTGAAGCTATTTCTGGACTTCCTATTTTTCTTTTTTTCCCAGTGGTGTGTCTATTCATGTACCTGTACCACACTATTCTCATCAGGGAGACTTTATAGTATGTTTTAATGTCTCCTAGGAATAGTTCTTCCTTACAAATATTCTTTCTCAGGGATTTCTTGGCTATTTATTTTTCCACTTGAACTTTAGTCTCTACTTGTCTAGTTTCTTAAAAATGTGTGTAGATATTTTTATTGGTATTGCATTAAATTGATTTTGGGACAACTTTAAATTTTCATGATGTTAAAATATCTTTACCAAGATCAAGTACTGTCTTTCCATTTGTTCATGTCTATTTTTGTCAGACTACTCATTGTTATGGGAGAATTTATGAAATTATATTATGATGCTATTATACCAGAATAGTATCTCCAAGAGAGTGGGGCTTTGCCTGTTTTGTTTATTACTATATCCTCAGCATTTGGAACAATACCTGAATATTTGTTGAATTAATGAATATTTGTTAAATGAAGGAATAGTAAGTTAGATTAAGGATGTTTGTTTTGCCTTGAGAAAGTGAAGAGTATACTAAGAACATTAATTTGGAGAGAACTCATCATAAATGAAAATGTAAAATAGTTTCTTTGTAGGTTGTACTTTTGGATAAAATATTTTTATTCTGAAAACATGTTATTTTTCATGATATTTTTACTCTGGAATGCTACATTTCACATGTATCATTGAAATGCTACACCATTTAGAACATTTAATTTTTTCTTATTACATTCTCAGTTCAACTATATTTATTTGAAACAATGTGTAGAGAGTAGTCCCATAGTACCTATTCAGCAGGAATGGCTGGATCACATGTTAATGCTGATACCTGAGTCTTTAAAGGAAGGGAAAGAAAGAGAAGAACTCATTCAAAGTCTCATAAATGAGGTGTCAAGTGATTTTGAAAAAAGCATGAAGAGATATTTGGGTAAGTGGCATTTAACACACACCAAGCTTGCTTGTTCCCCCACCTCTCCCAATCGAAAGTAGAAATATGAATAATGAACATTATATGTTTAGCTATATATATTTCTTAGATATTTATAAAGTTTTAACTTTGAGCCTATAACCTAGTCAAATCTTTGTAATTTAAGGACACTGTTTTTAAGGGTACTTTTTGTAATTTTTATGTGCTTAATAGCTTTTTAATTTTTTACTTTGTCTTTATGGTTATACTATTTACAGGATTATAAGAAAATATTAATGTGTTTGGGGAGATTTATTAGGGATTTAACCTTTGCAATTTTTAATTGGATTAATTGTTTTAAGTGACCATGCCAGTGACCTTTGAATAGATAGGATGAGAAAAACTGAGAACTTATTAAAGCTTTACTGTATCTGAATTCACCTCCAAAGCAGGGCCGAAATTGTACCAAGAGCATGATTTTGTTTCACATAAGGGATTTTTTTCTTATACTCATTTTGATTCATATTAAACTATACTATCCATTATCAAAAGTTAGAAACTTTGATTTCAGTTAAGTCTTGCAAGGATTTTCAAGAAGCATTAACCTATCTATCTATCTATCTATAAAATATATGTATATATATACTTTTTTTTTTTTTTTTTTTTTTTTTTTTTTTTTTTGAGTGAGGAGTGTTCTTGTGAGACCTCCAGTTAAATGGCTTGAAGATGAAGGAGGCCATTTACCTGAATCCCCTGTGTAAGTAAAATTTTTATAAAACAGTACTGTATCTAGGTTTTGATAACAGATTGAAAATAAACAGATCTTTCATTCAAGGCTACAACTGTGAAGCTCAAAAGTGTTTTGAAAACATGTAAAAAAAAAATAGTACTACAGTTTTTGTTTTTCCCCAAAGGTATCCTCTACATTGAACTTATCTAGTTGTTGCTTATGCAATTAGTGGGAACATTTATGGATGTATAACTCAACTCGGACTTAAGTAAGCTTTGGAGTATGCCAGACAGATTTCTCCGTCTCTTCTCTCCAATCCTAAGGACTGAGTTTGTTTATCTCTACCCAGGGTAACTGAGCCAGAGCACAGTGGAAGTTAGGGAACTCATGCCTGGCCCATCAGCCTGCCTTACACACAAATGATCTCTGATGTCTCCGAAGATAATGAACTCTCAAGATCTTGATGTATTTTTATTACATGCTTATCTCCTAAGTTTCCCATTGCTGAGTATATTTCTCTCTTCTCAATCCCCAGTCTTCTCACTTTGATACTAATTCCATGCCATAAATATTATTTCCTAAAATTTAGAATGTATCATTTGAATCCTGTTTGATATGGTGTTTTGCTTTTCCAGAGGCCTGGATTATTCTAAGCTTTGGCATTCTAACTATCTGCAGACAAGAAAACAAATATTAGCTAGTTTGTACATTGTTCATCCAACTATGAAAATGTTATTGGACCTTGGTTATACAACATTTGCCAATACAGTTTTGCTAGACTTAACTGGAATTAGGTAAAATCCCATATTTATTAATTAACATTTAAAATTTGAATGTCTCCTGCTTGAGTCTATATTTTGACTATATAACTTAAAAAACTGATAAATACTCAGGACTTTTCTTAGGTTAAAAATAATTTTAATTTATCTTGTTTCAATAATTTTGTATCATGACCAATATCTATTGTTTGCTTTAAATCATTTTTTTTCATAAATAGAGGTAAAGGCCCAATTGATTGTGGATCACTGAAAAATGATTTATCAATACAAGCTAGAAAGGCAGAAGAGAAGATAATGAACACTTGGTATCCAAAGGTTATAAGTCTCTTTACCAAGAAGGAGTCACTAGAAGGCATTAAACCTGAGAAACTGGATGCATTTTATAACTGTGTTTCCACACTTATGTCAAATCAGGTAAATAGGTTTTGTATATTTTAAATGATAATGTTATTGAAGTTACTTTAGTATTTTAAATAAATCTTCTTTAGATATAGTGCTATATAATTATGTTGAAATAAATTAAGAAAGACTTTTACTATAATTTTGTTTAAATAACTTTAGCAGAAAAATGCTTCATTTCTGGAAGCAGTCTAAAAATGAGAGGTAAGGGCTTCCCTGGTGGTGCAGCAGTTAAGAATCTGCCTGCCACTGAAGGGGACATGGGTTCGAGCCCTGGTCTGGGAAGATCCCACATGCCACGGAGCAACTAAGCCTGTGCGCCACAACTACTGAGCCTGTGCTCTAGAGCCAGTGAGTCACAACTACTGAGCCTGTGTGCCTAGAGCCCTGCTCTGCAACAAGAGAAACCACTGCAGTGAGAAGCCCGCACGCCACAACGAGGAGTAGCCCCCACTTGCTGCGACTAGAGAAAGCCCGTGCGCAGCAATGAAGACCCAACACAGCCAATAAATAAATAAATAAATAAAATCTAAAAATAATAAAAATAAAAAATAAAACGAGAGGTAAGTCTAGAAGTATGTGTCAATATTATGATTGATTACTGGATTCATGCTTAAAGGCTAAAAGCTAATTATCTATAGCTTTATTGGAGTAAATTAACAAAAGTACTATCCTAGTGAACATATTTTTGAACTTATGAAATTACAAGTTAATTGATTCTTGTTTTGTTCTCAATAAAATCTTGGTTCGAAACGTTATTGATCGTCTTTAAATGACAAACAGAAAGAGAATATGAATTTTATACAATTATTTTATGGGCTCCTTGAATTTTTACTATTGTAGAAATGTAATCCTAGAAAAATAGTTTTGAATAAAAACTTTTCCTTTTGGTAAAGACCTCCAAAGATTCCATGAATTTTGCCTTTTTTTTTTTAAACACAGGTAGAAGGACTTCCAAGCCTGCTGTATTTTTAAAATTAATTTATTTATTTTTATATTTATTTTTGGCTGTGTTGGGTCTTCGTCTCTGTGCGAGGGCTTTCTCTAGTTGTGGCAAGCGGGGGCCACTCTTCATCACGGTGCGCGGGCCTCTCACTATCACGGCCTCTCTTGTTGTGGAGCACAGGCTCCAGACGCGCAGGCTCAGTAGTTGTGGCTCACAGGCCTAGTTGCTCAGCAGCATGTGGGGTCTTCCCAGACCAGGGCTCGAACTTGTGTCTCCTGCATTGGCAGGCAGATTCTCAACCACTGCGCCACCAGGGAAGCCCGAATTTTGCCATTTTTAAAGGGAATTTATATATATATATGTATCTGGTATGTAATACTGTAACGAATATACATGATTTCCTTTTTACCTTTATCCTCTTAAGAGGACTATGATTATATGATAAGAAGTAAAGAGTTGAGGAATGTTTTGAAGATTATTTAGATATATGTTTGTGTACCTTGCTTAAATTTCTAATAGTTGGTTCTGCATAAGAAAGCATTATTCATACTTTGGTAACTTACAGTGCACGTTTCTAAGTTCCAGTGGCTTCACTCTCACCTAGTGAAGTGCTGGAAATCTGACCCCAGGAGAAAAAGCCCTGGTTTGTAGTGTTTGCCAGTTTCCATGGGGTAAATATTCCCACCATGGTGATTTTCAAGCATCCAAGAGTTTAGTATCTGGCTCACAAAATTCTTGAATGTTTAACAATTGGCTCTTATAATTGTAGGAGCTAGCTCTAGTACACTACTGTCCCTTGCCCTGTATACATGTCACCTCCTCATGACACCCCCAAACTTAGGTTTCAGGCCTCTCCTCCTCTCAATCTTTACCGTATTGTTGGGTCTTCTGGAACTTTTTCTGTACCAGGGACAGAATTACTAAAGGATGTAGAAGATTCTGAGTTGCCATTTTAAGATTGTTGATATTCCATAGAAAAATTAAAGTTTGTATATATTGTCCTATTTATTTTAGACTATATTTATCAAGAACATATTGTGCTGAATGAAGATAATTTTCAGGACTAAATGGATTGGTAGAGTGAATTAATTATAGGCAATAGGTTACTGATTTTAGTTAAAGGTTCAGTTTGTACTTTCTAAAGTAATAATAACTTATGGCATCATGCAGCTAAAAGAGCTCTTAAAGAGAACTGTAGAAGAATTTGTAAAACTCTTTGACCAAGAAGATCAACGAGGGCTGCCGATATTTAAGATGGAATTGACGTTTGATGATGATAAAATGGAATTTTATCCTACTTTTCAAGATTTGGAAGATGTTGTTTTGGGTTTGGTTGAGCGAATAGCTGAAGCTCTGCAGGTATTTCTTTATTCTTATCCATTGGGTTTCTTTTTTTAAAAATTTTTATTAGAGTATAGTTGGTTTACGATGTTGCATTAGTTTCAGGTGTACAGCAAAGTGAATTGGTTATACATATACGCATACCCAGTCTTTTTTTTTAGATTCTTTTTCCATATAGGTCATTACAGAGTATTGAGTAGAATTCCCTGTAGGTCCTTATTAGTTATCTTTTATATATAGTAGTGTGTATATATCAATCCCAATCTCTCAATTTATCCCTCCCTCCTCCTTACCCCCTGGTAACCATAAGTTTGTTTTCTACATCTGTGACTCTGCCCATTGGGTTTCTTTATATGGCCCTTTTTTGAACTTTTAAATTGACTTGAAGCTCTATAAAGTGTATATGTACATTAAATGTTATAACTCGTTGTTTTCTTTCCATCCTCCAGGTTATTTTAAGTTAAAAGTACTTTCTCTTTGAGAAAGTTTCCTGGCTTGAGATGACTTTTTTCTTCTTATAACTTTTATTGCAGTTATTGATTTATTGCAGTTATTGATATTTTTGTGTATGTCTCATGTTCCCTACTGAGTTGTGAACTTCTTAAGGACAAGATCCAAGTCATGTTTGTTCTTTCTAGAGCTTTCTAGTATAATCATTTCAACATTATATTTCCTCAATAAATATTTGTTGAATGATAGAAAGCTAACCCAACTAAGGTTTTATATTAGACTACAGACAAATTTTAAATCATTATTTTGCATCAAGTTATCTTTTCTTGGACTGCTGAAATCTGAAATGAATTTTTAAAAGTATAGTATAAGATCTACATATAGATCAATTGCACAGTTATTTATTTCATGAATTGTCATTTTTATTTATGTTAGAATGTCCAAACAGTACCCTCTTGGCTATCAGGAACTTCAACAACTGTGAGTCTTGACACAGAGCTTCCTGAACATGTGTTACAATGGGCTCTTGATACACTGAAGGTGGCAGTACATCATAACTTAGAAGGTGCAAGAAAACATTATGAGACATATGGTATATATGACACATAATATTATATCTTTTTTTTTGCCATAAAAGAATGCCATTTTATTTTTCCTAGAATTTGGTCAGTTATTTGGTTGTCTGGATCTGTCATGAAAGAGCAGAGAGCCAGAAGTGAGCATAGGCATGGCTTTTGGCAGAGTCATGGATCCAACCCAAGAAACTTGAATTCTGTTGTTCAGTCCAAAGGGTGAATGTTAACTGGAGCAGGGTCATAAAGCCAAAATATAGAGAGAAGAGTTGTTGGCATAAGGAGAAAGTTAAATCAAGGGCAAAAGCAAGGTAATTTCTAAGAATAGTTTTGAAGAGTCTGCAGCTCAGTAGCCTCCTCAAGTGTGTTATGGGCTCAGGATAGATAGTTGTTATTTGACATTCTATTAACCAAAACCTTTTATTGACTGGCTTATCTGTACCTCTAAGTTATTTTACATACCCTATTATCTTTATTTTAAAAGTTTGCATTTAACATGGTTTGCTTATTAAGTCTATTTTATGTTATTCTGTCTGTTCCTGTTAGTGTATGTTAATAGTCTATTAATAATATTTAATTGAATAGGCTACTCCATTCTATGACTATATAAAACAAGCACTTTACCTTTTTAAGAGGGTGTTACTGAGATTTAAGTTAGATTATTAATTTTCAGTTGAAAAATACAATTGGCTCCTTGATGGGACTGCAGTTAAGCTGATAGAGACTTTTCAGGCAGAAGATCATACTTTTGATGAATATACAGAGGTAAGTGTTAATTCTGTTTTTCATTAATGTCTTTGAATTTCTTTTTAAAATTAAGATCTTTTTGTTCTAAAAAATAAATGCTTCAGTCTAAGTTAACAGAATTTCTTATTCAAAACATCATTTTAGTAAACTCGTATGTTCATCTAATCATTTCCCTAGTCATTCATTTAACTCATTCATTGATTCAACAAAAATATCTTTCATCACATTCAGAGACATAGCAAGATTTTGGTGATGCAAAAATAAATAATACGTAAGCATTATCCTCAAGAGCTTGTATTTGGCATGGAAGCCAGACATCGAAATAACAACTGTAATATATTGAGATTAGTACTAGAATGGAGATAGGGACAAAGTGTTGTGGAAGCTCACAAGAAGGAATGGTTACTTTTGCTTTTGGAAATTGGTGGAGGTTTCTAGAAAAAGTGAAAAGTGGGCTGGACTTTGAAGTAGATGTTTATAGTTGGAGAAGAGAGGAAATGTAACATAAGAAAAGGCCAAAAGTATTTAGAGGTGTTCAGAGAACGTCAAATAAACCCCAAATGGCTGAAGAGTAGGTAATTAGGGAAACAATATATGGGGTATTTTGTGTTTCCATACAAATTTTAGAATTAATTGTTCTAGTTCTATGAAAAATGCCATTGATGCTTTGGTAGGCTTGCACTGAATATGTAGATTGCCTTGGGAAGTATGGTCATTTTAACAGTATTAATTCTTTTACTTCATGAGCCTGGTATATCTTTCCATTTGTTTGTGTTGATTCAATGTCTTTCATCAATGTCTTATAGTTTTCAGAGTACAGGTCTTTTACATCCTTGGCTAGATTTATTACTAGGTATTTTATTCTTTTTGATGCAGTTGTAAATGGGACTGTTTTCTTAACTTCTCCTTCTGATAGTTCATAATTAACATGTAGAAACAGAACAGATTTCTGTATATTAATTTTGCATCCTACAACTTCCCTAAATTTATTTATTACTTCTTACACTATTTTGGTGGTGTCTTTAGGATTTTCTATATGGATTATCATGTCATCTGCAAACAGTGACAGTTTTACTTCTTCCTTTCCAATTTGGATGCCCTTTATTTCTTTTTCTTGTCTGTTTGCTGTGGCTAGGACTTCCAATACTATGTTGAATAAAAGTGGTGAGAGTGGGCATCCTTGTCTTGCTCCTGATCTTAGAGGAAATGCTTTCAGATTTTCACCATTGAGTATGACATTGGCTATGTAATATAGCCTTTATTATGTTGAAGTATGTTTCTTCTATACACATTTTTTTGACAGTTCCTATCATAAATGGAATTTGCATTGTGCCAAAAGATTTTTCTGCACCTATTGAGATGATCAGATGGTTTTTATTCTTCATTCCATTAATATGGTGTATCACATTGATTGATTTACAGTTATTAAATCATCCTTGCATCCTTGGGATAAATCCCACTTGATCATGGTATATGATCCTTTTAATGTATTGTTAAATTCAGTTTGATAATATTTTGTTGAGGATTTTTGCATCTATGTTCATCAGTGATATTGGGCTGTAATTTTCTTTTTTTCTGTTGTCTTTTTCTGGTTTTGGTATCAGGGTGATGCTGGCCTCATGTAATGAATTTGGAAGCATTCCTTCCTCTGCAATTTTTTGGAATAGTTTGAGGATAGGTGTTAACTCTTAAGTGTTTTGTAGAATTTACCTACAAATCTGTCTGGTCCTGGACTTTTGTTTGTTGGGAGTTTTAAAATTATTGATTCAATTACTTTACTGATAATTGGTCTGTTCATATTTTATATTTACCCTATTCAGTCTTGGCAGATTGTACATTTCTCAAAATCTGTCCATTTCTTCTAGGTTGTCCATTTTATTGTCTTATAATTGTTGGTAACAATGCCATGTGATCCTTTGTATTTCTATGAGTCAGTTGTAACTTCTCTTTTATTTCTGATTTTATTTATTTGGGCCCTCTCTTTTTTTCTTAATGAGTTTGGCTAAAGGTTTATCAATTTTGTTTATCTTTTCCAAGAACCAACTCTTGTTTTCACTGATCTTTTCTATTAATTTTTAAATCTCTATTTCCACTCTGATATTTATTTCTTTCCTTTTACTAATTTTAGATTTTGTTTTTCTTTTTGTAGTTCCTTTAGCTGTAAGGTTAAATTGCTTATTTGAGGATTTCCTTGTTTCCTGAGGTAGGCTTGTATCACTATAATTTATCTCTTAGAACTGCTTTTACTGTATCTCATATATATATATATTTTATTGAAGGATAGTTGATTTACAATGTTGTATTAGTTTCTGGTGTACAGCAAAGTGATTCAGTTACACATATATATAAATATTCTTTTTCATATTCTTTTCCATTATTGTTTATTGCAAGATATTGAATATAGTTCCCTGTGCTCTACAGTAGGACCTTGTTGTTTATCTAATTTATATATAGTAGTTTGCATCTGTTAATCTCAAACTCCCAAGTTATCCCCCAACCCCCTTTCCCCTTTGGTAAACAAAAGTTTGTTTTCCCTAAATATTTTGGATCATTGTGTTTCTATTTTCATTTGTCTCCAGATATTTTTTTATTTCCTCTTTGATTTCTTCAGTGACCCATTGGTTGTTTCATTGTGGTTTTAATTTGTACTTCACTGATGACTAATGATGCTGAACATCTTCTAATGTATTACTTTCCACCCATGTATCTTCTTAAAAATAAAGTGTCTGTTCTAGTAATTTTTATATTTTAAGTTGTGTTTTTATTCTTATTAATTATAATGGATTTATTTTATTGGGCTATATTATTATAAAATTCTTATTATTGAGTTTTAAGCTGTCTTTATATATTTTGGCTAAAAGTCTTTTATCTGCAAAATGTTTTGCAATATTTTCTCCCAGTATGTGCCTTGACTTTTCACTTTTTGTAACCATGTCTTTCAAGGAGCAGGCATTTTAAATTCTATTGAATTCCAGTCTATCAATTTTTTCTTTTAAGGTTCATTCTTTTTAAGGTCTTGTCTATCTTTTTGTTTGCCTACTCCATGGTCACAAAGACTCGTGCCTATATTTTCTTCTAGACGTTTTATAGTTTCAGCTTTTACATTTAGGTCCATTACCCATCATACATAATTTTAACATATGGTGTGGAATATGAGTCATGGTTCGATTTTTTCCATGTGGGTATCAAGCTGTACCAACATCATTGATTGAAAATACCATCATTGGGACTTCCCTGTTTGTGCAGTGGTTAAGAATCCTCCTGCCAATGCAGGGGACATGGGTTTGATCCCTGCTCCGGGAGGATCCCACATGCTGAGGAGCATCTAAGCCCATGTGCCACAACTACTGAAGCCCACGCACCTGGAGCCCATGAGCCACAACTTCTGATCCCACACGCTGCAACTACTGAAGCCTGCGTTCTCTAGCGCCCACATGCCACAACTACTGAGCCCATGCACCACAACTACTGAAGTCCACACGTCTAGAGCCTGTGCTCCACAGCAAGAGAAGCCACCGCACTGAGAAGCCCGCGTACCTCAATGAAGAGTAACCTCTGCTCGTCACGCTAGAGAAAGCCTGTGTGCAGCAATGAAGACCCAACACAGCCAAAAACAAAAAAAAGAAAATACCGTCTTTTCCCCATTAAATTATCTTGACATCTTTATTGAAATTCAATTGACTCTATGTTTGTGGGTCTATTTCTGGATTTTATATTCTTTTCCATTGATTTATAGATCTATTCTGATGTCAATACCATAATCTTGATTTCTGCAGTTTTACAGTAAGTTTTAAAATTAGGTATTAATTATAAGTTCTCTACTTTTTTCTTCTTTTTCAAAAGTATTTTGAATACTCTATGTTTTCTGTATTTCTGTGTACATTTCAAAATCAATTTCTATAAAGAAGCCAGCTGGGATTTTGATTAAGATTGAACTGAATTTCTTTTTTTTTTGGCTGCACTGCACGGCATGCAGAATCTTAGTTACCCAACCAGGGATTGAAGCCTGGGGCCCTGCAGTGGAAGTGTGGAGTCCTAACCACTGGACTGCCAGGGAAGTCCTGGTCATTTATTCACTTTTAGTATTATTAATATAGTTTTATTTCTGTCTGCTATTTTACTTTTTGTTTTCTATATGTCTCATGTCTTTTTTGTTCTTCTATTCTTCCTCTTTTACTGCTTTCTTTTACATTAAATGAATATTTTCTAATGAAGCAATTACATTTCTTTAATGATTTTTTTCCATTTTTAAAAAAGTTTTTTTCAGTGTTTATTCTAAGGCTTATGAGAGAAGCCTAACTTAAATAGCTTCAGATTTATGCTAGCTTAATTCCAGTGAGATATAGAAACATTATTCCTATATAGTTCTATACCCTTTCCCCCTTTTTGCAGTATTATTGTTATACATATTACATATATTAATGTTACAAGCCCAACAGTACATTGTTATAATTATTACTTTACCATCTGTAGTCATTTCCTTAGCCCAGTACAGCTTTGCCTCCACCTTTCTTCTTTGTACTCTTACGTTTATGTTTAAAATATATTTACATTTCTGTATGTTAGATGCCCAACAATACATTATTGTACATGTTATTTTATGCATTAAATATAATATAGATGTATATTATGTGTATTATACATATTATTTTATAGATCTCTTTTTATTATTGGTTAAGAGAAAGAGGGAGAAAAATATGTACTTATACTATCTTTTATACTTACGTAATTTGTTTTACTTGTATTCTTTGTTTTTCCTTACGGATTTGAATCATCATCTGGGGTTACTTGCTTTCAACCTGAGGAAGTCTCATTAGTATTTCTTATAGGACAGGTCTGCTTAAAAAATTCTCTCAGTTTTTGTATATCTGGAAATATCTTTATTTTATCTTGATATTTGAAAGATAGCTTTTCTGGATTTAGAATTCTTGGTTGACAGTTTTTAACTCTTGCTGATTCAAGATTTTCTCCTTGTCGTTGACTTTCTGTATTTTTGCTATCATGTGTCTGTTTCTGAATCTCTTTGCATTTATCTTAAAGTGCTTTGAACTATTGGATGTGTAGATTGGTGTTTTTCAATCAGTTTGGGAATCTTTCAGCTATTGTGGTCTTGAATATTTTTTGTGCTTCTTTCTCTCTTGTGCTTCCTTCTTCGTTACACATGCATTGGTCCACTTAATCATGTCCCATATTTAACAAAGGCTCTGGTTTTTTCTTCATTTTTTTTTCCATTTGTTTTTTGGATTGCATAAATTCTATCAACCTACCTTCAAGTTTGCTAGTTCTTTCTTCTGTCAGTTCAAATCTACTGTTGAGCCTCTCTAGAGAATTTTCCATTTCAGTTTTTGTACTTTTCAACTCCAAAATTTCCATTTAGTTCTTTTTTTTATATATATAATTTCTAAACCTTTCATCTATCTGATGAGACATGGTCATTGTACCTTCCTTTACTTCTTTAAGCATGATTTCCTTTAATTCTTTGAACATATTTGTAATGGCAACTTTCAAGTTTTTTTCTGTTAAATTCGATTGGTTTTGGTTGTGCTGACAGGCAGTTTCTGTTGCCTGTGTTTTTTAAAACCAGTGTATGGGCCCTACTTTCTTGTTTCTTTGTATGTCTCATAATTTTCTGTTGGAATCTGAACATTTTAGATAATATATTTTAGCAACTCTAGGCCCTGTTCCCCCTTCCAGTTTGTTATTTTTATTTGCTTGTTTATTTGTTTAGTGACTGGGTAGATTATTTTAGTGAAGCCTGTTTCTCTCCCCCACCCTCTGAAGTGTTAAGCCTTTGATGTTGCTCCTCCAGGAGCCACAGCTTTTGGTGTGCCCAAAGTCTTCCTGGGAGGCCATGCTTTCAAATGGCTTTCTTCTGTCTTTCTCTGGCCACACATAGCTGTTAGTTTTCACTTTTTGTTGGCTAATTGTGTATTGTTTTCAACAATGCCATGGAAGTATACATTGCTCTACTGATTAATCAAATTCAGACTCCCTTGAAAGAGCAGTTTCCAGGGTCAGTGTTTGATAGTTATTCTACCCTAGGAGGGCTTCTACCAGCAGTCTCCTTCCCTGGCTCTCTCCTTCAAACTAGCCGGTCTGTGATTTAGCCCAAATCTTCACCAAATCCCTGAATCTTCCTCACAGTTGCTCCCTACCACAACCTCCAATATTTTTGAGGGCACACTTAGGCTTGAACTTTTCCATGCTCTATTGCAAATGAAGTCAATTCCTTTG
Organism: Neophocaena asiaeorientalis asiaeorientalis; assembly: GCF_003031525.2. Classification (NCBI taxonomy): domain Eukaryota; kingdom Metazoa; phylum Chordata; class Mammalia; order Artiodactyla; family Phocoenidae; genus Neophocaena; species Neophocaena asiaeorientalis. Next base: position 5,590,358 of record NW_020173377.1, on the reverse strand, counting down.
GGAAAAGATTAGGAGGTATCTATTTTATGACCTGCTTCCCCTTCACTTCCAGGCAAAATCTCTGAGCCAAGGCCCTGGAGCTGGGAATGGGGATAGTGACATGCTTCTCTCAGTGACAACCCACTGAAGGGGTTGAACCCTCAGTGGAGTGAAGAGCCATAACCTGAGGTTTTCCTGTCTTTCTTCTGATATGGAACCACCACCTTACCAGCCAGGGAAAGTGTGATTGATGTCTCAGTATTCTCAGTGGTACCATGACCAAGGTAGACCCTTCCTTCCATGAGTGGTATCTGGGTGGAACAAGGGAGTCCCCACCTTCTAATTGTACTCACCAAGAATGTAGCTTTATCAACAGCTATTTAAGCCCTCCAGCTGGAACCTGTGTGGAAAGATAGCCCTGTGTTCTTGAGTACACTTATCTGGAGTGGAGTATCAACCTTGCTGAGCTGGGAACACGGAGGGAGGGAGCAATCCAGGTTCAAATACCACAGATTCTCACTTTTCTTACCAAATATTCATAGATTTTCGTGAATAGATGTTTCTTCATTTTCTGTATACTCTTATGACCATTTTCAGAGGCTTTAAATTAAATGCTTGTTTTTAAAATAATTTTCACCAGTTTCACTGGGGAGCAGGTCCACAGAGCTCCTCATGTTGTCATGCTGGAAGTGTTTTCTGGGTTTCTTTCTGTAATTTAAAAAATCTGGCTTCTTTTAAGATTTTCTCTTTTTTGTTGCTTCTCAGCTATTTGATTGTGAAGTGCTTTTATATTCTTTTTTATTTCTTTTGTTTGAGAAGAAATACTGTTGAGATTCTTAGGTCTGTTTAGTTCTTATCAAACTTGGAAAATATTCAGACATTATTACTTCAAATTTTTTTGTTTGCCTCCTTCCCCCAATTCTGGAATTCCAATTTCATGTATATTAGACTGTTTGATATTATTCCAGAGGTTACTGAAGTTTTGTTCAGAGTTTTCAGTTTCTTCTCTCTATACTTCATTTTGGATAGTTCTTTTCCATCATTTTAAGTACACTAAGGGCTTTCCTGGTGGCGCAGTGGTTAAGAATCTGCCTGCCAATGCAGGGTACACAGGTTCAAGCCCTGGTCCAGGAAGATCCCACATGCCGTGGAGCAACTCAGTCTGTGTGCCATAACTACTGAGCCTGTGCTCTAGAGCCTGTGAGCCACAACTACTGAGCCCTTGAGCCACAACTCCTGAAGCCTGCATGCCTACAGCCTGTGCTCCGCAACAAGAGAAGCCACTACAATGAGAAGCCCTCTCACCGCAACGAAAAGTAGCCCCCGCTCGCCGCAACTAGAGAAAGCCCGTGCACAGCAATGAAGACCCAACGCAGCCAAAAATAATAAATCAAAATAAATAAATAAATAAATACATTTATCCTTTCTTCTCTGGTGTTAAACTGCTGTTACTCATATTAAGTAACATTTTTGTTTCAGATATTGTATTTTCCAAATTTTTTTGTAAATATTATTTTTGCTTTACTATGTTCATATTTTATTTTACATTCTTGAACATAATAGAGTGTATTTCTAATAGGTTACGGGGAGGCTGGTCTGTATCATTTCAGTCCATCATATAGTGCTTTTCCATTTTCCCCCAACATTTTTGTGTTCTATAAGTCTTGTACTTGTTTCATAAAATATAATTGCTAAGTATTCTATTTTTTGAAGATGTTATACATGGAATTGTTTTCTTAATTTCATTTTTGTATTGTTGATTGTTAATGTCTAGAAATACAATTGATTTTTGTATATTGGTCTTACATCCTGCAAACTTGTTGAACTTTATTAATCTTCATAGTTTTATGTGTATGTGTGTATATTGTGTAGGGTTTTCTATATATAATATGTCATTTGCAAGTAGAGATTGTCTTATTTCTCCCTTTTTAATATGGTTGCCTCATTTTTTTTTCTGCTTAATTACCCTGGCTAGTACCCCTGGTATAATGTTGAGTTGAAGTAGTGGGAGTAGATACCCTTTTTGTTCTTAATCTTAGAGGGAAAACATTATTTTTTAAACCATTAAATATAATATTAGTTGTAGATTTTTCCTAGATACTCTTTATCAAGCTGAGGACGTTGGCTACTATTCCTGGTTTGTTAAGTGCTATTACCACAAGAGTGATAGATTTTGTTAAATGTTTTTTTAAAAAAAATTAATTTTATTTATTTTTTTATACAGCAGGTTGTTATTAGTCATCCATTTTATACACATCAGTGTGAACTTGTCAATCCCAGTCTCCCAATTCATCATACCACCACCACCACCTCCCGCTGCTTTCTCCCCTTGATGTCCATACATTTGTTCTCTACTTCTGTGTCTCAATTTCTGCCCTGCAAACCAGTTCATATGTACCATTTTTCTAGGTTCCACATACATGCGTTAATATACGATACTTCTTTTTCTCTTTATGACTTACTTCACTCTGTATGACAGTCTCTGGGTCCATCCAAGTCTCTACAAATGACTGAATTTCATTCCTCCTAGGTAGGTTTATTCCTAGGTATTTTATTCTTTTTGTTGCAATGGTAAATGGGAGTGTTTCCTTAATTTCTCTTTCAGATTTTTCATCATTAGTGTATAGGAATGCAAGAGATTTCTGTGCATTAATTTTGTATCCTGCAACTTTACCAAATTCATTGATTAGCTCTAGTACTTTTCTGGTGGCATCTTTAGGATTCTGTATGTATAGTATCATGTCATCTGCAAACAGTGACAGTTTTAACTCTTCTTTTCCAATTTGTCTTCGTTTTATTTCTTTTTCTTCTCTGATTGCCATTGTTCCTGATCTTAGAGGAAATGCTTTCAGTTTTTCACCATTGAGAATGATGTTTGTTGTGGTTTTGTCATATATGGCCTTTATTATGTTGAGGTAAGTTCCCTCTATTCCCACTTTCTGGAACGTTTTTATCATAAATTGTGTTGAATTTTGTCAGAAGCTTTTTCTGCCTCTGTTGAGATGATCAGATGGTTTTTATTCTTCAATTTGTTAATATGGTGTATCACATTGATTGATTTGCATATATTGAAGAATCCTTGCATCCGTGGGATAAACCCCACTTGATCATGGTGTATGATCCTTTTAATGTGTTGCTGGATTCTGTTTGCTAGTATTTTGTTGAGGATTTTTGCATCTATATTCATCAGTGATATTGGTCTGTAATTTTCTTTTTTTGTAGTATCTTTGTCTGGTTTTGGTATCAGGGTGATGGTGGCCTCATAGAATGAGATTGAGGTGATCCTTCCTCTGCAGCTTTTTGGAAGAGTTTGAGAAGGATATGTGTTAGGTCTTCTCTAAATGTTCGATAGAATTCACCTGTGAAGCCATCTGGTCCTGGACTTTTGTTTGTTGGAAGATTTTTAATTACAGTTTCAATTTCATTACTTGTGATTGGTCTGTTCATATTTTCTCTTTATTCCTGGTTCAGTCTTGGAGGGTTATACCTTTCTAGGAATTTGTCCATTTCTTCTAGGTTGTCCATTTTATTGGCATAGAGTTGCTTGTAGTAGTCTCTTAGGATGCTTTGTATTTATGTGGTGTCTATTATAACTTCTCCTTTTTCATTTCTAATTTTATTGATTTGATTCCTCTCCCTCTTTTTCTTGATGAGTCTGGCTAAAGGTTTATCAATTTTGTTTATCTTCTCAAATACCCAGTTTTTTGTTTTATTGATCTTTGCTATTGTTTTCTTTATTTCTATTTCATTTATTTCTGCTCTGATCTTTATGATTTCTTTCCTTCTGCTAACTTTGGGTTTTATTTGTTCTTCTTTTTCTAGTTCCTTTAGGTGTAAGGTTACATTGCTTATTTGAGATTTTTCTTGTTTCTTGAGGCAGGGTGTATAACTATAAACTTCCCTTTTAGAACTGCGTTTGCTGCATCCCATAGGTTTTGGATCGTTGTGTTTTCATTGTCATTGTCTCTAGGTATTTTTTGATTTCCTCTTTGATTTCTTCAGTGATCTCTTGGTTATTTAGTAATGTATTATTTGGCCTCCATGTTTCTGTGTTTTTACCTTTTTTTCCCTGTAATTGATTTCTAATTTCTTAGCTTTGTGGTCAGAAAAGATGCTTGGTATGATTTCAGTTTTCTTAAATTTACTGAAGCTTGATTTGTGACCCAAGATGTGATCTATCCCGGAGAATATTTCATGCGCACTTGAGAAGAAAGTGTAATCTGCTGTTTTTGGATAGAATGTCCTATAAATATCAACTAAATCTATCTGGTCTATTGTGTCATTTAAAAGCTTGTGTTTCCTTATTAATTTTCTGTCTGGATTATCTCTCCATTGTTGTAAGTGAGGTGTTAAAGTCCCCCACTCTTACTGTGTTACTGTCGATTTCCTCTTTTATAGTTCTTAGCAGTTGCCTTATGTATTGAGGTGATCCTATATTGGGTGCATATATATTTATAATTGTTATATCTCCTTCTTGGATTGATCCCTTGATCATTATGTAGTGTCCTTCCTTGTTTCTTGTAACATTCTTTATTTTAAAGTCTATTTTATCTGATATGAGTATTGCTACTCCAGCTTTCTTTTGATTTCCATTTGCTTGGAATATATTTTTCTATCCCCTCACTTTCAGTCTGTATGTGTCCCTAGGTCTGAAGTGGGTCTCTTGTAGACAGCATATATATGGGTCTTGTTTTTGTTTCCATCAGCAAGCCTGTGTCTTTTGGTTGGAGCATTTAATCCATTCACATTTAAGGTAATTATCGACATGTATGTTACTATTACCATTTTCTTAAGTGTTTTGGGTTTGTTTTTGTAGGTCGTTTTCTTCTTTTGTGTTTTCCACTTAGAGACGTTCCTTTAACATTTTTTGTAGAGCTGTTGGTGGTGCTGAATTCTCTTAGCTTTTGCTTGTCTGTAAAGCTTTTGATTTTTCTCTGTTGAATCTGAATGAGATCCTTGCTGGGTACAGTAATCTTGGTTGTAGGTTCTTCCCTTTTATCACTTTAAATATGTCCTGCCACTCCCTTCTGGCCTGTAGAATTTCTGCTGAGAAATCAGCTGTTAAACTTGTGGGATTTCCCTTGTATGTTATTTGTCATCTTTCCCTTGCTGCTTTCAATGATTTTTCTTTGTCTTTAATTTTTCCAGTTTGATTACTATGTGTCTTGGCATGTTTCTCTTTTAGTTTATCCTGTGTGGGACTCTCTGCCCTTGCTGGACTTGGGTGGCTATTTTCTTTCCCATGTTAGGGAAGTTTTTGACTATAACCTCTTGAAATATTTTCTGGGGTCCTTTCTCTCTGTCTTCTTCTGGGACCCCTATAATACGAATGTTGTTGTGTTTAATGTTGTCCCAGAGGTCTCTTAGGCTGTCTTCATTTCTTTTCATTCTTTTTTCTTTATTCTGTTACGCAGCAGTGAATTCCACCATTCTGTCTTCCAGGTCACTTATCTGTTTTTCTGCCTCAGTTATTCTGCTATTGATTCCTTCTAGTGTAGTTTTTATTTCAGTTATTGTATTGTTCATCTCTGTTTGCTCATTCTTTAATTCTTCTAGATCTTTGTTAAACATTTCTTGCATCTTCTCAATCTTTGCCTCCATTCTTTTTCTGAGGTCCTGGATCTTCTTCACTATCATTATTCTGAATTCTTTTTCTAGAAGGTTGCCTATCTCCACTTCATTTAGTTGTTTTTCTGGGGTTTTATCTTGTTCCTTCATCTGGTACATAGCCCTCTGCCTTTTCATCTTGTCTATCTTTCTGTGAATGTGGCTTCTGTTCCACAGCCTGCAGGATTGTAGTTCTTCTTGCTTCTACTGTCTGCCTTCTGGTGGATGAGGCTGTCTAAGAGGCTTGTGCAAGTTTTCTGATGGGAGGGGCTGGTGGTGGGTAGAGCTGGCTGTTGGTCTGGTGGACAGAGCTCAGTAAAACTTTAATCTGCTTGTCTGCTGATGGTTGGGGCTGGCTTCCCTCCCTGTTGGTTGTTTGGCCTGAGGTGACCCAACACTGGAGCCTACCCAGGCTCTTTTGTGGGGCTAATGGCAGACTCTGGGAGGGCTCTTGCCAAGGAGTGCTTCCCAGAACTTTTGCTGCCAGTGTCCTTGTCCTCACGGTGAGACACAGCCACCCCCCGCCTCTGCAGGACACCCTCCAACACTAGCAGGTAGGTCTTGTTCAGTCTCCTATGGGGTCACTGATCCTTCCCCGGGGTCCTGATGCACACAGTATTTTGTGTGTTCACTCCAAGAGTGGAGTCTCTGTTTCCCCCAGTCCTGTCAAAGTCCTGCAATCAAATCCCACTAGCCTTCAAAGCCTGATTCTCTAGGAATTCCTCCTCCCGTTGCCAGACCCCTAGGTTGGGAAGCCTGACGTGGGGCTCAGACCCTCCATTCCAGTGGGTGGACTTCTGTGGTATAATTGTTCTCCAGTTTGTGAGTCACCCACCCAGAGGTTATGGGATTTGATTTTATTGTGATTGCGCCCCTCCTACTTTCTTACTGTGGCTTCTCCTTTGTCTTTGGATGTGGGGCATCTTTTTTGGTGAGTTCCAGTGTTTTCCTATTGATGATTGTTCAGCAGTTAGTTGTGATTCTGGTGTTCTTGCAAGAGGGAGTGAGAGCATGTCCTTCTACTCTGCCATCTTAAACCAGTCTCATTAAATGCTTTTTCTGTATCTATGAGATGATTGTATGTTTTTTCTAATTTGCATACTTTATACCTTATTTGGTTTTTGTGTGTTTATAAAAATACATAATAGATTCATAAATGCATTATTACTTTCATAAAATCAGTGATGGTATATTCTCTTTCATTTGTATTTTACCATATTTCTCAATACAATGTTCTTCAGAGAATAGGCACAATAAATATTCTTTGAGCTAACAGCTAAATTTTTTGATCCTGGCCATAACTTTTAGCATCTGGAAACCCTAAATCTCTAGGCTGGGAACATGTTTCATTGGGTTTCACAGTGACTGTCTTCTTCGGCCTAGTATTTTGCTGTGAAATTTTATAGAATTTCATAATTTCTGGATGGTTTACGTAAGTATATAAAAATTTACTTTTAGGTTTAGTGATCTACCCCTGGACTTTTTGTCAATTATGACATACTATAGTTGTGAATAGTATGCCTATTTGGGAGGAATAAAAAATTATGAACTACACATATATGTAGAGGAAATGATATGGTGCTTGGGATTTTTGTAAAAATAAAACAGAAGGGGATTGGTTAGAGGTATAGAGAAAACAAGATTGGCCATGAGTTCGTAATGGTTGAAGCTGGAAAATGGGTACATTTTACCTACTTTTGTACGTTTAAAATATTCCATTAAAAAGTGTAATATAATACAAAAATCATGTAAAGCATATATGTACCGATTTATAGGTAATTATAACTTAATAACTACCTAGATTAAGAGTTAGAATTTTGCAGTATTCCAGAAGCCACCCATGTGCCTCTTTCCAACCCTAAACTTCCCTGTTCTTTATTGGGAACTATTATCCTGACATTTCTTGCTGTTCTTTATAGTTACCACCTATGTATGCATTCTTAAATAATATAGTTTAGTTTTGCCCATGGTAAGTTTATATGAAAGATATCATATTACATGTATTTTTTGTGTTTTTATTCTTTCATCATTATGAAATTCATCCATATTTTGCATATAGTCCTAGTTTATTATAGCATAGCACTCCAATATATGAATATGCCATCAATTCTACTGTAAATGGACATTTGTGTTGTTTCCAGTTGCCATGTTTTCTTTGATTCAGCCCATTTTATTTTCCATATCTGTTAATTACATCCATGAAAAACTGGATGATGGCCTTTGAGAATGAGAAAACATCTTTTCTCCCTTCTCAGGTGCCATCAGCTCTATCAACTCTCTATTTGGTATATTTTTAACCAAAACCCAAGACTACTGAGTATCTTTAAACTAACTAATTAATATCCTCATTTCCTTTAAACACTGAAAATTTTAAGCCCAAACCACTAAATACTGGAGACTATAAAAATAGGGTAGATTTGAGAGAGAGGGAAATGAAGAAAAAGTCTCCTTAAGGAAGAATAAAAGGAATGTGAGGCCTTTTGGTGGAGGGTGGAGATGAGGTGAGGAGGAAGGTAGAGGCAACATTAAAGATGGATTGTGAGGGACTTCCCTGATGGTCCAGTGGTTAAGACTCCTGCTTCCAGTGCAAGGTGTGTGGGTTCAATCCCTGGTCAGGGAACTAAGATCCCACATGCCATGTGACATGGCCAAAAAATTAAAAAAAAAAAAAAAAAATGGATTGTGAAATTAAGTCAAAGTTACCCAAAGTTGGTAGATATGTTTCACTTTCCATAAAACTTATCACAACATAGCTTGCCACGTTTTATTCCATACTACTTTGCTCAATTTAAAAAAATTATCCCAGTGTCTGGGTATTAGGAATTTGTATAAATTCCAATATCTTGGAATGTTAGTAACAGCAGGGCACAATGTTTCTCTCCTGGATTATTTTGACCAAACCAAAAAATTTCTTTTATTTATTTTCCTGAAGATTGAATTAGGATTTTCAGTGAGGCCTCAGTAATGGCACAAGCAAGTATTGATATTAGTCAGCTACACAAATTGTCACATGATACAGGTTTGTTTTTAAACCAAGAGATGAGTTGGCTTTGATGACAATTTTTTAAATAGTTACTGAGGGAAATTTCACCTTGTGTCATGTCCAGATATTGATGCTATAAATGTCATCGTATTGGATATTTACTGGTAGATTTGTCAATTCCTTAATGAAAGGACAGGTGAAAAAAGATTCATGCGATAATGGAAAATATATTAGTCACTTAACAAAAAGAAATGAATTTACATTTATATCATATAATTAAGAATTTCACCATAATACTGTACTATAAAATCACAGCTGAATTTAAAAATTCTAAGCATTTTTGTTTTAAATCCTTTTTTTTAAGTTTGTAGGAAAATTTTTCAGTCTTGCTTCAGAAATAATGCTTTTGCCTCAGTGGGCTCATTTTCCTATGGTCCGTTTGGATTGTGAAGGTTTGAAGACAGGCCTAACAAACAAAGCAAAAGCCTTTGCAAACATATTACTAAATGACATAGCTTCAAAACATAGGAAAGAAAATGAAAGGTAAGTAGAATTAGTTGCCAAACTCAGAATTATAGGGCTAAAAGAAATAGTTTGCTAGTAACAATTCTTGTTTAAAAATAAAAGATTAAAATATAAGTACTTGCAAGTTTTTCTCCATAGCTACTTCCTAAGAGGGTTTTGTTATAGTCTTATTGGTTTGGTTTCTTTTTGTTTGATACTGTTTGAGACTAGTTTTGAGGCAACCCAGGATTTTTTTAAAAAAAGAAATTGACATACATCAGCTTTTGGATGCAGGTTGCATGGTAATGAAAAAACCATAGACTTTCAGTGATATTGGGAAGATCTGGGATCATTCCTGACCATGATATTGACTTATTGTGTCACCTAGTTTATTTTTTGCATCTGTAAAATGGAGATAGTAATACCTAGTTGGCAGGGTGGCTATAGATTGGATTCATGAACTAGTGGCCTACTAGCTGAATGTGTCATGCAAATGTGTTTTATTTGTCTCACATTGTTTTTTATTTTGTTTAAACTAATTTTGAATTTGCTATCAACATTTCAAAATTAGGAGTTTTCACACACACACACACACACACACACACACACACATACACTCTCTCTCTCTCTCTCTCTCTCTCTCCAGATCTCTTACTTTTCTTGAAAAAGTGGGAAGACCATGCCACATTAGGCCTATAGTGGTAGAGTTGAGATGAAACTTTCCCATTGACAGGGAGAATGGCCTCTGGTTTGTTCATCCAGTGCTCAAGCAACTGATCCTCTAAATAATTTAACTTATTTGTTACCTGTCTGGCTCCAGAGGACTTTTAGTTTGCAACTTCTATAAGGATTAAAACTAATATTTATATAAATCACCTAGCACAGTGCCTGGAACATAGTACTCAAGAAATGTTAGCCATTATGTTTATTTTCCCAGAAGCAATGTAAGAGAATTATGTGCCTTGGAATCAGAGAGACCTGGATTTGAATCCTGTCTCTGCCATGAACTAGTTCTGTGACTCTAGGCAAGTTACTTAATTTCCCTAAGCCTCAATTTCCTGCAGTGCCAACTATGAAAAATAATACCTTCCTTGCAGGACTAATGTTAGGATCACAGATAACATTTGTAAAGTATCTAGCACCATGCTTGGCATAGAATAGGCACCCAATAAAGGGAGCTATCACATCAATAAATATTTTTAAATGAATAAAAAATATATGACTCTCAGAAAGTTAAGTATTGGTCAGCTGTACTTTGTACAAAATTATACTACAAAAAGATGTTGAAGATGGTAAAGTATTAGACTCTTCATTTCTAACAATCCCGTTGAGTAAGAGCAGTGACAATACCATAGTTAATTTAAAAAATTTTTATGTTTGACATGACTTTTTTGGTATTTATTTTTGTAATATCTGTCACTTTTCTGGAAAATTCTTTCAACAAAATAACTGTCTTATTATAAACCCATGACATAAGAACAGCTGAAAAGTCCATTTTCCTCTGCCTCATTCATTCTTCGATTCTTTCCGGTTTAAGTTCCATACTTGAGATAGGTAACATCAAAAGGAGGAAATATGTGCCACTATGTTAAGCACAATTTATTAAATAAATTAATAATTATTAAAGAACAATTTTCTTACTTCATAGTTTGGTTTAGTATCTGCTTGGGCCACCTTGCCCTCAGTAATCTTGTTTGCCTCCTTTTCTTTTCTTTTCTTTCTTTTGTTTTTGCTTTTGTTTTTGGCCATGCCACGCGGCATGTGGGATCTTAGTTCCCCGACCAGGGATCGAACCCATGCCCCCGCAGTTGAAGCACGGAGTCCTAACTACTGGACCGCCAGGGAATTCCGGCCTCCTTTTCTTTTGCTATAATGTTACTCCACAAGGGACTCAGATTCTGCTCTAGTAAGAAGAAAGCACCCACAGTAGAATCATCTGTCTTTTTTGCATTATCGACATTAATGCATCCTCCTAAAATTTTGATAATCAAGAATTAACTGTCAAGCCCTACATTATCTGATTCCTGCTTATCTCTACAATTTCATGTTATGTCCTCTCCTTTGTATTCACACTGCCCTGCTTGCCATTCCTAAACTATGCTTTTGTATTCACACTGCCCTGCTTGCCATTCCTAAACTATGCGAAGCTTATTGCTACCTCAGGCTTTAATCCTTGCTATTTTTTCTTCCTTGGGAGCTTTTTTCCTGATATTTGAATGACTCATTTTTTCCTTCTCTCATCTTGAATATCACCTCTCTAGAGAGATATTTCCTGGCCACTTTATATAAAATACTGGCCCCTTCTCTATACTCCATCATTCTTTATCCCTTTACTTTGCTTTTTTTTTTTTTCTTCATGGCACTTTTTACTACTTAACATTGTGTTATATATTTATGTGCTCTTGTCTCTCTCATCAACTTGAATGTAAGCTTTATGATGGTAGGGACTTATCTATTTGCTGTTATATCTCCAGTGCTTAGAACTTTGCTTAGCACATTGTAGGTACTCAATTATTTATTAGATGAATGAATAAGTATAATTACTCACATAATATAAATGAAATACCTGCATGAACTAAAATTTATTTTTAAAATCACTTACCTCTTTTGTACTTTGTTTTTGCAAGGGTTTTTTCTGATATTTCTAATAATGGCATGACAGTACTGATACTGCCAAGTACAAGGAAAAAAATTCTATGAAATATACCTTTAGTTGAATAATGGCTCTAGGGTATCTAGGTTCATACTTACATACATATATATTCTGAAAGAATCATAGATTTTTAAATGTATACAGAGGTTTGATCTTTTTACTTACCGCATTTCACAAGGGACACTAATAATAATAATAATTAAGCTGATGATTATACTAAAAATTATAGTTATAGTTACCAGTAATTGAGAGTGTACTGTGTGCTAGGCTCTTTTACATTCATTATTCATTATTGTATTACAACAATCCTGCAAGATGAATGTTAATGACTTCATTTTACAAATACGGAAGCTAAACCTATGAGATTTACATAAGTTCTCAAAGCTAGTAGCAGCTGAGGCAGGATTTAGACGTAGGGCTGCTTGATCCAAAGCATGCTCTATGTCACACAGAAAATGTTACCTTAATTTTATAGATTTTATAGATGTATGATGTATCCTGAGTTATATCAGATAAGTTATGCTTAAATATTTTAAGATATATTAGTGAATTAGCCAATTTTTTTAAGATCACAGTTCCTATTTTATAGTAATCATAATAAAATTTATTTAGTGTGATAGAGCATTAATTACTTTAACTATAATAAAGCAGGGTATTATGTCAGTATTTGCAGTGAATTTGAAGCAATTAAAGAGCATGCATTAAAAGTCCCTGAGACAACAGAAGAGATGATGGAGCTCATATCTTATGTAGAAAAAGCCCGGACTGTAAGAATTAATGAGTTGGTTTCACGGATCAAGGTAAGAATTTTTAAATTTACATATTTTAAAATATTTTTTTCATTGTGAAATATGATAAACATTGGAAGTGTATAAAACATATAGTTAAACAAAGTTATATAAAAAAAACAAAGTTATAAAGTGAACACCTATGTTGCCACCACCAAGGTCAAGAAATAGGATATTGCCAGCACCCTAGAAACCCTCTGCGTATGACTATCTGACCATAACTCCTTCCCTTCCTTTACCTCCTAGAGGTGTCAACTTGGTTTCTACAGTAATCTTCTTTATTTTTCTTTAGTTCCACCATGTGTGCATCCTTAACAAAGGTTTAAAAAATTTTTTTCTTTTATAGTTTCTACATTTAGTAGTACATATGCTTATACTTGCCCCACCACAAGGTTATATACCTATTCACCTATATTGTACTCTAACTTTTGTTTAAAAATGTGAAATATAGGGACTTCCCTGGCGATCCAGTGGTTAAGATGCCGTGCTTCCACCGCAGGGGGCATGGGTTTGATCCCTGGTCGGGGAACTAAGATGTCACATGCCGCACGGCATGGCTGAAAGGGAAAAAATAAAATAAAATAAAATACAATACACACCAAAAATTGCATAAAAAATAAATTGTACAATTTAAAATGTTATAAAGTAAACATCCAGTAATTATCATCCAGGGAAAGAAATAGAAGCTTGTCAACACCCTAGAAGCCCATTACAATCTCCTGTCTTTTTCTGGATGTGAACACTATCCTGACTTTTATAGTAGTCATTTCCTGCTCTTCTTTGTAGTTTTACCATCTAAATATGCATTCCTAATCAATATAGCTACTTTTTGTTTCATTTTGATCTTTATATAAATAGAATCATAGTATTTCTATTCTTTTGTGTCTTGTCAACATTATGTTAGTAATGTCATTGTTCCTTAACTTTCATTTATTTTCATTGATGTCTGGTACTCATATTATATAACCATAGAATAATTTATTATTTTAATTTTACTGTTCTGGATAGTTGGGTTGTTTCTACTTTTGCTACTAAAAGCAATGCTTCTGGGAACATTTCTGTATGTGTACGCTGGTGCATATATTCATGCATTTCTTCCAGGTGTTATAAGATATACTTATTTTCACCTTTACTAGCTAAGGCAAAACTCTTTTCTAAAGTAGTTCCAATTTTATACTCCTATCAGCAGTGTTTAAGAGTCCTGTTGTTTTATATCCTTACCCATACCTGCTATTGTGAGATATTTAAAATTTTGCCAGTCTGTTGGGTGGAGGTTACTGTATTTTTAATTTGCATTTTCCTGAAAAAAAATGAACTGAACACTTTTCGTATGCTTATTGACCATTTGGAGCTCCTCTTTTGTGAAATACTAGTATTTTTTTTTTAATTAAAAGAAAATTTTATTTTTAAATTTTTATTTATTTATTTATATTTAAAATTGAAGTATACTTGATGTACAATATTATATAAGTTACAGGTGTACAATATAGTGATGTGCAATTTTTAAAGGTTATGTTCCATTTATAGTTATTATAAAATATTGGCTCTATTTCCTGTGTTGTACAATATATCCTTGTGGCTTATTTTATGCATAATAGTTTATACCTCTTAATCCCATACCCCTATAATGCCTCTCCCCCTTCCCCCTCTCCACTGGTAACCACTGGTTTGTTCTCTAAATCTGTGAATCTGTTCCTTTTTTTGTTATATTCACTAGTTTGTTGTATTTTTTAGATTCCACATATAAGTGATATCATTCAGTATTTTTCTTTCTCTATCTGGCTTTCTTTCTCTCTATTTCACTTAGCATAATACCCTCCAAGTCCACCCATATTGTTACAAATGGGAAAATTTCATTCTTTTTTATGGCTGTGTAGTATTTCACTCCAGTACATGTCTTTTACCTATTTTTCTTTTGGGTTGTGTGTCCTTTTCTAATTGATTTATAGTAGTTTTTTAAAAAATTGTGATAAGATATACATAACATAAAGTTTACCATCTTTACCTTTTTTTTTTTGAGGGGGGGTTACGCGGGCCTCCTACTGTTGTGGCCTCTCCCGCTGCGGAGCACAGGCTCCGGACGCGCAGGCTTACTGGCCATGGCTCAGGAGCCCAGCCACTCCGCGGCATGTGGGATCTTCCCAGACCGGGGCACGAACCCGTGTCCCCTGCATCGGCAGGCGGACTCTCAACTACTGCGCCACCAGAGAAGCCCCATCTTAACCATTTTTAAGTGTATAGTTCAGTGTAGTAGTTTTGAATATATTATTGATAAATATCCTTTCCTTCACTCTGTAATTTATTTCAGTTTTTAATGGTGTTTTGATGACTGGAAGTTCTTAATTTTAATGTAGTCAAGTGGAGCAAATTTTTTTTTTTTTCTTTTTACAGCTAGTGCTTTCTGTATCTTGTTTAAGAAATCCTTTTCTACCCAGGGTCATCAAGATTTTTTTCTTATGTCCTTTTCTGGAAGCTGTTTAGTTTTGCCTTTCAGGTTCAGATTTTCAGTCTTCCTGGATTTTATTTCTGTGAATGATGTGAGGTCCTATTTAATTACTTTTTCATATGCATGAGCAGTTACATATTTATTGAAGAGACTATACTTTTCCTACTGCTCTGCAGTGCCATCTCTATTATATATCAAGTGTCCCTATATGTGCAGATCTGTTTTAAGACATTCTATTCTGTTTTATTGGCCTTTTGTCTATCCTTGTATCAATACCACACTGACTTAATTACAACAGCTTAATTGTAATAGCAATAATAATTCTTGATTCCCGGTAGAGCATGTCCTCCCACTCTATTCTTCATCAAGTTTCTTGTTTGTTCTTGGCTATTAGTATTTTCATATAAATTTTAGAATTAGATGATCACAGCCCATAAAATAATATTTTGGGATTTTCATTGAGATTGCATAAAATTGATAATAAACGTAGAGAATTAACATCTTTCCAATATAAATTTTAGAATCAGTTTTTCACATTCTGCAAAAATCTGTTGGAATTTTGATTAGAAATGCATTAAATAGATGGAGAGCATCAGTACATACACTGTGGAGTCTTCCAGTTCATGATATATCATTTATTCATTTACCTCTTCTTTAACATCTCTTAATATTTTATAATTTTCTCTGTAGAGGTCGTGCACATCTTTTGTTAGTTATATTTTCAGGTACTTGATATCTTTTAATGTTATATTAAATTATATCTTAAATTTTTCATCTTATCTTAGTTACTTGAATACAAAAATACAATTAACTTATATTAATAGACCTTAAAAAAATAGTTTTAGATTTACAAAAAAAACCTAGTAGATAGTACAGAGAGTTCCCATATTACACACACATCCTCACACACTCAATTTTCTCATTATTAACATCTTACACTAATATGGTACATTTGTTATAATTATTAAACCAATATTGATATATTATTAACTAAAGTCCATAGTTTATTCAGATTTCCTTAGTTTTTACTGAAAGCCCTTTTTCTATCTCAGGAACTCATCTGAGATACCACATTGTATCTAGTTGTCATGTATCCTTAGGCTTCTCTTGGCTCTGAGAGTTTCTTAGGTTTTCCTTGCTTTTGATGTTCTTGATAGTTTTGAGAAGTAGGAATTTGTCTGCTATTTTTCTCATGATTAGAACAGGGTAGTCGGTTTTTTGGAGGAGAATCACAAAGGAAAAGTGCCATTTTCATCACATCATGTCAAGGATACATATTATCAACATGGCATTTAATGTTGAGCTTGATCACCAGGCAGAAGTAGTGTTTATCATGTTTCTCCACTCTTTTCTCCCCCTTTCCATACTGTCTCCTTTGGAAGGAAGTCACTGTATGCATCCACACTTAAGAACCGGGAGTTGTGCTTTCCTCCTTTACAGTAGGGTAGCTACATTATTTATTTGGAATTATTCTGCATAGGAGACTTGTTTCTTCTCCGCTGCTTTTTAATTTATTCAGTCATTTATTTATATGAACTTATGGATATTTATTTTATACTTTGACTATAATATAATATAAAATTTATTTTTATATGCAAAGTAATAGCTATCACTAAATTTTTTCTTAATTAAAAATTTTTTATTTAAATATCTTAACTTTAAAATTTATATGTTTTTTTTCTCTTTTTAATTTTAACAGTTTATCCGAAGATTCTTTTGGAATGTCTACATATACTATTTTATAACTAGTAGTTAATGAAAGTTTTGGTTTTATCAAACATTACATATTTCCAAAACTTTATTTTCTTTGCTACAATGGACTGGTTAGGATCTTTAGTACAATGTTGAATAGAAGTCATCTTGATCCGAATCTCAAAGGGAAAGGCTTCAAGATTTCACTATTAAGTATGAAATTTGCTATAGGTTTTTTATAGGTTCCCTTATGAGATTAGTAAATTCTCTTCTATGGGAGGATGGGGAGGATGCATTGGGAGATTGGGATTGACATATGCACACTACTATATATAAAATAGATAACTAGTAAGAACCTACTGTATAGCACAGGGAACTCTACTCAGTACTCTGTAATGACCTATATGGGAATGGGATCTAAACAGGAGTGGATATATGTATATGTATAACTGATTCACTTTGCTGTACAGCAGAAACTAACAAAATATTATAAATCAACTATACTCCAATAAAAATTAAGTGAAAAACATTACTGTGAATGCATGTTGAATTTTATCTTTTTTTTTTTTGCATCTATTGGGGTGATCTTATGCCTTTTCTCCTTTAATCTATTAATATAATTGATTACATGAATCAGATTTTATTAGGTTAATTTCTACATGCAACATAATACATATATGATGCATTCTGCATATTATATATATTATATACAGCAAATATGTAAGCTATAAAGGGTAAAGATATTCAACTTCTCTATTCAGGTAAATCTATTGGTTTTAAAGGTTTTTGTTTTGGTTTGGTTTGGTTTTGCCATTCACCCCTAAACTCTTTCTAGACAATTGCTATATGCTAATGGTAGGCAAAAAAAGTGGTACTGTCACTGAAGATGCAAAACAAAATAAAAGATGCTAAAATCTTTGTCAACAAAGATTCAAAAATTAAATACATAAGAATAAAAAATGTAAAATCTTTTAAAAGAAAAAAATTTAAAAGGTTGCTGAACAAAAGCTGCATATTTCATCATCATTTTCAGTCCTCTACATGGACACTCAAGAGTACCTTTCTGTTAAGTCAACTGCAAGTGAAAACTTTTAAAAAGCTTTGTTTCTGGTATAAAAATCTGCAATTGTGTGGTATGAAGCTGAATAAATAACCCTACAGTTATTGAAATACCCATGTGGTTTGGGTAATATGAAATATCAGTTAACGATGTGAGTCAGATTGAAATTTGAGAGAGTATTAGAAATTGTTATTGGTTCTCTTTTTCATAATGCTTTAGATTTTCTATATGGTTTAATATATCTGGAGTTTCTTCTGTAGGAATCCAAACGCCGGATGAGTTACTTTTTAGATGTATTTCTATTTCCTCCAGAAGACTTAGCTTTAAATTCAGCTGTCCTTATGTGGCCTTGGAAAATTAATCCCATCTTTGATGAAAATGATGAGGTGAATATATTTTTCAATATGTATTTTTGTATTATGATATTTTAAGCACAGTGTTCATTTAATTTTCATACATACTTGCCATCTACCTTTAAAAATTATCTTCATGTGTCCGTATGATTTTGGGGTTAGCCACATTTATGGCCCTGCAGGCTTAGGCTTAACCCACAAAGTTGTAAAGAGTGGGACTGACAGGGCTTCCCTGGTGGCACAGTGGACGAGAGTCTGCCTGCCGATGGAGGGGACGTGGGTTCGTGCCCCGGTCCGCAGGGATCCCACATGCCGCGGAGCGGCTGGGCCCGTGAGCCATGGCCGCTGGGCCTGCACGTCTGGAGCCTGTGCTCCGCAACGGGAGAGGCCACAACAGTGAGAGGCCCGCGTACCGCAAAAAAAAAAAAACAAAAAAAAGTGGGACTGACGTTAAAAAAGTCAGAACTATTTACAAATAATAATTGTAAGCTCTGTGCTATTAAATCATTTAATACTCACAAAAATCCCAGGTGCTCCTATTTTCCCCATTTCACAGATGAGAAAAATGAGTTTCAGAGAAGTTAAGTAACGTTCCCAGGAAGAAGTAGCAGATTCAGGATTTTATATAAGACTGAATATAGTTCAGATTTTGAAAAAGTCCTAATGTAAACTAGTTTCTCCTAAACTGGGAAGTGAAATGGTATAGTAGTAATGAAAAGCATGGACTTCAGTTAGATAAGCCAGAGTTCTAATCCAGATTTTGACTTTTATGATTTTGTGACATTGGACATGCCTCTTAACCTCTATATGCTTAAATTTCTTTACCTCTGAAATGAGGATACTAATACTTGTGGTAATATAGGTAGAGTGTTTAATAAATCTTGACATAACAAGTGCTCAATATATGGCAGCTTTTATTATTTTCCCAGAATCTGTTAAATAGTTAAAGTATCTATTTAATAAATAAGAATTGTTACAGTCACTTCAGAGATATAGGAAAGTTTTTCTGTGTGGTTTTTTGGTTTATTATTCTTTTCATTTTTATATCAGTCAATGTTTTATTTTTGTACAATGTTTTATTTTTACTTCGCTGATGTTTTTTGTTACTGTATAAAGCATTCGGATTTCTGATTTGATAATTCTTTGCTTTGTAACAAAATAGTTAACATGAATAATTTTCTTTTAAAGCTCCTTGAGAATGCTAAACATAAAAAAGAAAATGAGCTAATAGAAAAGAGAGAGAAACTGATTTTGGAAATAGAAAAGGAATCACGCCGCATGGAAGAGTTTGCAGAATTTGCAGAACTGGACCACATGCAGCAGGTCTGATAAATATAGACAGTAGCTATGACAGGCTGGTAGATTAATACAGGACATGTTTCTATAATATAGAAAAACCTGTGCTTACTAAGGCAAACAGAGTCCTGACTCTTAGGCCTGGGACTGCTGCTAATTATGTAATCTTTTTTTGTGATTTAGTTTTCTATTTGTAAGTTAGACATAACCATACGTTTTGCTCTGTGTCATGGTAATGTCGTGAAGTTGATGTTTAAAGTTGCTATATAAATGCAAGGACATAGCCTATGCAGTATTATATAATTTTATTTTTATAACATTTCTTGGGTATTTCTTGAAATAAAAAATTATTTGCTTTCAGTATGTGACAGATGTAAGACAACTACAAAAACGTATTCAGGAATCTGAAGAAGCAGTTCAATTTATTAATAAAGAAGAGGAACTTTTCAGATGGGAACTGACAAAATATCCTGAACTGGATAAATTAAAAGTTAACATTGAGCCCTATCAGAAGTTTTTTAATTTAGTTTTGAAGTGGCAACGAACAGAAAAACGGTAATTTCTGGTAATGTAATAAAAAATTAAGTAAAGATATAAAGAGATTTATAAAATGTACATTGATTTTTGTTGTTGTTGTTGGCTAGGTGTTTAAAAGTAGGATTTATCTGTCCATTTGAAAGAGAAACCAAATATTATATAGGAGAAGCATCAAATGTTGCTAAGGCGCCACCTAGCCTTACTAATATAATATCTAAAGTCTCACCTGGGTTTTCCAGAGTTGATTCATTTTTTAATCCAATTAATTCATTTGACTCATTCATCTGACACTAAGAATTAGAAGTATGGAGTCAAATCAGCATTTCATCTGGATACTGTTAGTTGTCCGTTTACAGTCTGATTCATATTTTTGCACCTGCAGCATAGCTGAAATTGTGGTTTTAGTATTGTCTGTCATCATTCTATCTGTGTGACTGAGAAAAACTGTTAATTGCTCTTGTTCTCAGTTGTTTCTATTATAAAATGAAGGGCCTAGCCTAAAGAATCTCTAAGGCCTTTTCACACACCAGAAGTCTCTGAGTTTAATATTTTTTTAATTAAAATATCCTATTTTTTTCACTTAATTTTAATTCTGTTTTTAATCATTCTTCCTTAGTCTTTTTTTAAAAATAAATTTATTTATTTGTTTGTTTATTTTTGACTGTGTTGGGTCTTCATTGCTGCACACAGGGTTTTTCTAGTTGTGGCGAGCGGGGGCTACTCTTCATTGTGATGTGCGGGCTTCTCATTGCAGCAGCTTCTCTTGTGGAGCACGGGCTCTAGGCGCGCAGGCTTCAGTAGTTGTGGCTCGTGGGCTCTAGAGCACAGACTCAGTAATTGTGGCTTGCGGGCTCTAGAGCACAGACTCAGTAGTTGTGGCGCACAGGCTTAATTGCTCCACAGCATGTGGGATCTTCCTGGACCAGGGGTCAAACCCGTGTCCCCTGCATTGGCAGGCAGATTCCTAACCACTGCGCCACGAGGGAAGCCCCTCTGAGTTTAATATTACTTTTTCTTTCAATTCAGGTGGATGGATGGAGGGTTTTTGGACCTTAATGGGGAAAGCATGGAAGCTGAAGTAGATGAATTTTCCCGAGAAATTTTTAAGACTCTGAAATTTTTCCAAACAAAGCAAAAGAAGGAATTACAAGAAAAAAGAAAGGCAGCAAAAAGACGATCTCTGGGAGAAGAGAAACTTGAAGAAGAACCAAAAGAGAATCCTACTATTACTATGTGCACTGCAGTAATGGAACAGATAAAGGTTATTAAGGTATAAACACATTTAATGACATTTTTAAAAGCCCTGGTAGAGTTGTTTGCATCAAGTGCTAGTGAAGAGAAATGGAAAAACTGGAAAGCAAGACCAAAGCTGAATCCAGAAAACTTGACCTATTAATACATGCTTCATTCTTTCCTGATGATGTCATTGAAATCAATCCCTTCATAGAACAATACTTAACAAATAGAAAAGACTGTAATGACCAGTTACAATGATTTGAAGAGGGTAAAAAATTACTAGAATAAACAAGTTAGCCTATACTATGGGCAGCAACCCAGGGTACCAATTAGCTGAGAAAGGTTTGGGGTCACACTACCTAGTTTTATATCACAATTCTGCACTTGGTAATGGCAATATGCCACTTGTGCAAGATATTTAACTTCTCATGCCTCAGTCACCTCATTTATAGATAGAGGATAATAACAGTTTTTGTGACAGTAAATAATACATCTACGTTCCCAAGGCAGTACTGGCAGTGGTTCTAGTGGTAGTGCCAATTTTCCACTGTCGGCATGCTCAGAGTGCAAACTCTGCTTTTCAACATTGTTCCTGTCTGTGTCTAGCACTCTCAGATATACTATGAGCTACCTGAAAAATTTTTTAAAGTAACTACTTAAAATTTTTTTCAATATTTAATAAATTTTCATGGTTTAAAAATATAAAAAGACATACCTGAACGGTCTCCTTGCTGTGTTTCTCACCTGTTATTAGGTTATCAATGTTACTACTTTCTGTTGTATACTTCAGAGTTTTTTTACATGTATAACAATGTGAATATATATTCTAATCCTTCCATCTTTTTACATAAAAATAGCATACTGAAAAAAAATAGCATACTGTTTATATTATTTCCCCCCTTTGTTTTAATTTATCTTGGAGACCTTTTCTTATTGTATATAGAGTGTTTTCATTCTTTTTTACACCTATAAATACTATATATTGGTGTAAAATTTCTGTGTGTGAAGGTGTGACTGTAAGGTAAATTGCCAAAGAGTAAATTCCAGGTTAAAATCTACAGTTGAATTACCTTCTGTATGGGTTTTACCAGTATGTACTCTCACCAACCTTGACAACAGAATATCATCAAACTTGGGTGTTTGTTAATCTGCTAGAAGAATTTCATTTTTCTTATTACATAAAATGTTAAGCCTAAATTAATGTATTTAAGAATATTTTGTATTTCTTTGCCTGTGAACTATTTGGTCTTCTTGTCTATTTTTTAAATTGAATTAATGGTCTTTTTCTTACTGATTTCTAGTCAGTAAGAAACAGGAATAGGGAGATTAGGCTTTGTATGTTAATATTAATAGTATGTTAATATTTTATTGAAGATTTTTGAGATTATGTTCAGAAGCGATGTTGGTCTTAATTTTCTTTTCTTGTAATATCTTTGTCAGGTTTTGCTATCAGGATTATGTTGGCCTTATGAAACAAATGGGAAGTTTTATCTCTATTTTCCAAAAGAGTTTTGTATAAAATTATTATTATCTCTTTCTTAAATATCTTAGAGAAACGTTTACTAGTGAAACCATTGACCTGGAGCTTCATGGGAAGGATTTTGAAAACAGATTTAATTTTTAAAATAGATATAGGGATATTCAGATTTGTGTTAATTTTGTGTCAATTTTGGTAAATTGTATTTTTCAAGGAATTTTTCCATTTTCTAAAGTTGTTAAATTTATTGCCATAAAGTTGCTCATAATATTTATTTATTATCTTTTAATGTTGGTGGAATCTATAGGGATAACTCCTTTTTCATTCCAAATATTAATAATTTTAATTTTCTCTCTTTTTTCTTCATCAGCCTAGTTAGGGATTTAGTTACAGTTTATTGTTAACATTTAAGCCTTTGGTCATTTTTGTTTTGTTTTGTTTTCTGGTACGCGGGCCTCTCACTGTTGTGGCCTCTCCCGTTGCGGAGCACAGGCTCCAGATGCTCAGGCTCAGCCGCCATGGCTCATGGGCCCAGCCGCTCTGCGGCATGTGGGATCTTCCCGGACCGGGGCACAAACCCGTGTCCCCTGCATCGGCAGACAGACTCTCAACCACTGTGCCACCAGGGAAGCCCGCCTTTGGTCATTTTTTAATTTATCTAAATGATATTCCTCCTTTCCTTTCTTATCAGCACCATCCATTATTCCTATCTTCATAGCAGTGCATCATCATGTACTCTGAAAGTCATCTTGAAATGGAAAATAAACAAATTGTCCCATACCACTAGTAGTATCACTAAATTTTTTCCTTGCTATTTTCTTTTCTTTTCTTTCCTTTTTTTTTTTGGCCGCAGCATGTGTAATCTTAGTTCCCCGACCAGGGATAGAACCCATGCCCTCTGCAGTGGAAGCACAGAGTCTTAACCACTGGACTGTCAGGGTATTCCCATCCTTACTATTCTCTTCTTATTCTTTTTAGCCTCTTAATGTTGGAAAGTCTTAGGGCTAAGTCATTGGTCCTTTTCTTTCTCTACCCTCACTGTCTTGATGATTTCATCAATCTCATCAAAAATATAGATGACTTTAAATACCATCTATATGCTAGCAACTCCCAAATGTTTAACTCCAGTCCAGACCTTTCTTCCAAACCCAAGATTCATATCTATAACTTCCTACTTGTAATTTTCCCTTGGATGTCCAATACACATGGCAAACTCAAAATTCATTTTTCCCAGTGACACCAATCTGGTCCAAATTCCATCTTCTTTTACATCTATTTCTACAAAAAGGTCCTGTTGGGACTCCCTGCTTCTACCTTTGCCCCAACCCCTATCCCATTATCTGTTTAAAATATAGCGACTAGGGACTTCCCTGGTGGCACAGTGGTTGGGAGTCCGCCTGCTAGTGCGGAGGATGTGGGTTCTAGCCCTGGTCTGGGAGGATCCCACATGCTGCGGAGCAGCTGGGCCCGTGCACTGCAAATACTGAGCCTGCTGCCTAGAGCCCATGCTCCGCAACAAAAGAAGCCACCGCGGTGAGGGGCCCACGTACCACCGCAGCAGCAAAGACCCAACACAGCCAAAAATAAATTAATTAATTAAAAAAAATATATATATAGCAACTAGAGTAAACTTAAGTCTATGGTTCTCCAATTTAAAAAAATTTACCTTATTAATTATTATTTACAAAAAACATGAAAACGTGACTGTCATACAAAAATAAAAATGAACATGTGTCAAATATTTTATTCTATTTATTAATTAATGGGAGAACCACTAAGGTGGTAAGGCTGGTTCAAAGAGCATTTGAGGGGCTGAGTATTTATAGACAATTTAGTAAAGGAATGTTGGCAAAAGTTGCTAGTATTGATATAAGGCTGGTTAATGTCATACAGGACAATAAACTCTAACATTTGGAATTATCCTTCTTAGTAGACAGAAATTACTTGCATTTCTACTGGTCAAATCTACAAATTAACATGTAATTTCTCAGTCTGGGACTTTAAGTAGTAAACAGTGAGTTGAACAAAATACACTCTTTAAACAGTTAAATTTTCCTTAGGTGACCCTGTACCCCATATGGCATTGAAAGGACATACCACCTCCCTCTTTTTCCCCAAGTTTTAAAATAATTTTTATTAACGTCTGCTGTAAAACCCCAAATTTGGGGAAACAGTGCTCTATAATATGATACTGGAAACAAAGTCATTGCTGGGTAATGTTGGTTGTTTGCTTTCTTTTTAAAAATTATTTTATTTTATTATATAGCCGGTTCTTATTACTTATCTATTTTATACATGTTAGTGTATATATGTCAATCCCAATCTCCCATCATCCCACCACTCTCTCTTCCCCCCTCTTGATGTCCATACATTTGTTGTCTACATCTCTGTCTCTATTTCTGCCTTGCAAACCAGTTCATTTATAGTAATATTCCATTGTATATATGTGCCACATCTTCTTTACCCATTCATCTGTCGATGGACACTTAAGTTGCCTCCATGTCGATGGCTATTGTAAATAGAGCTGCAGTGAATATTGTGGTACGTGACTCTTTTTGAATTATGGTTTTCTCAGAGTATATGCCCAGTAGTTGGATTGATGGGTCATATGTAGTTCTATTTTGAGTTTTTTAAGGAACCTCCATACTATTCTAAATAGTGGCTGTATCAATTTACATTCGCACCAACAGTGCAAGAGGGTTCCTTTTCTCCATACTCTCTTCAGCATTTATTGTTTGTCGAATTTTTGATGGTGGCCCTTCTGATGGGTGTGAGGTGATACCTCATTGTAGTTTTGATTTGCATTTCTCTAATGATTAGTGATGTTGAGCATCCTTTCATGTGTTTGTTGGCAATCTGTATATCTTCTTTGGAGAAATGTCTATTTAGGTCTTCTGCCCATTTTTGGGTTGCGTTTGTTTTTTTGATATTGAGCTGCATGAGCTGCTTGTAAATTTTGGGGATTAATCCTTTGCAAGTTGCTTCATTTGCAAATATTTTCTCCCATTCTGAGGGTTGTCTTTTCATCTTGTTTATGGTTTCCTTTGCTGTGCAAAAGCTTTTAAGTTTCATTAGATACCATTTGTTTATTTTTGTTTTTATTTCCATTTCTCAGGAGGTGGTCTAAAAGGATCTTACTATGATTTATATCATAGAGTGCTCTGCCTATGTTTTCCTCTAAGAGTTTGATAGTCTGGCCTTACATTTAGGTCTTTAATCCATTTGGAGTTTATTTTTGTGTTTGGTGTTAGGTAGTGTTCTAATTTCATTCTTTTACATGTAGCTGTCCAGTTTTCCCAGCACCACTTATTGAAGAGACTGTCTTTCCTCCATTGTATACTCTTGCCTTCTTTATCAAAGATAAGGTGACCTTATGTGTGTGGGTTTATCTCTGGGCTTTCTATCGTGTTCCACTGATCTATATTTCTCTTTTTGTGCCAGTACCATACTGTCTTGTTTACTGTAGCTTTGTAGTATAATCTAAAGTCAGGGAGCCTGATTCCTCCAGCTCCATTTTTCTGTCTCAAGATTGCTTTGGCTGTTTGAGGTCTTCTGTGTTTCCATAAAAATTGTGAAGTTTTTTGTTCCAGTTCTGTGAAAAATGCCATTGGTATTTTGATAGGGATTGCATTGAATCTGTAGATTGCTTTAGGTAGTATAGTCATTTTCACAATGTTGATTTTTCCAGTTCAAGAACACAGTATATCTCTCCATCGTTTGTAGCATCTTTAATTTCTTTCATCAGTGTCATAGTTTTCTGTATACAGGTCTTTTGTCTCCATAAGTAGGTTTATTCCTAGGTATTTTATTCTTTTTCTTGTAGTGGTAAATGGGAGTGTTTCCTGAACTTCTCTTTCAGATTTTTCATCATTAGTGTATAGGAATGCAAGAGGTTTCTGTGCATTAATTTTGTATCTTGCTACTTTACCAAGTACATTGATTAGCTCTAGTAGTTTTCTGGTAGCATCTTTAGGATTCTCTATGTATAGTATCATGTCATCTGAAAACAGTGACACATTTACTTCATCTTTTCCGATTTGGATTCCTTTTATTTCTTTTTGTTCTCTGATTGCTGTGGCTAAAACTTCCAAAACTATGTTGAAGAATACTTGTGAGAGTGGACAACCTTGTCTTGTTCCTGATCTTAGAGGAAATGGTTTCTTCAGTTTTTCACTATTGAGAACGATGTTGGCTGTGGGTTTGTCGTGTATGGCCTTTATTATGTTGAGGTAAGGTCCCTCTATGCCTATTTTCTGGGGTTTTTTATTATAAATCGGTGTTGAATTTTGCCAAAAGCTTTTTCTGCATCTATTGAAATGATCATATTGTTTTTCTCCTTCAATTTGTTAATATGGTTTATCACATTGATTGATTTGCATATATTGAAGAATCCTTGCATACCTGGGATAAACCCCACTTGATCATGGTGTATGATCCTTTTAATGTGTTGTTGGATTCTGTTTGCTAGTATTTTGTTGAGGATTTTTGCATCTATATTCATCAGTGATATTGGTCTGTAATTTTCTTTTTTTGTAGTATCTTTGGTTTTCGTACCAGGATGATGGTGGCCTTGTAGAGTGAGTTTGGGAGTGTTCCTTCCTCTGCAATTTTTTGGAAGAATTTGAGAAGGATGGGTGTTAGCTCTTTTCTAAATGTTTGATAGAATTCACCTGTGAAGCCATCTGGTCCTGGACTTCTGTTTGTTGGAAGGTTTTTAATGACAGTTTCAATTTCATTACTTGTGATTGGTCTGTTCATATTTTCTATTTCTTCCTGGTTCAGTCTTGGAGGGTTATATCTGTCTAAGAATTTGTCCATTTTTTCCAGGTTGTCCATTTTATTGGCATAGAGTTGCTTGTAGTAGACTCTTAGTATGCTTTCTATTTCTGCGGTGTCTGTTGTAACTTCTCCTTTTTTATTTCTAATTTTATTGATTTGAGTCCTCTCCCTCTTTTTCTTGATGAGTCTGGCTAAAGGTTTATCAATTTTGTTTATCTTCTCAAATACCCAGTTTTCTGTTTTATTGATCTTTGCTATTGTTTTCTTTGTTTATATTTCATTTATTTCTTCTCTTATCTTTATGATTTCTTTCATTCAACTTACTTTGGGTTGGTTTGTTCTTCTTTCTCTAGTTCCCTTAGGTGTAAGGTTAGATTGCTTATTTGAGATTTTTCTTGTTTCTTGAGGTAGGCTTGTATAGCTATAAACTTCCCTCTTAGAACTGCTTTTGCTGCATCCCATAGGTTTTAGATCATCATGTTTTCATTGTCATTTGTCTCTAGGTATTTTTTGATTTCCTCTTTGATTTCTTCAGTGATCTCTTGGTTATTTAGTAACGTATTGTTTAACCTCCACATGTTTGTGTTTTTTACATTTTTTCCCCTGCAATTGATTTCTAATCTCATAGTGTTGTGGTCAGAAAAGATGCTTGATATGATTTCAGTTTTCTTAGATTTACCAAGGCTTGATTTGTGACCTAAGATGTGATCTATCCTGGGGAATGATCCATGTGCACTTGAGAAGAAAGTGTAACCTGCTGTTTTTGGATGGAATGTCCTATAAATATCAATTCAATCTATTTGGCCTATTGTGTCATTTAAAGCTTTGTTTCCTTATTAATTGTCTGTCTGGGTGATCTGTCCATTGGTGTAAGTGAGGTGTTCAAATCCCCCACTATTATCATGTTACTGTCAATTTCCTCTTTATAGGTGTTAGCATTTGCCTTTTGTATTGAGGTGCTCCTGTGTTGGGTGCATATATATTTGTAATTGCTATGTCTTCTTCTTTGATTGTTCCCTTGATCATTATATAGTGTCCTTCCTTGTCTCTTGTAACATTCTTTATTTTAAAGTCTATTTTATCTGATATGAGTATTGCTACTCCAGATTTCTTTTGATTTCCATTTGCATGGAGTTTCTTTTTCCATCCCCTCACTTTCAGTCTGTACGTGTCCCTAGGTCTGAAGGGGGTCTCTTGTAGACAGCATATATATACAGGTCTTTTTTTTTGTATCCATTCAGCGAGCCTGTGTGTTTTGGTTGGAGCATTTAATCCATTCACATTTAAGGTAATTATCGATATGTATCTTCCTATTACCATTTTCTTAGTTGTTTTGGGTTTGTTATTGTAGGTCCTTTGCTTCTTTTGTGTTTCCCACTTAGAGAAGTTCCTTAAACATTTGTTATAGAGGTGGTTTGGTGGTGCTGAATTCCCTTAGCTTTTGCTTGTTTGTAAAGCTTTTGATTTCTCTGTTGAATCTGAATGAGATCCTTGCTGGGTATAGTAATCTTGGTTGGAGGTTCTTCCCTTTCATCACTTTAAATATATCGTGCCACTCCCTTCTGGCTTGTAGGGTTTCTGCTGAGATATCAGGTTTTAACCTTATGGGAGTTCCCTTGTATGTTATTTGTTGTTTTTCCCTTTTTGTTTTTAATAATTTTTCTTTGTCTTTCATTTTTGTCAGTTTGATTACTATGTGTCTCAGCATGTTTCTCCTGGGTTTATCCTGCCTGGGACTCTGTACGTTCTGGAATTGGGTGTTTATTTCCTTTACCATGTTAGGGAAGTTTTCGACTATAATCTCTTCAAATATTTTCTCTGGTCCTTTCTCTCTCTCTTCTCCTTCTGGGACCCCTATAATGCAAATGTTGGTGCATTTAATGTTGTCCTAGAGGTCTCTTAGGCTGTCTTCATTTCTTTTCATTTTTTCTTCTTTATCCTGTTCCACGGCAGTGAATTTACCATTCTGTCTTCCAGGTCATTTATCCGTTCTTCTGCATCAGTTATTATGCTATTTATTCCTTCTAGTGAATTTTTTAAAATATATTTATTTTATTTATTTATTTTTGTCTGAGTTGGGTCTTCATTGCTGCACACGGGCTTTCTCCAGTTGTGGCGAGTGGGGGCTACTCTTCATTGTAGTGCGCGGGCTTCTCATTGTGGTGGCTTCTTTTGTTGAGGAGCACGGGCTCTATGCATGAGGGCTTTAGTAGTTGTGGCATGTGGGCTTAGTAGTTGTGGCTCATGTGCTCCAGAGTGCAGGCTCAGTAGTTGTGGTGCATGGGCTTAGTTGCTCCATGGCATGTGGGATCTTCCCGGACAAGGGCTCGAGCCTGTGTCCCCTGCATTGGCAGGCGGATTCTTAACCACTGTGCCAACCAGGGAAGCCCTTTTCTAGTGCATTTTTTATTTCGGTTATTGTATTGTTCATCTCTGTTTGTTCTTTAATTCTTGTAGGTGTTTGTTCTTTAATTCTTCTAGATCTTTGTTAAACATTTCTTTCATCTTCTCAATCTTTGCCTCCATTTGTTTTCCGAGGTCCTTGATCATCTTCACTATCATTATTCTTAATTCTTTTTCTGGAAGGTGGCTTATCTCCACTTCATTTAGTTGTTTTTCTGGGGTTTTATCTTGTTCCTTCATCTGGTACATGGTCCTCTGCCTTTTCATTTTGTCTTTTTGTGAATGTGGTTTTCATTCCACAGGCTACAGGATTGTAGTTCTTGCTTCTGCTGTCTACCCTCTGGTGGACAAGGCTATCCGGTTGATTGCTTTCATATCTGAATAAAAATTGTTATGTATTTATTATTTTATCATTAGTTTACTGTTTTTTCTTTGTTATTGGCTTGACTTTTTAATGATAGATTTATTGAGATATAATTCACATATAAAAGTTCACCTTTTAAATTATGCACTTCAGTGGTTTCTTAGAATATTCACAGAGTTGTGTGATCATCACCACTATCTAATTTTAGAACAACTTCCTTGCTCCAAAAAGTAAGCCCCTGACCATTAGTAGTCACTGTCCATTCCCTCCTCCTCCCAGGCCCTGGTGTCCTATGAATCTACTTTCTGTCTCTATGGATTTATCGATTCCAGACATTTCATATAAATGGAATCATGTTGTTATATGGCCTTGGTGACTGACTTCTTTCTCCCTAGCATGTTTTCAAGGTTAATCCATGTGGTAATATGCCTCATACTCCATTCTTTTTTCTTTTTCTTTTTTTAAATATTTATTTATTTGGCTGCGCCAGGTCTTAGTTGCGGCCTGTGGGATCTAGTTCCCTGATCAGGGATTGAGCCTGGGCCTCCTGCATTGGGAGTGTGGAGTCTTAACCACTGGACTGCGAGGGAAGTCCCCATTCTTTTTTATTGATAAATAATATTCCATTATATGGATATACCCATATTTTGTTTATCCATTCATCACTTAATGGACATTTGTGTTGTTTCTACTTTTTAGCCATTATGAGTAATGTTGCTATGAGTATTTATGTACAAATGTTCGTGTGCTTATATGTTTCACTTGACTTGGGTGTATATGTAGAAGTGGCATTGCAGGGTCTCATGGTAATTCTATGTTTAACTTTTTGAGGAACTGCAGACTGTCTTCCGAAGTGGCTGCACTCTTCCCACTTGCAATGCATGGGAGTTCCAGTTTGTCCACATCCTTGCCAACTTGTTATTGTCCATCTTTTTTTTTTTTTTTTTTTTGTGGTATGCGGGCCTCTCACCGTTGTGGCCTCTCCCGTTGCAGAGCACAGGCTCCGGACGTGCAGGCTCAGCGGCCATGGCTCACGGGCCCAGCTGCTCTGTGGCATGTGGGATCCCTCCGGACCGGGGCACGAATCCTTGTCCACTGCATCGGCAGGCAGACTCTCAACCACTGTGCCACCAGGGAAGCCCTGTCTATCTTTTTGATTATGGCCATCCCAATGTGCGTGAAGAGGTGTCTCATTGTGGTTTTGATTTGCATTTACCTGATAACTAATAATGCTGAGCATCTTTTCATATGCATATTGGCCATTTCTATGTTTTCTATGGAGAAGTGTGTGTTCAGATCCTTTGCCCATTTTTAAATTGGGTTACTTATCTCTTTTTATTCAGTTGTACAAAATCTTTATATATTCTAGATACAAGTCGCTTATTAAATATAGATTAATTGATCAGAAGTGTGCGGATTTATTTTTCTGGGCTCTCTATTCTGATCCGTTGATCTATGTGTCTGTTTTTGTGCCAGTATAATATTGTTTTGATTACTGTATCATTGTAGTATAGTTTGAAATCAGGGAACATGATACCTTCAGCTTTTTTTTTTTTTTTCTGTATTTTTGGCTGCGTTTTATTTTGGTCTTCATTGCTGCACGCAGGCTTTCTGTAGTTGCGGCAAGCAGGGGTTACTCTTCATTGCAGTGTGTGGGCTTCTCATTGCCGTGGCTTCTCTTGTTGGGGAGCACAGGCTCTAGGCATGCAGGCTTCAGGAGTTGTGGCACATGGGCTTAGTTGCTCCATGGCATTTGGGATTTTCCTAGACCAGGGCTTGAACTCATGTCCCCTGCATTGGCAGGCAGACTCTTAACCACTGTGCCACCAGGGAAACCCTGATACCTTTAGCTTTGTTCTTCCTTCTCAAGATTGTTTTGGCTCTTCAGAATCTTTTGTATTTTCATACAAATTTTAGAATTATTTGTTCTAATTCTGTGAAAATCCCTGTTGGTATTTTGATAGGGATTGCATTAAATCTAGATTGCCTTGGGGGACATAGTTATTTAAAAAATACTAATTCTTCCAATCTATGAGCATGGTGTATCTTTCCACCTGTTTGTGTAGATTTATTCTCAGGGGTTTTATTCTTTTTTGTATGATCATAAGTGGGGTTATTTTCTTAAATTAATTTTAATTTTAAATTAATTTTCTTAAATTCCCTTCCTGATAGTTCATTGTTAGTGTATGGAAATGCAAACCATTTCTGTATGTTAATTTGGTATCCTGTAACTTTATTGAATTCATTGATAAGTTCTATTAGTTTATTGGTGGCATGTTTAGGATTTTCTATGTCATTATCATGTCATCTGCAAATAGTGACAGTTTTATTCCTTCTGTTCCAATTTGGATTCCTTTTATTTCTCTTTTTTTTTTTTTTTTTTTTTTTTTTGCTGTACGTGGGCCTCTCACTGTTGTGGCCTCTCCCGTTGCGGAGCACAGGCTCCAGACGCGCAGGCTCAGCCACTTTGAGGCATGTGGGATCTTCCCGGACCGGGGCACGAACCCGTGTCCCCTGCATCGGCAGGCAGACTCTCAACCACTGTGCCACCAGGGAAGCCCCCTTTTATTTCTTTTTCTTGTCTGATTGCTGAGGCTAGGACTTCCTATACTATGTTGAATAAAAGCAGTGAGAATGAGCAGCCTTGTCTTGTTCCTGAATTTAGAGGAAATATTTTCAGCTCTTCACCATTGAGTATGATGTTATCTGTGGGCCTGTCATATGACCTTTAATATGTTGAGTTATTATCCCTCTATACCCACTTTGTTGAGAGTTTTTATTATAAAAAGATGTCGAATTTTGTCAAAAGCTTTTTCTGCATCTATTGAGATAATCATATGATTTGTATTTTTTCATATGGTGTATCACATTGATTGCTTTGCAGATATTGAACCATCTATGTATCCTTGGGATAAATCCCACTTGATCATGATGTATGATTCTTTTAATTAATTGTTGAATTCAGTTTGCTAATATTTTGTTGAGGATTTTTGCATCTATGTTCATCAGTGATGTTTGCCTATAATTTTCTTTTTTTGTGTTGTCTTTGATTTTGGTATCCAGGTGGTGCTGATCTTGTAGTATGAGTTTGGAAGCATTCCTTTCTCAGCAAATTTTTTGGAATAGTTTCAGGAAAGGCAATCCTTCTTTAATTGTTTGATAGAATTCACCTGTGAAGCCATCTGGCCTGGACTTTTCTTTTTTAGGCATTTTTTATTATTAATTCAATTTCATTCCTGGTAATCAGTTTATTCGTATTTTCTGTTTTTTCCTGATTTGGCCTTGGAAGATTTTACATTTCTAGGAATTTATTAATTTTTTTCTAGGTTGTCTATTTTAGTGGTGTGTAATTGTTTGTGTAGTCTCTTATGGATCCTTTGTATTTCAATGGTGTCAGTTGTAACTTCTCATTCATTTCTGATTTTATTTATTTGGCCCTCTTTTTTTTTTTCTTAATGAGTCTGGTTAAAGGTTTATCAATTTTGTTTATCTTTTAAAAGTACCAGCTCTTAGTTTCACTGATCTTTTCTTTTTTCTTTTTAGTTTCTATTTTATTTATTTCCACTCTGGTCTTTATTATTTCCTTCCTGCTACTATCTTTGGGTTTTGTTTGTTTTTCTTCTCCTAGTTCCTTCAGGGTAAGTTTAGACTGTTTGAGAATTTTCTTGTTTCCTGAGATGGACTTGTTTGCTATAACCTATCCTCTTAGAACTGCTTTTACTGTGTCCCATAGATTTTGGAATGTTATGTTTTCATTTGTCTCAAGGTATTTTTAAATTTTCTACTTGAGTTTTTCAGTGACCCAATGATTCTCTCTTTTTGTGTGTATCTGTTATACGTTTCTGGTTTGTGGTTACCAGGAAGTTCCTATATAACAACAAATAGGTGTCTATTTTAAGTTGATTTCTTAAGTTTGAACACCTTACATTTTTACTAACCCTCCAAGTGTTTTATGCTTTTGATATCATATTTTACATCTTTTAATTTTTGCCATAACTACTTTGTAGATATAGATGATTTTTACTACTTTTGTCTTTTAACATTCCTACTAGATTTATAAGTGGTTGATCCAGTATTTTTACTCTATGTTTGCCTTTACCAGTGAGATTTTTCCTTTCATATTTTTTAATTTCTAGTTTTGGCCTTTTCCTTTTCCTTTAAGAAGTCCCTTTAACACTTCTTGTAACGTCTGTTTGGTGGTGATAAACTCTTTTTGCTTGTCTGTAAAACTCTTTATCTCTCCTTCAGAGATAAAGATAAATCTGAAAGATAACCTTGCCAGGTAAATTATTCTTGGTTGTAGTTTTTTTCCTTTCACCATTTTGAATATATTGTTCCACTTCCTTCTGGCCTGCAAAGTTCCTGCTGAAAAGTCTGCTCATAGTCTTATGGGAGTTCCCTTATACAGTACATAACTAATTGCTTTTCTCTTGCTGCTTTTCAGGTTCTCTCTTTATCTTTAATTTTTGTCATTTTAATTATAATGTGTCTCAGTGGGTACCTGTTTAGGTTCATCTTGTTTGGGATTCTCTGTGCTTCCTAGAGCAGGATGTTTGTTTCCTTCTCTAGGTTAGGGAAGTTTTCAGTTAATGTTTCCTCAGATAAGTTCTCTGCTCCTTTCTCTCAATTTTCCCCTTCTGGGACCCCTATAACATGAAAGTGAGTACACTTGATATTGTCTCAGAAGTCTCTTAAACTATACTCATTTTTTAAAATTCATTTTTCTTTTTTTCTGTTCAGCTTGGATTATGTCTAACACTCTGTCCTCCAGATCACTGATCTCTTCTTCTATATTATTCTATCTGCTGTAGACTCCTTCTAGTGTATTTTTCATTTCAGTTAATGTATTATTTAGCTCTGATTTGTTCTTCTTTATGTTTTCTAACTCTTAGTTAAAATTCTGTGTTCATCCATTCTTCTGAGTTCAGTGAGCATCTTTATGATTATTACCTTGAACTCATTATTGAGTAGATTGCTTATTTGCATTTAATTTAGTTCTTTTTCTGAGATTTTGTCTTGTTCCTTTGTTTGGAACATATTCCTCTTGCCTCCTCATTTTACCTAATTCCCTATGTTTATTTCTATATATTGGATAGGACTGTTATGTCTCTTGATCTTGGAGAAGTGACATTATATAGGAGACATCCTATGAGCTCAGCAGCACACTCCCTCCTGGCTACTAGACCTTATGCTCCAGGGGTGTCCTCTATTCATGTTGCATGCTCCCTTCTGTTGTGGAAGAGCTAACTGTTGATGGCATATTGGTTGGTGGGGCTGGCCCTTGGCCTGTCTGGCTGTGATGCTCTGACTCATGCAGTTGTTGTGGGTGCCCTGGTGGGCAGGGCAGTCTCCTGGTGAGGCTGACTGTGTAGCTGGGCAATGCACCCTCTTCGGGACCACAGGTAGGTGGGGTAGGATCCCTATGCATTTGACTATGTGGCCTGGTGGTGCAGAATTGCTGTGGGCCCTCTGGTGCACAGGGCAAGCCCCCAGCACTAATAGGCTAGAGGGAGGATTTCTAAATGGTGCTTGCCAGTGCTGGAGTCAGTCCAATAGAACAAGATCCCAAAAATGGCTGCCACCAGCATCTCCATCCCCAGGGGGAGTCCCAGAGGCCTCCTGCCTCTCTGGTAGGCTCTCCAAGATCAGCAAGTGGGTCTGGCACAGGTGACTTTCAAACTACTGTCTTTTTGCTGGGACTTGGACCATGTAAGATTTTGCCTGTGCCCTTTAAGAGTGGAATCTTTTTCCTTTAGCCCTCCATCTCTCCTGAATGGAATCCCCACTGGTTTTCAAAGCCAGACATTCTGGGGGCTTGTCTTCCCAGTGCAAGACCTCCAGGATGGGGAGGCTAACGTGGGTCTCAGACCCCTTGCTCCTCGGAGAGGACCTCTGCAGTGGTGATGTCCTTTTCATTTGTGTGTCACCAACCTTAGAGTTTGGCTCCTGACAAGATTGCATCTCCACTCCCCTACCCATCTTATTGTCACTCCTTTATATCTGTCATTTTGGAAAATCTTTTCTGCTACTCTTCAGGTCATTCTCATAGATAGTTGCTCTATAAAGTAGTTATAATTTTGTGCTGTGCTCATAGGAGGAGGTGAATTCAGGGTCTTGCGATTCTGGCATCTTGATCCCCCTCCTCCCCCATATCTTTTATTTATTTACATTATCTCAGTGGCTGAGACACTCAATACAGTGTTGATTAGAAGTATTAATAATGGGTATGCTTATCTTGTTCCTAATTTTAAAGGAAGTGTTATAATGTCAGTATCAAAAGTGATGAACTGGGCTTCCTTGGTGGTGCAGTGGTTGAGAGTCCGCCTGCCGATGCAGGGGACATGGGTTCATGCCACGGTCCAGGAGGATCCCGCATGCCGTGGAGCAACTGGGTCCGTGAGCCATGGCCGCTGAGCCTTCATGTCCGGAGCCTGTGCTCCGCAATGGGAGAGGTCACAACAGTGAGAGGCCCACTTCCGCAAAAAAAAAAAAAAAAAAGTGATGAACTAAGTGTTTTTGCTGGATATTTAATTTTTATTTCCAAACAGTTACACTTTGGCATTTTGTTTCAGGCTTTTTGCCATTTATGTTTTGTGTGTGAGTTTATAACTATATATTATATTATGTTGTGTTGTACTATATTTTTCTCCATATAATATATAGAATAAACTTAACTTTGTATTTCCATAATAATAATATGACAGTTTTAATTACTGTAGTTTTATCATATACTTTAATATCTTATAGAACATTTATATCCCCCCTTTTTCTTACTCTTATAGTTTTCCTGGCTATTTCTACATGTTTGTTTGTGCAGATGAACTTTAGAATAATTTTATTACTTTTTCTCCCCTTCCAAATCTAATTGGGATTTTGATTGGACTCATTAAGTATATTACCTAATTTCAAGTGTATGTGTATGGAATTCAAATGAGTGACTCATTACTGTTTCTATTTTCACCATTAGGAATACATCCCTACTGTCTCCATCCTATGCAATCCAGGAATGAGAACACGTCACTGGAAGCAGTTATCAGAAATTGTAGGCTATGACTTAACTCCAGACTCTGGAACTACAATGAGGAAAGTTTTAAAATTAAACCTTACACCATACTTGGAAAAATTTGAAGTTATAAGTGCGGGTGCAAGCAAGGTAAATATGAAGATCAACTGAAATACTTTATTTGATGAGTTTGTTAATCAAATAATCATAGTTTTTGTTGTGGTTGAATGTATAGTACTGGCTAGCAGTGGGAGGAGATGGGGTAAAGTGGTAGAAGACCACTCTTATTTTTCCCCACAAAGTGTCTGCTTCTCTATGATTTCCTTGTCCCGAATCCAGAGTAGAAATGGTTCCTTTGACCTCTTGTTAATTCTGCCACATTCTGATATGCATGGATGATATGCTAGTCTTGATATATAATTGCTCCATTAAGAATGGAAATAGATGCATGTGTGTGTGGCATGTGATGTGTGTGTATTCTAGCAGAGTAAGTAAGGCCGTCTAGTGTTCTCAAAATACACTGAAAACGTCTTCAGACTATAGACTGCAGAAAAGCCACTTCAGGGAAAATCCATCAGGTCTTTCATTCTGCTGTCTATTTTAATACTGATAGCAGTAGTTTTCAGAGCAAGTGAATTTTTAAAAACTACATTGTCATTTTCCATAGGAATTTTTTAATTGTTTAAAAACTTTTCTAACTTACAGACAATTGCAGATTACCTTACAAAAATTGCTGTGTAATGCACTAAATTCTTTCTTCTTTTTCTCATTTAGGAATTTTCATTAGAGAAATCCATGAATACAATGATAGGAACTTGGGATGATACTGCTTTTCATATAAGTCTATATCGTGATACTGGAGTCTGTATTCTTTCTTCAGTAGACGAAATTCAGGCTCTCCTTGATGATCAAATTATAAAAACGCAGACAATGAGAGGCTCACCTTTCATCAAACCATTTGAAAAGGAGATCAAGGTATGTTAAATATGATAGTCAACTCCTGGTCATTTATAAAAACTGCAATCTTATTACATATATGCTCTTGTGAAAATAAGTCAGTTTGTTGGATAGCTTTGGTGAAATATAGAAACAGGTAACTTAAAATTAATGTGAAAATATATAGAACAGATGAGCCATTAACTCTAATGATTTTTAAAAGAACAAATGATATTTTTATTAAGAAAAATCTTCTCCAGTGACAGTGATAGATTTGGAAGGAAAAAGGTATTATTTAATCTAACTGTAGACAGCCTAGACCCTGTTTCATACTATATTCTTTTTTTATTCCACTTTACTGAGTATTTTATTGACATAATCTTTGACCGAGAAACAAAGTTTTCAAAATGTCTTTTCTTATAGGCAGAAAATCAATCTGGTTATTTTAATAAATATAATTGTGCAAAATGGTTGGCTGAGCAGTTAAAGAATAGCTGCTGTCATTATTTAGTGGTTGTGAGGCAGGAAAATGGTCTTGAACATGGAGGAGAAAAGAAGAAATAAATTTTCAACACTGGTGGTGCTATAAAGAAATGGTATTAAAGTGAAAGAACCAATATAATAATTTTGAGTTTATGCAGGAGTGTTATGTTATAAAACAAAATACTTTGGACATTTCTTACTTTTTTTATAGAATTCAATAGCAGATAAGACAAAACATGAATTTTACACTCTGAATTAAAATAAATATTTTCTTCAAAGGGCAATGAATAAATTCTCATTTAAAGATTGTTTCAAGTTGATGCTAATCTTCTTTCTTTTTTTGTAACATCTTTATTGGAGTATAATTGCTTTACAATGGTGTGTTAGTTTCTGCTTTATAACAAAGTGAATCAGCTATACATATACATATATCCCCATATCTCCTCCCTCTTGCGTCTCCCTCCCACTCTCCCTATTCCATCCCTCTAGATGGACACAAAGCACAAAACTCCCTGTGCTATGTGGCTGTTTCCCACTAGCTACCTGTTTTACATTTGGTAGTGTATATATATATATGTCCATGCCACTCTCTCACTTCATACCATCTTACCCTTCCCCCTCCCCATGTTCTCAAGTCCATTCTCTACGTCTGTGTCTTTATACCTGTCCTGCCCCTGGGTTCTTCAGAATCATTTTTTCTTTTCTTTTTTTTTTAGATTCCATATATATGTGTTAGCATACGGTATTTGTTTTTCTCTTTCTGACTTACTTCACTCTGTATGACAGTCTCTAGGTCCATCCACCTCACTACAAATAACTAAATTTCGTTTCTTTTTATGGCTGAGTAATATTCCATTGTATATATATGCCATATCTTCTTTACGCATTCATCTTTCAGTGGACACTGAGGTTGCTTCCATGTCCTGGCTATTGTAAATAGAGCTGCAGTGAACATTGTGGTACATGACTCTTTTTGAATTGTGGTTTTCTCAGGGTATATGCCCAGTAGTGGGATTGCTGGGTCGTATGGTAGTTCTACTTTTAGTTTTTTAAGGAACCTCCATACTGTTCTCCACAGTGGCTGTATCAATTTACATTCCTACCAACAGTTCATGCTATATTCTCATAAATTGTAGTGAAGTTCTATATACTATACTTTATATTTGGGAACAAATAACTTGAGGGTCTTTTAGAATACTTAATGAAATATTGTCCACTTGACAAAAACAAATGATATTTGAGACTGTAAAATTATTTAATGTCCTTATAGTTGATGTGGGTAAGTACACAAAGCAAGTAAATTATAATAACTAATAGTTTTATAGGTAGTATCAAAATTCAAACTGGAGACTATATAAAATGGTGAAAAGATCAACAGCAAATGGATTTTTCCCCTGATATTTATTGACTTCTAAATGTGTGCCAGATACTACTCTAGGGGTTTTACATTTATTAACCCATTTAATCCCCATAGCCGACCCTCAGGGTAGGCACTGTTATTATCAGTAGTCATAGTTAAGGGAACCAAGGCATAGAGGGATAGGTAAGTTACCCAAGTTCACGCAGCTAATAAACGACAAACCTGGAATTCAAAAAAGGCAGTTTGGTTTTAATTTAAGTATAAATAGTGTATTTATAGAACACCTTGGCTTTCAATATTTGGAGAAG
This sequence comes from Neophocaena asiaeorientalis asiaeorientalis, assembly GCF_003031525.2. Lineage (NCBI taxonomy): Eukaryota > Metazoa > Chordata > Mammalia > Artiodactyla > Phocoenidae > Neophocaena > Neophocaena asiaeorientalis. The sequence continues at coordinate 5,550,111 of NW_020173377.1, read as the reverse complement.
ACAAAGAGTTGTGTTCTTCCAAAAAGACATGAAGCTGCACATTTTCCCTTGAATCAGGCTGACCTACCCTTTCCTGGTAAGAAGTTATGCTTTTGCAGATATTTCTTGTTTAACAAAGGAGAATTTACAAGACAAGTTTGAAACCTCTCTTAGAGCTTTTAAAACAAAAATATGAGGCCAATCTCTTGATATATAGGACCTTAGGCCATATATTTAAGAAACAAAGAGATTATATGAATGATCTTTGGCTAATGAAATACCTTATGGATTCTAGGAGATGTGACAATAAGGAAGATTTTCCCCCCAAATACATTGATGTACAGCACGGTTTCTCAACCTGGTTCTAATGACATTTGAGGCTAGATAATTCTTTGTTGTGGGGGCTGTCCTGTATATTGTAGGAAGTTTAGCAGTGTCCATGGCCTCTACCCACTAGATATTAGAAATCTCACCCCACCAGTTGTGACAAATGAAAATGCCTCCAGACATTGTCAAATGTCCTTTGGGGTGGGAGCAAAATAGCCCCTAAGTTGATAGCTACTGGTGTAGAGCAGGACGTATTCCTGTATGCTTTTTGGACATGGGACAGTTCACCTAGAGATTAGGAAATTGGTCTAAATAACTATAGTCATTTGCAATTGTGAGTTCCAATGATTTAGGAAAATTTCAGACCTCCTAGAGTTTTTCAAAGCCCATGTGAGACAGTATAAGTGACTTTGAGCTGTTTTGCATTGATTCAAAAATAACAATAAATTTAAAATACATATTCCTTGCTATAAGTTATGGGTTTTCTTTAATAACTGGAACTTAGAATACTATGCTTTTCATTAAGGCCTGGGAGGACCGTTTGATTCGAATACAAGAAACAATTGATGAATGGTTAAAAGTACAAGCTCATTGGCTGTACTTGGAGCCCATTTTTTGTTCTGAGGATATCATGCAACAGATGCCAGAAGAAGGGCGTCAGTTTCAGACAGTAGACAGACATTGGAGAGATATCATGAAGTTTTGTACAAAAGATCCAAAGGTGAAGTGTTTGTTTTCTCTGTTTCAGATAAAGGGGAATCTTTATTTTTGGCTATTACAGAAAGCATTTGGCTTTTTTTCCAAGTACAAAAATAAAACCTGCTCATTGTATACAAACGGGAAAGCTCAGAAAAATATAAGAAAGCATAGATAATTTTACTTTTCAATTCATAAGATACACTACTCATAACTCTTCAATATGTGTAGTGGAGCTGCTTCAAACATTCATTTAACTCACTTGGCTTCTACTATGTATACTCAGTGATCCCTCTTATAAAAATAAATAGTAAAATAAAATAAAATGAAGAAAGCAAGGGGGTGGGAGAGAGAGACAGAGAGAGAGAATGAATACAAACGAATGAGTTGCATGTGATTCACCTGAGTTTCTACTCAATGACTCTATATGCTTGGGGTTGATGGGAAAAAAGAGTCAGCAATTCTCTCAGTTGGTTTCACTTGCTATGTGTCTCTCCTAGTGAGTATAGCACCTTGTTGAGTGTGATTTTAATGTTGAGAGACAGACCATGCATTTTTCATATGCATAGTATACAGAGTTCATAGATATATATATCCACTTTTTAATCTGGTATTCAACTTAAGAAATAACGATTTGTTTCAATGCTGGATGAAAAAGTAGCTGTGCTGGGGACTTCCCTGGCAGCACAGTGGTTAAGAATCTGCCTGCCTATGCAGGGGACACGGGTTGGATCCCTGGTCCAGGAAGATCCCATTTGCTGTGAAGTAGTTAAGCCCGTGCACCACAACTACTGAGCCTGCACTCTAGAAACTGCGAGCCACAACTACTGAAGCCCATGCGCCTAGAGACTGAATTCCACAACAAGAGGATCTCCCGCTCACCACCGATGCACAGCAATGAAGACCCAATGCAGCCAAAAATAAAAGAAGATAAAAAAGAGAAAATCTAGCTGTGCTGAACTGTTGAGGGTCAATAGTACTGAAATTTATGAGTTTCAAGGATTTCCCTTACATGTTGACTTTAGAACCTTTGTAAGACATTATTTCTTATGGAACAGAAGTCAGCAGTTTTTCCCTGCAAAGGGCCACATGGTAAATATTTTAGGCTTTGTGAGGCATACAGTGCTTTTTGTAACTATTCAATTCTGCTGTTGTTGTAGTAAGAAAGCAGCCAAAGACAATATGTAACTGAATGGATGTGTCTGTGCTACATCAAAACTGTTATGGACAACTGACATTTTCAGGTACCATGAAATGTTATTCTTCTTTTAATTTTTGAACCTTTTAAAAGTGTAAAAATAATGCTTAGCTTGATGGCCATGTAAAAACTGGCAGCACACAGAAGCAAGAAGAGCTACAATCCTGCAGCCTATGGAACAAAAGCCACATTCACAGAAGAGAGACAAGATGAAAAGGCAGAAGGGCTATGTAACAGATGAAGGAACAAGATAAAACCCCAGAAAAACAACTAAATGAAGTGGAGATAGGCAATCTTCCAGAAAAAGAATTCAGAATAATGATAGTGAAGATGATCCAGGACCTCGGAAAAAGAATGGAGGCAAAGATTGAGAAGATGCAAGAAATGTTTAACAAAGATCTAGAAGAATTAAAGAACAAAGAAACAGAGATGAACAATACAATAACTGAAATGAAAAATACACTAGAAGGAATCAATAACAGAATAACTGAGGCAGAAGAACAGATAAGTGACCTGGAAGACAGAATGGTGGAATTCACTGCTGCAGAACAGAATAAAGAAAAAAGAATGAAAAGCAATGAAGACAGCCTAAGAGACCTCTGGGACAACATTAAATGCAACAACATTCACATTATAGGGGTCCCAGAGGGAGAAGAGAGAAAGGACCCCAGAAAATATTTGAAGAGATTATAGTCAAAAACTTCCCTAACATGGGAAAGGAAATAGCCACCCAAAACCAGGAAGCACAGAGAGTCCCATACAGGATAAACCTAAGGAGAAACACGCTGAGACACATAGTAATCAAATTGGCAAAAAATAAAGACAAAGAAAAATTATTGAAAGCAGCAAGAGAAAAATGACAAATAACATACAAGGGAACGCCCATAAGGTTAACAGCTGATTTCTCAGCAGAAACTCTACAAGCCAGAAGGGAGTGGCATGATATACTTAAAGTGATGAAAAGGAAGAACCTACAACCAAGATTACTGTACCCAGCAAGGATCTCGTTCATATTCGATGGAGAAATCAATAGCTTTACAGACAAGCAAAAGCTAAGAGAATTCAGCACCACCAAACCAGCTCTACAACAAATGCTAAAGGAACTTCTCTAAGTGGAAAACACAAGAGGAGGAAAGGACCTACAAAAACAAACCCAAAAAATTAAGAAAATGGTAACAGTAACATACATATCGATAATTACCTTAAATGTGAATGGATTAAATGCTCCAACCAAAACACACAGGCTTGCTGAATGGATAAAAAACAAGACCCATATATATACTGTCTACAAGAGACCCAATTCAGACCTAGGGACACATACAGACTGAAAGTAAGGGGATGGAAAAAGAAATTCATGCAGATGGAAATCAAAAGAAAGCTGGAGTAGCAATACTCATATCAGATAAAATAGACTTTAAAATAAAGAATGTTACAAGAGACAAGGAAGGACACTACATAATGATCAAGGGATCAATCCAAGAAGATATAGCAATTATAAATATATATGCACCCAACATAGGAGCACCTCAATACATAAGGCAACTGCCTACAGCTCTAAAAGAGGAAGTCAACAGTAACACAAGAATAGTGGGGGACTTTAATATCTCACTTAGACCAATGGACAGATCATCCAAACAGAAAATTAAAAAGGAAACACAAGCTTTAAATGACACAGTAGACCAGATAGATTGAATTGATATTTATAGGACATTCCATCAAAAACAGCAGATTACACTTTCTTCTCAAGTGCGAATGGAACATTCTCCAGGGTAGATCACATCTTGGGTCACAAGTCAAGCCTCAGTAAATTTAAGAAAGTTGAAATCATATCAAGCATCTTTTCTGACCACAATGCTATGAGATTAGAAATCAATGACAGGGAAAAAATTGAAAAAAACACAGACACATGGAGGCTAAACAATATGTTACTAAATAACCAAGAGATCACTGAAGAAATCAAAGAGGAAATCAAAAAATACCTAGTGGGCTTCCCTGGTGGCGCAGTGGTTGAGAGTCCACCTGCTGATGCAGGGGACACAGGTTCATGCCCCAGTCCGGGAGGATCCCACATGCCACGGAACGGCTGGGCCCGTGAGCCATGGCCGCTGAGCCTGCGTGACCGGAGCTCCTCAATGGGAGAGACTGCAACAGTGAGAGACCCACATACCACAAAAAAAAACAAACCTAGAGACAAATGACAATGAAAACACGACGATCGAAAACCTATGGGATGCAGCAAAAGCAGTTCTAAGAGGGAAGTTTATAGCTATACAAGCCTACCTCAAGAAACAAGAAAAATTTCACATAAGCAATCTAACCTTACACCTAAAGGGACTAGAGAAAGAAGACCAAACAAAAACCAAAGTTAGCAGAAGGAAAGGAATCATAAAGATCAGAGCAGAAATAAATGAAATAGAAACAAAGAAAACAATAGCAAAGATCAATAAAACTAAAAGCTGGTTCTTTGAGAAGATAAACAAAATTGATAAACCAGTAGCCAGACTCATCAAGAAAAAGAGGGAGAGGAATCAAATCAATAAAATTAGAAATGAAAAAGGAGAAGTTACAACAGACACCACATAAATACAAAGCATCCTAAGAGACTACTACAAGCAACTCTATGCCAATAAAATGGACAACCTGGAAGAAATTTAGAAAGGTATAACCTTCCATGACTGAACCAGGAAGAAACAGAAAATATGAACAGAACAATCACAAGTAAAGAAATTGAAATTATGATTAAAAATCTTCCAACAAGGGCTTCCCTGGTGGCACAGTGGTTGAGAGTCCGCCTGCTGATGCTGTGTACACGGGTTGGTGCCCCTGTCTGGGAAGATCCCACATGCTGCAGAGTGGCTGGGCCCGTGATTTATGGCCACTGAGCCTGCGTGTCTGGAGCCTGTGCTCTGCAACAGCAGAGGCCACAACAGTGAGAGGCCCCTGTACCGCAAGATAAAATAAAATAAAATAAAATCTTCCAACAAACAGAAGTCCAGGACCAGATGGCTTCACAGGTGAATTCTATCGAACATTTAGAGAAGAGCCAACACCCATCCTTTTCAAACTCTTCCAAAAAATTGCAGAGGAAGGAAAACACCCAAACTCATTCTATGAGGCCACCATCACCCTGATACCAAAACCAAACAAAGATACTACAAAAGAAGAAAATTACAGACCAATATCACTGATGAATATAGATGCAAAAATCCTCAACAAAATACTTGCAAACAGAATCCAACAACACATTAAAAGGCTCATACACCATGATCAAGTGGGTTTTATCCCAGAGATGCAAGGATTCTTCAATATAGGCAAATCAATCAATGTGACACACCATATTAACAAACTGAAGAATAAAAACCATATGATCATCTCAATAGATGCAGAAAAAGCTTTTGACAGAATTCAACACCCATTTATGACAAAAAGTCTCCAGAAAGTGGGCATAGAGGGAACCTACGTCAACAAAATAAAGGCCATACATGACAAACCTGCAGCAAACATCACTCTCAATCGTGAAAAACTGAAAGTATTTCCTCTAAGATCAGGAAAAAGACAAGGATATCCACTCTCACCACTATTATTTAACATAGTTTTGGAAGTCCTAGCCACAGCAATCAAAGAAGAAAAAGAAATAAAATGAATACAAATTGGAAAAGAAGAAGTAAAACTGTCACTGTTTGCAGATGACATGATACTATACATAGAGAATCCTAAAGATGTCATCAGAAAACTACTAGAGCTAATCAATGAACCTGGTAAATTTGGAGGATACAAAATTAATGCACAGAAATCTCTTGCATTCCTATACACTAACAACAAAAGATCAGAAAGAGAAATTAAGGAAACACTCCCACTTACCATTGCAACAAAAAGAATAAGATACCTAGGAATAAACCTACCTAGGGAGATAAAAGACCTGTGTGCAGAAAACTATAAGACACTGATGAAAGAAATTAAAGATGATACCAACAGATGGAGAGATATTCTTGGATTGGAAGAATCAATATTGTGAAAATGACTATACTACCCTAAGCAGTCTACAGATTCAATGCAATCAGTATCAAATTACCAATAGCATCTTTTACAGAACATTGTGGAGAAAAGGGAACCCTCTTGCACTGTTGGTGGGAATGTAAATTGATATAGCCACTATGGAGAACAGTATGGAGGTTCCTTAAAAAACTAAAAATAGAATTACCATATGACCCAGCAACCCCACTACTGGGCATATATCCTGAGAAAACCATAATTCAAAAAAACACATGCACCCCAATGTTCATTGCAGCACTATTCACAATAGCCACGACAGGGAAGCAACCTAAATGCCCATCGACAGACGAATGGATAGAGAAGATGTGGTACATATATACTGTGGAATATTACTCAGCCATAAAAAGGAACAGAATTGGGTGACTTGTAGAGACGTGGATGCATCTAGAGACTGTCATACAGAGTGAAGGAAGTCAGAAAGGGAAAAACAAATATCGTATATTTACGCATATATATGGAACCTAGAAAATGGTAGAGATGAACCGGTTTGCAGAGCAGGAATTGAGACACAGATGTAGGGAACAAACATATGGACACCAAGTGGGGAAAGTGGTGGGGGTGTGGGGGTGTGATGAACTGGGAGATTGGGATTGAATGTATACACTGATTCGTATTAAATGGATGAGTGGGGCTTCCCTGGTGGCGCAGTGGTTGAGAGTCCACCTGCCGATGCAGGGGACACGGGTTCGTGCCCCAGTCCGGGAGGATCCCACACGCCGCGGAGCGGCTGGGCCTGTGAGGCATGGCCGCTGAGCCTGTGCGTCCGCAGCCTGTGCTCCGCAACGGGAGAGGCCACAACCGTGAGAGGCCCGTGTACAGCAAAAAAAAATAAATAATAATAAATAAATAAAATGGATGACTGATAAGAAAACAATAAATAAACAAAAAAAATAGTGGCAGCACAGTGTATACAGATATCAAAGCATCAAGTTATATGCCTTAAATATATACAATTTTTATTTGTCAATTATACCTCATAAAAGCTGAAAAACAACAGCAACAAAAAAAGAAACTGGTAGCAGACTGGATTTAGCTCATGGGATGTAGTTTGCCAACTCATACCATAGATTGTTTATAGTTGACAGTTGTTAATGCAAAAATTAAATCACACACCAACCTAGCAGACTCTTTCCACATCATTCAAAACAATATAGGAGAAATGAAAATATGCATGACAATCATAATTTCTCATTTATAACTAGCATCTTTTGGTAAGAATATTTGTGATTTATTGAATTCTAATGGTTTTACATTATAAAAAAATTTCCTGACAATTTTCATAAACCTTTTGACACCTTAACATTTTTGACATATAAGTTAATGTTTAAGTCTTATCATCATATCTGATATATAAGTGCTGACCTGAACGAATTGGTCTCTTTTAGGTTCTTGCTGTTACTTCTTTAACAGGTTTACTGGAAAAACTGCAGAACTGCAATGAACTTTTGGAGAAAATTATGAAAGGCCTTAATGCATATCTTGAAAAAAAACGACTTTTCTTCCCTCGGTATGATGGATAATCAATTGTGCTATAATTAAAGCATTTTCTGATGTGTGATGAATTATAACTAAAACTTTTGTATTTGCATGTTTTTCCCTAGTTTTTTCTTCTTATCTAATGATGAAATGTTAGAGATTTTGTCAGAGACCAAAGATCCACTTAGAGTTCAGCCTCATTTAAAAAAATGCTTTGAGGGCATCACTAAATTGGAGTTCCTTCCCAATTTGGACATTAAAGCCATGTATAGCTCTGAAGGTGAGCGAGTGGAGCTGATTGCACTTATTTCCACATCTGCAGCGCGAGGTGCTGTGGAAAAGTGGCTCATTCAAGTAGAAGATTTGATGCTCCGGAGTATTCATGATGTGATTGCTGCTGCCAGGCTGGTATGTTTCCTAGGACTTAATGTATATCCTATATTCTGTAAATGCTTTCTTTTAGGAGGTTTTGAATGGGTACCAGTAAATGAACACTTAAGGTCTTACTATTTTAAGGCTTTTATTATTTTCTTTACTCTTTGTTCCTAACATTATTATTAAAATAATAATAGTAGTAAGAATTGATAATAATATGTGATTAAGTGCTACAAAAGAAAAAAGGTGTTATGAGAAAGAATAATAAGGTGTATATAATTTAGAATGGGGGAGGTGGGTTGCTAGTGATAGGCTTTTAGAGAAAGTAAAATTGAAACTGAGACCCAAAGATTAAGTAGTAACCAGATAAATAGCAAATGGGAGAGCACCTAAGTATCCTGTGTTAAGCCCCTGAGATAAGAAAGAACCTCAGACATGGGTGTTAAATGCATGATCTAGTTTACTTATTGCTATTTACACTCAAACAATTACTTAGAAACTCAAAATGAGATGAACCAACATTAACGGAGGATCTATAATATTTGAGAGAAATATAACATGTAGGCACTACATGTACCTCACTTTTGCTAATTCAATTAACCTAATCTTGAATGATAAACTTCAGTATATTTCTTCCTTTAGGATCACAAAGGAACAGTTGTGTAGCAAAAATGTCATTTAAAAAGGCTTTGCAGCCTTATATCCAGCAACTCACTTTATATGAGTGAGGAATCCTTTTCCTTCACCAAGAGCCCTATGAGAACCACCTTCTTGCAGTGACTATTCTGTTCAGCTTCAATGTTCCTGCAGATAAATCTTGACTTTTTCTCTCCTTTTTTTCTATTTATGATTCCAAACAAACCAAAACACATAGGAAAGAATCAACATTGTCCATGAAAGTATTTCCTTAATCCATATAGAAATTTACCTTCTATGTACCTAGCAATGGCTCATCAATTCTTTGAAACTCAGCCTTCTTTGAAACTTAGGTTAATTTGTCATTTGCATTTATCTATAAATATTGCTAATAAAATGCATTTTAATAATAGATATTTGTATCCTTATGTTTAATATTCTTATATCTAAGGTGGTGTCATTGTATTAAAAATATAGTTTCCAGGGGAACTCCCTGGCAGTCCAGTGGTTAGGACTCGGCACTTTCACTGCTGTGGCCCGGGTTCAGCCCTTGGTTGGGGAACTAAGATCCCGCAAGCTGTGCCGCGTGGCCAGTAACAAAAATATATATATATAAAGTTTCCTTTAGTATCGACTCTTCATACTTTGTTCTGCGGTTGTTTTTTTCAGTTTTTAATTTGGATCTGCTATTATCATTTACTTTTGAAACAAGTTATTTTTAAAAAGACTACCCCATCAATAAATCTATTTAAATGCATTTTGAACATAAAAATGTTAGAAGAAATGAAAGTATACTTTGAACTCAAAAGCATAGATTGTTCAGTTGTATATAAATGAACAAATATATTATTGTTTAAATTATATATGCTGGTCATACAAGTTTTTTTTTTAATTAATTAATTAATTTATTTTTGGCTGTGTTGGGTCTTCGTTTCTGTGCGAGAGCTTTCTCTAGTTGCGGCAAGCAAGGGCCACTCTTCATCGCGGTGCGCGGACCTCTCACTATCGCGGCGTGCGGGCCTCTCACTATTGCGGCCTCTCTTGTTGCGGAGCACACGCTCCAGACGCGCGGGCTCAGTAGTTGTGGCTCACGGGCCTAGTTGCTCTGCGGCATGTGAGATCTTCCCAGACCAGGGCTCGAACCTGTCTCCCCTGCATTGGCAGGCAGATTCTCAACCACTGCACCACCAGGGAAGCCCCATACAAGTTTTTAGATAAGCTATGGATAAATAATACAAGGGTTCTAGCTACTAGGTCAGTTTTCTACTAGATGGAATAGTCTTCTTTTCAATTAAATATTGGTATCAATATATATAACCTATTAGACTGATTTATTTTGTACTTTAATAAACCCTCATATTTCATTATAATAGAAGTAATATGTATTATATGTAGAAAATTGACAACTCCCCACATCAAGGAAACCTAAAATTCCTATGGAAAATAATTTCCAGAAGAATCAATAATCAAATCCTTCCAAAGATAACTGATTATTAACATATTTGTGCTCATCTTTCCATTCTTTTATAAATAAATATTTCAAAAATATGATTTGTAAAAAATTTTCAGGTCTTTTAAATAGTCATCTAAAATGTTTCATGACTACATTCTAGCCTACAAATGTACCAAATATTGCAATTCTTTATTGTTAAACATTAAGCTTTTTTCCCCTTTGTAAACTTTTAAACTTAGAAATGCATTTTAATTACTCAGGCTTATCCAGAATCTGCAAGAAGAGACTGGGTTCGAGAGTGGCCTGGCCAAGTTGTACTTTGTGTTTCTCAAATGTTCTGGACCACTGAGACACAGGAAGTTATAAGTAGTGGGACAGAGGTAAATCATTACCTTAAATAACATTCTTTTTAAATAACTTTCTTTTCTACATGCTATGTTCTTTTAGTTAGCTTATCTATTATTTGCAAAGGTAATCTTCCCCCCTATTTCTACATGTAGCATTAAAATTGTACAATTATTTAAAAACTTGTTCTTAATTTTTCTTATGCTTAGACAAAAATCACTCTATTCGAGAACTCATTTCTATATTGGGCTAAATTATGATGTCAGAATTGTTAAAGAGTAAATGCATGAAATACATGTTTTAGCTACTATATAACATTAGTTTAATTGCTTTTCTTATTTTGTAGGGATTAAAGAAGTACTATAAGGAACTTCAGGATCAACTAAATGATATTGTAGAGCTGGTAAGAGGAAAACTGTCGAAGCAGACCAGGATTACTCTGGGGGCTTTGGTTACTATTGATGTCCATGCTAGAGATGTGGTTATGGACATGATTGATATGGGTATGTGACTCTTTTTAATTTTAAAAATAAGATATAGGTAGCTTTTAGAAACAAGAACTTACACTGTATGTCTTTTTCTCTCTCAACAGAATTTATTTTATATGATCTTTTCCATAAGTTAGAAAACATGAATTATTTTAATATTTGCTGTTGTAAAGATGATAAAATACTTATTTTTCAAATTATTTCCATTTCAGGATTATCTGTCTTGTTTTACTTTATTCCTTTTAGGTGTCTCACATGATACAGATTTCCAGTGGCTTGCTCAGCTTCGATATTATTGGGAATATGACAACGCTCATGTTAGTATCATTAATTGCAACGTAAAATATGCTTATGAATACCTTGGTAACTCACCTCGACTTGTCATTACTCCTCTAACTGACAGATGTTACAGAACATTGGTATGTGTTTAAATTATTTTAATTCACACATTAAAGATTCCTTTTTGGTTTGGTGTCATATTTTCTTGTCTAAATTTAACATGGCTATCCTCATTTTATTCTCTTATCTGTATAGTTGAATACAGCTATCCCTTCCTAATCCCAAATTCCCTTTATGTGAAGTTATAGTAGTGAATATTTACTTCTGCGTGCTTTTGTAGAATACAAGAGTGTGTGAATTCTAATGTTTGAAAATCGTGAGTCACTCTCGTTGGGGATAATTAGAAAAAGGAAGGTACTGGAGACTTAAAGAAGAAACCAGAGCTTTGGAAAATGGTATCAGTTTTTGCAGTGGAGTTCTGGGAGAGATGCCAAGAAGATGAAGGAAGCACATTTGGGCCTTAGAACTCCAAGTTAGTTTTGTTGAATAGGAGAGGGAGAGCTGAAATGTAGGCAGGTAGTACTGAGGGCTGTGCTTGTTGGGAAGCTATGGAAGATAAAGCCATGACTACAGAAAACAACAACAACAACAAAGTGAAACCCTGGGAATTGCGTTGTCCGATAAAATACAGGACTTTCAAGTAAATTTGAATTTCAAATAAACAATGAATAATTTGTTAGTAGAAATATGTCCTAATTATTACATGGGGCATACTTATACCAGCAAATTATTCATTGTTTATCTGATTTTCAAATTTAACTGGGCATCCTGTATTTTTATTTGCTAAATCTGGCAATCCTACCTGGGAATTGAGGAGATGCATCAAGAAACACCAATCCACCTGTGCTGAGTAAGTAAATTAAAGTGTCTGAGTTTTCTGGAAGCAGAAATGAAATGGGGATTATTGGGCAAATGATTTTCTAGGGAATGCTCTCAGTAAAAAACCCATAAGGAAATGAGGAAAGCAGGTGGGAAAGCTAAACAAAGATGTGGTTTTGATGGATGTATGGCCTTAGCCTGATCTCATGGGGAGCATTAGAGCATGAATGGCATCTCAGGGGTACTTCACTTTAAGGCAAAGGGGTCTAGCTTTTCTATCCCTTTATTATCATTGGCTATGGTTCACTCCTGCGGCTGGGCGGGGGTTGGGGGGTGAGTAAGCTTTCAGGTGTTTGTGGGTAAGGGAGCTCCTATTAATTGAGGGCAAATCTCAGGAGAAAAGGACAGTTGTGAGCTATTTGTAGATGACTGACAGCAACTGGAAGGATGGATGCAATGACCAGTAAAAGAATCTGAGTAAGGTTCTAGTGCATCTATGATAAAAAGTTTCACCAAATCCTCTTTCTCAGGAAGCTACCTGAAGGCCAGACCACATCTGTCTTGTTCTCTGCTCTAGCAATTGACAAGTACATAAGTTACTCCCTAAATGTTTGTTGACTAAATGAATCTCAAGCTTCTGTGTCCTCAGACCTCACTGAAATCAGCTGTGAATTTGTAAGGTGGAGGCTAAGGACTTTGAGTTATATAATCAAAATCACATTAAACACTTGTATACAACACTAAACATTGAAAGTCTCCTATTATATTTACTATCCATAATAAAGGGAACACATTTGTAAGCATTTTTTGGAAATTATAAAGAAGGGAAAGACTGAGGTTTCCAGCAATCAAGTTAATGGACATTAACAGTATAGCGTTTACTATAAATTTAAGATGGGTAAAATATCATTGATATTGCCTTTATTTAATGAGCTCTCTCTATTGTTTTATTTTAGTAAATGTGAAAATATTTTTTTCATAGGTCTATCTATTAGTTTTTTAAATACTTAATTTTTTTAGAGCAGTTTTAGGTTCACAGCAAAGTTAAGCAGAAGGAACAGAGCATTCCCATATACCCTTTGCCTCCCCAAATGTACAGTCTTGGTCCTTTAACCCTATTTTATCTAAAAGGAGTTAAGTTTCACAAACTCTCATAGAAGTTTTCATGAAACAAACTTCATGGAGAGAGTTGACTGTAACTTGTATGCATATAAAAATTTCCAGCCATTTTTCTAGTCACTGTGGGGACCCAGAAAGAATTCAGATACTGCTGATGTTACTCTAAAGGAGCTTAAGGACTGGGACTTCCCTGGTTGTCCACTGGCTAAGACTCTGTGCTCCCAATGCAGGGGGCCTGGGTTCAATCCTTGGCCAAGGAACTAGATTCCACATGCATGCAGCAACTAACAGTTCTCATGCCACAACTAAGGAGCCCACATGCCGCAACTAAGACCCAGCACAAACAAATAAATAAATAAATAAATTTAAAAATTATTAAAAAAATAAAGGAGCTTAAGTACTAATTGAGAGGGGAAAAATGTACGTAGTTAACTGTAATGTGAGCGTTGCTGAACCAAATGAACCAGGTTCATTTGTCTGACTATGCAGTAAGCCAAATGCTGAAATGCTGAGGTTTGCAGCAGAGAAAGTGCTTATTCACAAAGCAGCCAAGCAAGGAGATAGGAAAACAACTCAAATATGCCTCTCTGAAGGCGAAGGGCTCAGGATATCTATGGGATAAAGCTGAGGTGTGGGGAGCATGGGGAAATGTAATTGAAAACAAGAAAAAGGTGAGGCAATCGTTGCTCTGTGCATATGCACCCAAGCCGTAGGCTTTTTCATGGGAGGAAAGCTCAGAAAGTAGCCTAGTTAGCATGCTCTGAGGGTGGAGTTTTTGGCCTCTGACATCAAAATGTCACCGAGTGGACCCTTGCCCATGCCCAAGTGGAGGGTTGATGGTCTTAACCGTCTTAATCAGCTCAAGCTTGATTTGACACAGTAGACTCCAAATATGTAAAAAGCAACTTGGGCAAACATCCAAATGCCCAGGCTACAGGACGCTTGGAGGATATGCCAGCTTTCGTAAAAACAATACAAGTGAGTCCAACCAGCGAAGGTAGGTCACAGTTTACCATTTATCAGTGGGTAACTGATAACTACTCTGGGTTTCACAAGGTTGAAAGTGATACTACTGGTTAGAGAAGTACAGAACAATGCTATGGGGATGGATAAAATGAAGAACATACCAAGAGTGGAATGCAACAGCGAAGGTGAATCATAGACAAAATTATATAGTAGGTCATCTGTTTATTTTCCCACTGATGGGCCCCCGCTTATGACCCTCACTTTTAGGTGTTTTCTCTCTTCGCAGCTAGCCGTAGAGGTTGTCATCATTGATCACTACAACCATCTCCATAACCACTTCTTTTTTTTATTTTATATTACTTTATTTTACAGGAGATGGAGCAATCTGCTCTTTTTTTTTTTTTAATTAATTGGTTCATTCATTCATCTCTGGGTGCATTAGGTTCTCATCGCTGCGTGCGGGCTCTCTCCAGCTGCAGCTAGCAGGGTCCACTCCCCGCCGCGGTGTGCAGGCTCCTCACTGCAGTGGCCCCTCCGGGAGCTCTAGTTGTGGCACACGGGTCTAGGCACTCCGCAGCATGTGGGATCTTCTCGGACCAGGGCTCGAACCCGTGTCCCCCGCATTGGCAGGCAGATTCTTAACCATTGCACCACCAGGGAAGTCACTCCATAACCACTTCTAATTAAACTTTTCTGACCAAATGTTAACACTTCAAGGCTGGATTCTCTTTGTTTTTAAAGGCAAATGGGATACACATGAAGTATTATAAGATAAGGAGACTTTGATGCAGTTTCACTTTTTTTTTTAGAAAGAAAAAAAAAGAAAGAAAGAAAGAAAGAAAACTGCTTTTTCTTTGTGCAGCTAGAAAATTGAGTGCTAAAAATTAACTGAATGATGTATTACTGCCTCTCTGAAGCTACAAATAAGACTAAATCCACTTTATAAGCAATTGTCCTATTATGGGGTTTTTTGTTTGTTTTCAGTTAAGCATGGATTTCTCTTCACGTTTATTTTTCTTTTCAGATTGGTGCCTTCTATTTAAACCTTGGAGGTGCTCCAGAAGGGCCAGCAGGCACAGGAAAAACTGAAACCACCAAGGACTTGGCTAAAGCTCTTGCTGTACAGTGTGTGGTATTCAACTGTTCAGATGGGCTAGATTATCTAGCAATGGGAAAGGTAAAGTTACATATTAAATGTTACAAATTTACAGCTAGGTCAACCTGGATAAACTGAAGCAACTCGTTTAAAACACTGTGGTTTAAGCATTACTTGACCTTTTTTTTTTTTTAGGGGTAAAGACGTTTTTATCCTTGGGGCTTTTATTAACTGTCACTTTTGACTTAAAAAGGTTAAATTTTTGTTTTATGAGCTTCCTTGGTGGCGCAGTGGTTGAGAGTCCACTTGACGATGCGGCGGCGGACTCTCAACCCGTGTTCGTGCCCCGGTCCGGGAAGATCCCACATGCCGCGGAGTGGCTGGGCCCGTTAGCCATGGCCGCTGAGCCTGCGCGTCCGGAGGCTGTTCTCGGCAACGGGAGAGGCCACAACAGTGAGAGGCCCGTGTACCGCAAAAACAAAACAAAACAAAACAAAAACCCAAAAAAGGTTAAATTTTTGTTTTAACAAATGATGCCCTTTCCTACGAAAATCATCTCCTTTTTTCTTGTCCTCAGTTTTTTAAAGGATTGGCTTCTTCTGGTGCTTGGGCTTGCTTTGATGAATTTAATCGAATTGAATTGGAAGTGCTGTCAGTGGTAGCTCAACAGATCCTTTGCATTCAGAGAGCCATTCAACAGAAGATAGAAATGTTTAGTTTTGAAGGGACAGAACTTAAGCTCAATCCAAACTGTTTTGTAGCTATTACTATGAATCCTGGCTATGCAGGACGTTCTGAATTACCGGATAATCTTAAGGTAATATTTTTTTAAAGAGTGTAAATTTGGTAATCAAAAGTAACAGCATAATCTACTCAAAATGGTATAATTTTCTCACATGTATTTGTAATCTCCCTTTTACCTTTTCCATCTGCTATAAGGTAAACCTCTAAAAACTTTTTTAGATGTCTAAAAAAAATATTAGAGTACATAAAACTGTTAAAGTGCTACTGAAAAAATTACAAAGTTAATGAAAAGGTGCTTCACTGGGGGAGTAAACTTGGATATCAACACATTATCTTTGGGTGCTTATGCTCAGCTTTAAAAATGGTTTCCTTTATGTAAATAATATATTTCATTTATTATATACTTCAGGTTCTTTTTAGAACAGTGGCTATGATGGTTCCGAACTATGCCCTCATAGCAGAAATCTCCCTCTACTCCTATGGATTTTTGAATGCAAAACCTCTGTCTGTGAAGATAGTAATGACCTACAGGCTCTGCTCAGAGCAGCTCTCATCACAATTTCATTATGACTATGGAATGCGAGCAGTAAAAGCAGTTTTAGTGGCTGCTGGAAACCTAAAACTAAAATTTCCAAATGAAAATGAAGATATACTTGTAAGTATTAAATATACACGTTGTGAAAATGTAGAAAGTGTATCTGTAGAAAGATAACTTTTTCAGCAAGGTTGATCATGAACTATAGATAGGCAGATAAGAGAGTTGTTGCTTAGGCAGATAAGAGAGTTGTTGCTTTGAGCCTTTTTACATGGGGTTGAAATGATAGTTTTGAGGTTCTGTTTTTCATTATACTTTGTATGAATCCAAGGACCATTAGGTTTGATAAGTGTAGTATTGGCTTTTTAGTATGGGGATTCCATGGAACCATGTAAAAGAAACTTTGACTTTGGTGGGGTGGGGGTGAAAGAAGGGCAAATACTGGCACTTAACTTATCTTGCACTTTTTGGATGGTTTTAGCTTCTTCGATCAATTAAAGATGTAAATGAACCAAAGTTTTTATCACATGATATACCCTTATTTAATGGAATAACTAGTGACTTATTTCCTGGTGTTAAACTTCCTGAAGCTGACTATCATGTAAGTAAACCTGTGAGAATGACTTGTTCTGCAAATAAATTCATCTGGTGACTCAATAGTTTTCCAAGTTTTATTAAATGAGCGACTTATTCTGTTTGGAGGATAAACCCCTATTTTGGCCACTTTAATTAATGAGGAAGAGTAAATTTTAGTACCTTATGTTGTATGATAGTAGGGTTAACAAGATTCAGGTCAAAGATAATGTTTATTGTAAGAGAATACATATTTTATTTCCTATCTTGTGATTTATAATATTTACTACTATGTATACAATAATACTATTATATACCTCCACAGGTAGAAAAGTTGATAAACTGAAAGTGGTAAAACATCCTATAGTTTTTTTGTACAGCAAAGTGATTCAGTTATATATATATATATTTCGGATTATTTTCCATTGTAGGTTATTACAAGATGTTGAATATAGTTCCCTGTGTTATACAGTAAATCCTTGTTGCTTATCTATTTTATGTATAGGAATTTATATCTGTTAATTCCAAACTCCTAATTTATCCCTTCCCCATCACTTTCCCCTTTGGTAACCATAAGTTTGTTTTCTGTGTCTGTGAGTCTGTTTCTGTTGTGCATATAGATTCATTTGTATTATTTTTTAGATTACATATGTGAGCGTTATCATATAATATTTGTATTTCTCTGTCTGATTTACTTCACTTAGTATGATATTTCTAGGTCCATCCATCTTGCTGTGAATGTTAGCCTTCTTTTTTTTTTTTTAAATCTTCAAATTCAAATACTACTATACATCCTATGGCAGAATCAGAATAAGGTGATTCTAGGCTGTTTTCCAATACCAATAACTAATTCTCTGATTCTCTAGACACCCACTGGGTGTTCAAAAATTAAATTCAATTCTGACACTAACTGCCTAGAGTTAGTGTCAGTCCTACAAGACTGCCTCTCACTTCATACAGAAGTCTCAAGTCCTGGCCACCTGTACTTCTGACTGACGGGCTATAAACCAGCGGTTTCCCTGACCCCTCCCCTCCCAGGTTTAATAATTTGCTAGAACAGCCCACAGAACTCAGGAACACAATTTACTTCTGCTTACCAGTTTATTATAAAGGATACAACTCAGGAACAACCAAATGGAAGAAATGTATAGAGCGTGGTATGGGCAGGTGGCAGCGTGGAACTTCTGTGCCCTTTCAGGGAGAGTCACCCTTCCTGTACCGGAAGCTCTTGAATCTCATTGTTCAAGAATTTTTATAGAGTTCAGTCATCAGCCCCTTCTTCCCCAAAGGCTGGTAGGGCTGAAAGTTCCAACCCTCTAATCACTGCGTCTTTTTGGTGACCAACCCAATCCTGAGGCTATCTAGGTTCCCACAACAAGTCACCTCATTAGCATAAACTCAGGTGTTATTGAAAAGGGCTCTTTATGAATAACAAAAGATACTTCTATCACTCAGAAAATTCCAAGAGTTTTAGGAGCTCTGTGCCAGGAACCAGGGACAAAGACTCTATATATTTTAGTATTATACCACAGGTGATTATCAAGATGATTCAAAATACGCTAATATGATTTTTTAAATCAAAATAAAAATACATAATTTTAATATTCTCTTGGAGAACTCTTGTACTCCTATGAATATAGCAAATAGTTTCATGGATTCATAGAATCCAGTTTGAAAAACACTACTAGCAGTCAATGCTGGGAGGTGTGTGGCTGAGCAACTGTGTATGCCTGCAACTGAGCTGCAGGGGAGCCAGAGTCATAGAAAAAAAAAATACTACAAGCATACCTCATTTTATCGCGCTTTGCAGATGCTGTGTTTTTTACAAATTGAAGGATTTTGGCAAGTCTATCAGTCAAGTCAAGCAAGTCTATCAGTGCCATTTTCCCAATATTTGCTCACTTCTTGTCTCTGTGTCACATTTTGGTAATTTTTGAAATTTTGAAAAATTTTCATTATTATTATATCTGTTACGGTGATCTGTGATCAGTGATCTTTGATGTTACCGCTATGACTCACTGAAGGCTCAGATGATGGTTAGTATTTTTTTAGCAAAAACGTATTTTTAATTAAGGTATGTGCATTGTTATTTAGACATAATGCTATTGCACACTTAATACACTCAACAGGGGTCCCCATACCTTGGGCCTCAGGCTGGTATTGGTCCACGGCCTCTGGGCTGCACAGCAGGAGGTGAGCAAGCCAGGGAAACTCCATCTACCACTCCTTATCGCTCCCCTGAGCTCACATTACCACATTATTGCCTGAACTATCCCCTCCACAACCCCATGCCCATCTGTGGAAAAATTGTCTTCCACAAAACCAGTCTCTGGTGCCAAAAAGGTTGGGGACCACTGGACTACAGGATAGTGTAAACATAACTTTTATATGCACTGGGAAACAAAAAATTTGTGTGACTTGCTTTATTGAGATATTTACTTTATTGCAGTGATCTGAACCAAATCCACAGTATCTCTGAGGTATGCCCGTACTAAATATAATATCTTGCTTTTTAATATGTACTGTATTACTTTGTTTTTCATCTACTGACTTCTTTTGGGTTTCAGGTAGTGTTTATTACTTCATTAATCTTCTCTGTTGGCTTTTTAATTTTACCTCAGTGGCCACTCACAGATTGCAATACACATCCTTGATTTATGACAGTTTACCTCGTTTGTATTCTAAACCATTTCAGACACAATATAAGAATTTTAAATGGTATAATTCCATTATCCACTCATCTCTGCCCATTGTACTGTTGTCACGTATTTTACTTCTACATATGTTATAAACTCCACATTTTTTGCTTTATGTATTTGAAAAAAAGAAGTCTTTTATATTTACCCTTTCTAGTGTTTTTTAATTCCTTCCAGCAGATATGTGCTTTAAACTGGGATCTTTTCCCTTCAACTTTAAGAACTTTCTTCAGTATTTATTGTGTACATGTTGAGTCTTCTGGCAACAAATTCTCTCAGTTTTTCTTTTGAAATATATTTATTTAGACTTCATTTTTTTTTTTTTTTTTTTTTTTTTTTTTTTTTTTTTTTTTTAGACTTCATTTTTTGAAGAATATTTTCACTAGGTATAGAAGTCTAGATTGGCAGGAGTCTCCCCCGCCCCATCTTTTTAAAGATGTTGTTCCATTAATTCTTGGCTTTCATTGTTATGCTTAGAAGTCAGGAATTTTTCTTATGTATATTTCCCTGAATGTAATATGTTTTTTCCCCTCTGGCTGTTTGAAATATTTTCTTTCTTTCCTTGCTTGACTATGTGCCTAGTGTGTTTGCTTTTTACATATCCTATGTGGGATTTGCTGCACTTCTTGAATCTGTGTATTGCTTTCTCCAGAAAATTCTCAGTAATTATGTTTTAAAATATTTCTTCTACCTTATTTTCTCTCCCCTGTCCTTCTGGGGCCCCAGTTACATGAATGTTAGGACATTTTATGTCATCTCACATGTCTCTTATGCTCTGTTTTTGCTTTTTGTTTTTTATTATCTGTACTTTAGTTTGGATAATTTTATTGACCTGTCCTTAAGATTAATGATCCTTTCCTTGGCTTTGTTCATTCTGCTGATAAGCCTATCCAATGAATTCTTTCCTCTTTTTTTGTGGGGGGGGGAGTACTGCACCATGCGGCATGTGGGATCTTATTCCCTGACAATGGATCGAACGCTCGCCCCCTGCAATGGAAGCACAGAGTCTTAACCATTGGACCACCAGGGAAGTCCCTATACAATGATTTATTTATTTATTTAAATAGCTCTGTATTGGAGTATAATTGCTTCACAATACCGTGTTAGTTTCTGTTGCACAACAAAGTGAATCAGCCATATGCATACACAAGTCCCCATATCCCCTCTCTCTTGAGCCTCCCTCCCAACTTCCCTATCCCACCCCTCTAGGTTATCTCAAAGCACCAAGCCGATCTCCCTGTGCTATGCTGCTTCTTCCCACCAGCCAACTATTTTACATTTGGTAGTGTATATATGTTGATGCTACTCTCATTTTGCCCCAGCTTCCCCCTCCCACCCCATGTCCTCAAGTCCATTCTCTATGTCTACCTCTTCATTCCTACCCTACAACTGGGTTCATCAGTACCTTTTTTTTTTTAGCGTCCATATATATGCGTTAGCATATGGTATTTGTTTTTTACTTTCTGACTTCACTTTGTATGACAGACTCTAGGTCCATCCACCTCACTACAAATAACTCAATTTCATTTATTTTTATGGCTGAGTAATATTCCATTGTATATATGTGCCACATCTTCTTTATCCATTCATCTGTCAATGGATATTTAGGTTGGTTCCATGTCCTGGCTATTGTTAAAAGTGCTGCACTGAACATTGTGGTATATTCACTTCAGCACATAATTCGTTTTGAATTATGGTTTTCTCAGGCTATATGTCCAGTAGTGGGATAGCTGGGTCATGTGGTAGTTCTATTTTTAGTGTTTTGTGGAACCTCCATACTGTTTTCCATAGTGGTTGTATCAATTTACATTCCCACCAACAGTGCAAGAGGGTTTCCTTTTCCCACACCCTTTCTAGATTTTTTGACAATGGCCATTCTGACTGGCATGAGGTGATACCTCATTGTAGTTTTTATTTGCATTTCTCTAATAATTAGTGATGTTGAGCATCTTTTCATGTGCCTCTTGGCCATCTATATGTCTTCCTTGGCAAAATGTCTATTTAGGTCTTCTGCCCAATTTTTACGTGGATTGTTTGTTTTATTGATATTGAGCTCCATGAGCTGTTTGTATATTTTGGACATTAATCCCTTGTCTGTTGTTTCATTTGCAAATATTTTCTCCCAGTCTGAGGGTTGTCTTTTGGTCTTGTTGATGGTTTCCTTTGCTGTGCAAAAGCTTTTAAGTCCCATTTGTTTATTTTTGTTTTTATTTCTGTTACTCTAGAAGATGGGTCAAAAAAGATCTTGCTGTGGTTTATGTCAAAAAGGGTTTTTCCTATGTTTTCCTCTAAGAGTTTTATAGTGTCTGGTCTTACATTTAAGTCTTTAATCCATTTGGAGTTTATTTTTGTGTATGGTGTTAGGGAGTGTTCTTTTACATGGAGTGCATTCTTTTACATGTAGCTGTCCAGTTTTCCCAGCACCACCTATCAAAGAGGCTGTCTTTTCTCCGCTGTATGTTCTTGCCTCCTTTGTCATAAATTAGGTGCCCATATGTGCGTGGGTTTATCTCTGGGCTTTCTATCTTATACCATTGATCTATATTTCTGTTTTTGTGCCAGTACTATACTGTCTTGATTACAGTAGCTTTGTGGTATAGTTTGAAGTCGGGGAGACTGATTCTTGTTGGTGTATAGGAATGCCAGAGATTTCTGTGCATTAATTTCGTATCCTGCAACCTTACCAAATTCATTTATTAGTTGTAGTAGTTTTCTAGTGGCATCTTTAGGTTTATCTATATGTAGTATCACATCATCATCAAACAGTGACAGTCTTACTTCTTCTTTTCCAATTTGTATTCCTTTTGTTTCTTTTTCTTCTCTGATTGCTGTGGCTAGAACTTCCAAAACTATGTTGAATAAGAGTGGCAAGAGTAGACATCCTTGTCTAGTTCCTGATCTTAGAGGAAATGCTTTCAGTTTTTCACTATTGAGTATGATGCTTGCTGTGGGTTTGTCATATATGGCCTTTATTATGTTGAGGTAGTTTCCCTTTATGCCCATTGTTTTCGTTGTCATTTGTCTCTAGGTATTTTTTGATTTCCTCTTTGATTTCTTCTGTGATCTCTTTGTTATTTAGTAGCGCACTGTTTAGCCTCCATGTATTTGTGTTTTTTACAGTTTTTTTCTTGTAATTGATTTACAATCTCATAGCATTGTGGTCAGAAAAGATGCTTGATACAATTTCAATTTTTTTTAATTTTCTGAGGCTTGATTTCTGACCTAAGATGTGATCTGTCCTGGAGAATGTTCCGTTTGTACTTGAGAAGAAAGTGTATTCTGCCAATTTTAGGTGGAATGTTCTATAAATATAAATTAGATCTATCTGGTCTATTGTGTCATTTAAAGCTTGTGTTACCTTATTTATTTTCTGTTTGGATGATCTGTCCATTGGGGTAAGTGGGGTGTTAAAGCCGCCTACTATTATTGCATTACTGTCGATTTGTCCTTTAATGGTTGTTAACATTTGCCGTATGTACTGAGGTGCTCCTATGTTGGGTACATAAACACTTATAATTGTTGTATCTTCTTATTGGATAAAGCCTTTGATCATTATGTAGTGTCCCTCTTTATCACTTGTAACAGTCTTTATTTTAAAGTCTATTTTATCTGATACGAGTATTGCTACTCCAGCTTTCTTTTGATTTCCATTTGCATAGAATATCTTTTTCCATCCCTTCACTTTCAGTCTGTATGTGTCCCTAGGTCTGAAGTGGGTTTCTTGTAGACATCATATATATGGGTTTGTTTTTGTATCCATTCAGCCAGTCTGTTTCTTTTGTTTGGGGCATTTAATCCATTTACATTCAAGGTTATTATCAATATGTATGTTCCTATTACCATTTTCTTAATTGTTTTGGGTTTGTTTTTCTGGGTCTTTTTCTTCACTTGTGTTTCCTGCCTAAAGAAATTTCTTTAGCCTTTGCTGTAAAGCTGGTTTGGTGGTGCTAAATTCTCTTATCTTTTGCTTGTCTGAAAAGCTTTTGACTTCTCCATCGAATCTGAATGAGATCCTTGATGGGTAGAGTAATCTTGGTTATAGGTTTTTCTCTTTCATCACTTTAAGTATATACTGCCACTCCCTTCTGACCTGCAGAGTTTCCTCTGAAAAATAGGCTGATAACCTTATGTGGATTCCTTTGTATGTTATTTTTTGTTTTTCCCTTGCTGCTTTTAATATTTTTTCTTTGAATTTAATTTTTTTTAGTTTGATTAATATGTGTCTTGGTGTGTTTTCCCTAGGGTTTATCCTGTATAGGATTCTCTGTGCTTCTTGGACTTGGGTGACTCTTTCCGTTCCCACGTTAGGGAAGTTTTCAACTATAATCTCTTCAAATGTTTTCTCAGACCCTTTCTTTTTCTCTTCTTCTTCTGGGGCCCCTATAATTCGAATGTTTGTGTGTTTAGTGTTGTCCCAGAAGTCTCTGAGATTGTCTTCAATTCTTTTCATTCTTTTTTCTTTATTCTGCTCCTCAGCAGTTATTTCTACCATTTTGTCTCCCAGGTCACTTATCTGTTCTTCTGCCTCAGTTATTCTGTTATTGATTCCTTCTACTGTATTTTTCATTTTAGTTATTGTGTTGTTCATCTCTGTTTGTTTGTTCTTCTGTTCTTCTAGATCTTTGTTAGGCATTTTCTTGTATTTTCTCAATCCGTGCCTCCATTCTATTTCCAAGATTCTGGATCATCTTTACTGTCATTACTCTGAATTCTTTTTCAGGTAGATTACCTCCTATTTCCTCTTCATTTTTTGGTCTGATAGGTTTTTACCTTGCTCCTTCATCTGTGACATATATTTTTTGCCTTCTCTCTCTTTTTTTTTTTTTAATGAGTGGGATTGTGTTCCTGTCTTACTGGCTGCTTGGCCTGAGGCTTCCAGCACTGGAGCTTGTAGGCTCTTGGGTAGAGCTGGGTCTTGGTGCTGAGATGAGGAACTCTGTGAGACCTCACTCTGATGAATATTACCTGGGGTCTGAGGTTCTCTGTTACTCCAGTGGTTCAGACTTGGAACTCCTACCACAGGAGCTTCCACCCAGTCCCCAGCTCATGACCCAAGATCCTGCAAGCCATGTGGGGTGGCAAAAAAAAAAAAAAAAAAATGAGAACAATAGCAAAGTAAAAAATAAAATTAGACTAGGAAACTTAACAGATATGTTAGAAAGAATATAAAAATGAAAATATAGATGAATCAGCAACTGGAAGGTACATCAGTAGCACAATAATAAAAAAGAGGAAGAGGGAAAAGAAAAAAAAGGTGAGGGGGAAGGCCCTGGCTGTGGAGGATGGGGCCTAAGCAAGGGCAGGGTTTGGGTGGTGGATTGGGCCAATGCTTAGTACCCACAGCGCTGGAAAAGGCCCTGGGGCTGTGGAGGGTGGGGCTTAGGTTCAAGGAACAGAAGGGGCCCAGGCATGCCCCTCACCCCTGGTCTCAGAGGACAGGGGACCTCATCTGGGAGCCCAGTAGGCTTCCTGGGCTCGAGTGGGCAGGGAAAACACCCTCCTCTCCTCTCCTGCTCCTCCAGTGTGGGAGGACCCCTCCTACCTGCCTCTCCTGATCTCCCTGACCTCCCTCCTATGCTCCCAGGACCCACACGGGGCTTTGGAGCTCAGCAGGCTCCGCAGCCCGAGTAGGCCAAGCGATCACCCTCTACTCCTGTCCTGCTCTTCCCGGAGAGTCCCTCTCACCTGCCTCTCCTGATCTTCCCTGCCTCAGGGGTGCCAATCCTGTCTGGCCTCCACTTCTCCTCCCCTGTCAGTCCCCCTATGTCCTACTGGTTCACTTTGGGGTTTCTCCCATCTCCTTGGGCATTGGAGTCCCCCACCAGCTGAGAGAAGGCGCCCTAGTTGTGGGGAGAAGCTAACTCCACGTCTTCCCACACTGCCATCTTGACTCCAGTTCCCCAATGAATTCTTAATTTCACATATTTTATTGTTTTCAGTTTTAGTGTATCCAATTTGGTTTTATTAAGAGATTCCATATCTTTGCTTAAATTCTTCATTTTTCATCTGTTTTTTGTCATATTGTCCATTTTTTAATACATTTATAAAATTTATTTATTTATTTATTTATTTATTTGCCTGTGCCAGGTCTTAGTTGTGGCACACGGGATCTTCATTGCCGTGTGCAGGATCTTTGTTGCAGCATGTGGGCTCCTTTAGTTGTGGCATGCAGGATCTAGTTCCCTGACCAGGGATCGAACCCGTGCCCTCTGTATTGGGAGCACAGAGTCTTAACCACTGGACCACCAGGGAAGTCCCAAAAGTTAGTTTAATGTTTTGTCTGCTAATTATAACATCTAGGTCAACTGTGATTTTGTTTTATTTAATTTTTTTTTTTCTACTGATTATCAGCTTTTTTTTCCTCATGACTTGTAAAAAAAAAAAAAAAAAAATTGTATAGAAAATAATTGTAGAGGCTGAACTGGTATTATTTTCCTACAGAAAAACCATGTTCTTCCTTTGTCAGATAGCTAGATTGAGCTGTTGATCAGTTCAATCAGGAGTTGACCTAAGCCAGAGTTTTGTTGCAGAATTATTGAGCTTTAGTTTACCTCTGGTTTCAAATGTCTTTATAGTGAAAATTGTCCTATTGTATAATAAGGCCCTTCCTATAGCAGCATTCTGGGATATAAGCATCTGAAGACTAAGAAAATCTCTCTCTTTGTGCCTTTCTAGCTAAGACTTTGATTTCTTATGTCACTTCAGACTCAGCAAAAGCATAGGCCATGGGAAAACCAGCTTTGCATTTGAGGCTCCTCCAGTTTTATGAGGTTCACATAAGTCCACATGACCATTAAAATATCTGTTATTTTCTCCTTACTTCAGCAAAGTCCCTCTGCCTATAGCAGGCTCAATCCAATGCCCACCTATGTCTGTACTTGCTCCCAGAGGCAAAATTAGCTGTTGATCTGTGTTCACCTAGGAAAGGCTCATCCCTTTCTGAAGTTTAATTCCTTTAGACTTATCTGCATCCAAAGTTCTCCTGTATCTTTAAAAGCTTTATAATTTTTGTAACCTCTGTTTATTTCTCTTTACTATAGTGTGAAGGATTGTTTGGCATGTCCTTCTATATCCTAACCAAAAGTGAAATTCTGGAAAAACTATTAAGAGGAGTTGTTTTCATGCAGTGTACACCCAATGCTATGGTGCCATGATCATTGATAACTTATAATGGGGAATACTAATATTTTTAAAGTATTTTAATTTTATTTGTTCCTCCTTTTAATTAAAAAATAAAGTTTCAAGAAATAATTTATAAATATAAGAAGATACAATTTCTTATTTCTAAATGAAAAGTCTACATTTATAAGACATGAATGACATGATTTATAATACGATTTTGTAGAAATGCATTCCATTTTTCTTTTATTTTAGGAATTTTTGGAATGTGCTCATGAAGCCTGCAAAGTACATAATCTTCAGCCTGTTAAATTTTTTCTTGAAAAAATGATTCAGGCATATGAGATGATGATTGTTAGACATGGGTAAGATTATAGATTATAGATAGTGTGCCAAAGTTAGATGTTGTTTTTTAAGTTAAACTATTAAAACAACTAAAATTTGTGAACTAAAAGACTCAGCAAACTTTGTATGCGAGGTAGGCTAGGGAACAACGCCCCCCACCCCCATCTCCATTCCAGTAGCTTAAAAACAAAGGTTTATTTCTCTCTCATGTTACCTATCCAAAAAGGAGTGGTAAGGAGTACTCATTAGTGATGTAGCACTAATGACCACCACAATTTGCCCTTTTGATCATCAGATATGTTATTTGCCTGTACTTCATGCACATAGAACACACTTTTCCTTTCCCAGGGAGACAACCTAAAAGATCTGATCAATCAATGAACCAGACTCAAAGTATAGGATCTCTAGGTGATGCATGATAGTTTGTGTATCAGATTTGGACGCTGTTCTTGCTCCAAAGACCTAAAACTACAAAGACAAGTTATCTGCCCTGCATACATCCAGTATTATAATAGTGGGTTTACCAGAGCAGGATTATCAGAGCAAATACTCCCATTTAGAAACTGAAGAATGGGAGACAAAGCCAACACTTGTCAGTAGCAGTTCTGAAACCCAGCTGTGCGTGTGGGAGCCCAGTTCCAGAGATAGATTGTGAAACTACTGGAGTTTAAACTTCAGGACCTCTTATTAGTAGAGGCCCCTCCAGGGAGTCATAATCATTTTATATATAATTTATTGGAAAGGGTGTCATTAAAGTGGCGGTGGACATTTTTGTATTTGTAATTACATATATATTTTTTTCCTTAGAGAGCTTTCCCCACCAATTGTATAAACTGAAATCCCCATAAAACCTGGATCTATTTCTGCTTGATTTTGCTCCCTGAGAGAGTCTTTCCAGTAACCTCTGCTCTGTGGACTTCGGTTCAACCTTTTGAGAGGTCTTTCTATCTCCATTTTCTTCCCTGGTCACATGTGAGGTGGACAATAGAGAAAATATCCTTGGGAGCTGACAAATGTTTTCAGCCCACTTACTGCCTATAGAAAGTTGAAATCTCAAAGGTCATGATTTTTTAAAGGCAAAATTAAAAAAAAAAAAACCTTTGTATCATATAAATTTTCAAACATATGTAATAATAGAGGGAATTAGTACAGTCAACCCTCGTGCATTCAGTACCTGAGTCTTCTTTACATCTTAAACATTCACATGTGTTTTAGCCTAGACTCATGGTTTCTTTGTCAGTAAACCCTCTCAAAAACTATTTAATAAGTTTTTTTCTATTTGATTCCAGGTAGTTCCATGTGCCAGTAGCCACAACGATAGTCCTTATTAAGTCATACCTTTCTAAACTTCCTTGTAGTATCCTTGAACATATTAGGCTTATTGATTTGATCCTTGATACTAGGCTGAGTTGATCTTTGTTGTTCAAAGATTTTCTCAATTTATGTTTTACCAATTGCAGGTGAGAATAAATGACCTCATTCAATCCCTCAAGTCTCTGAATTTCTCAACTCCCTCTACTTTCATTCCTGCTTGCAAACTGACCATATTTTCTTAAGCTTATTTCTTTTTGTAGTTCCTTGTTAAATACAGCCATCAGCTGCCAATATATACTAATAATATTCTGTTCACTATCCTTTTCCCCTAAAACTACAATTTCATTAGATATATTATCTATCTTCCAGGTTATCTCAGGGATAAATTTACCGAATGTTTGATCATTGCATAATATTAATTGCCAATCCTTTGGCCACCACCCACAACCTAGCCTCTAAGCCAGTGCCACTTATTTTAGTCTTTTTTATTATGGCAAGAAAACCTTTTGCCCTTCTAGTTACCAATTTCTATCAGTAAGGATGGACTAGGTTATTCCATAGAAACGATCAGCACCCAAATCTTAGTGACTTCAAAACAAATATGTATTTCTCATTTGTACTGTTTCCATTATAGTTTAACAGAGAGGTTCTGCTCATCATAATCACTCAGGTCCCAGGCTGTTAGAGCAGCCACCATCTCAGCATTGTGGGTCCCAGGTGTGCTAGAGGGAAAGGAGAGCTCTGTAAGTTCCCTCACTGGCAATTATCTATCCCCTAAGAAGTAACACTCATCATTTGCACTTATTACTCCTTAGTTACCTAGTATTCATTCCCACAAGAGAGTGCGGAATCCTATGCGCCAGGAGAGGAGATTCAGAAATATTTGGCAAGGAGCACTACAGCAAGTGAAATCTTGAGGAAAAGTGAATCGTCTCCTCTCCTCTGCTTAGGAAACCCCAAGTCATTAAAAAAATTTTTTTGAGTATGCAGTTACTAAGTTTCCATTTTCATTTGGAAATTTTTTATTCTCTTTTGTAGATAATGGTATTAATGTCGAGAATTTGATTTAGAGATCAACCAGTTAAGAAGTTAAATGTATTTCCCTTATATCTGAGAAAAATTAATATAATTTCAAAAATTATATGTAGTAATTATCATAGGGTAAAATTTCATATACCAATATATAGGGAAATAATTTAATTTACCATTATTTTTTAGAATTTTATTGTATAATGACTTCTTTTCCTTAATAGTTTTATGCTAGTAGGAGAGCCTTTTGCCGCTAAAACAAAAGTTCTGCATATGCTGGCTGATACTCTAACTCTTATGAATGAACGTGGCTATGGAGAGGAAGAAAAGGTCATTTATAGGACTGTAAACCCCAAATCCATTACTATGGGCCAACTTTTTGGACAATTTGACCCCGTGTCCCATGAGGTAATCTACAGTATAAACGTTCTCCACTTTCATTGACAATGCACATTAAGCCAAGAAATTTGAAATGTTTTTGTATTATCACTTTATAATTTTTTAAGGACACTTTCCAACACTTCATTTTTTCCTCCTCAGTGGACTGATGGTATTGTGGCTAACACTTTTAGAGAATTTGCCTTATCAGAAACACCTGACCGGAAATGGGTTGTATTTGATGGTCCCATTGACACTTTGTGGATAGAGAGCATGAACACAGTATTGGATGATAATAAAAAGGTAAATCATCATAATTAAAAGCAAAACAGATGCACAATATGAATATACTTAACACTACTGAACTGTAAAGTTAAAAATGGTTAATATGGTAAATTAATTTTTTTTACCACAATTTAAAAAAGCAAAGCAGATGCAGATAGGCTTAAACAATGTTATGTGTTCAACAGCTAATCATCTCAGACTATATATTTAAAATAAGGGATGCAGCAAATTGAATAAGTTTATAAATTATCTTTTCAATGAAAACTATGCTGTAGTAAATTCTTTGCTTAATTTTTTAATTAGAATGCAAGTATATTAAAATTACTGTATTAGCAGCAAGGCATAGTAATGTAATGGGTGGCAATAAGTTAAGCGACTACAGTGTTAAGGTTTCTTATAGAACTTTAATATTTTAGAAGAAAATAAAAAGCCCTCATTCTTTTTTGAAAACATCAGTTGCTTCAGTGCTTATATGTGGTACATTACCTTAAACCTATGAGATATACAAAAAAAGAGAAAATGGAAGTCTTCTAGTATTTATTTTAATTGAGAGATAACATAAGTATAAAATGTGCACTAACTTTAAGTTTAGATTCTAAGATTTTTTTACATATGTGTACACTCACATAACCATCACCTAAATAAAAGTGCATAAAATTTATTGTGCCCTACAAAGTTCACTCATGTCCCTACCCAATCAGTATACCCTCCCCAAGGGGCAATCACTATTCTGACTTCTACTCTGATAAACTAGTTTTGCCAGTTCTTGAACTTCATATAAATAGAATCATACTCTTTAGTGTTTTCTTTCATTTGGTCAATATAGTGCTCTGTGATATTTATATTGTAGATCCATTTTATTTGTTTATTATTCTTTTTGTGTCTGTATTAGTATTGTGTTAGTATATCAATTTATTTTTTTGCTTTTATGAAATAATTATAATACTAAATAAACAAACTAATTTAATTAGCATTCAAACATATACTCCAGTACTTTATCATAGGTGGTTAGTCATTTGTTCATATTCTTTTTTTCATTCATTCAGTTAGTCATATTGATTGAACTAAAGGGGAAAGTAAAGAGAGGAGAAATAGTGATGATTCAGAAGAGAGCAGTTAATCAGTCCAGTCAAGTCTAAGGATTCAGAGCCAAATGGAAGGATTGTTTCATATTGGATGAGAGGAGAGCAGGAAAGGTGAATGTATGGCTTTCATAGTGGAAATTTGAAGGCAAATCCTTTTGATGCTTTATTTTTTCTTTGTGCAGTGGCAGGCCCTGGTTCTTTGTATACTCAAGGAGAAAGGGGAAGATTTAAATTAGCCATCATGGAAAATGGGAAAGACAGCTGCCTGGGAAAACATAGAAGCATATCTGAGTGTTATAGAGAACCTGATGGAGTTAAAGACCATGAATTATAAACTATAGTGCCAAGGTCTGCCTTTGTGAGATTTTCTCTACCAATTTAAGCACCTTGGATGTGGGTGTAGATAATGTTGCCAGACTGGAAATACAGAAAGACTTTAAAGATATTGGCATGAGAACGATAGAAGTGCTGGACCATAGAACAGAAGCTACCTAAAGAAAGAAGTAAAAACAACAGGGATATGAAAATCTCTATGAAAATGAAGAGCAAATATAGTAGGAGTCAATGAGTGAGAGAGCTGGATGGAGCAGAGACTTGAATGCTCAGAACTGTGTAGTGTTCCAGGACAGAAGGTCCCAGGTAGATAAGGTAGATGGCTGGAGTGGAGTAGGGGAGAAGTAAGTGAAGACAAGGTAGTTAAATACCGGAGGCAGGGGGTGGGGGTGCTGTAATGAGATGTTTCCCCTTATGAACATTGGATCAGGCCAGAGTTATAGTAGAAAGAGACTGAGCCAGATGCCAAAGGCTTTAGCCAAGCAGGGGTTGTCAAAGGAGCAAGGGCTGTAATAGAGGATGGAATAGAAGTAGTTGGGAAATAGCATGGGGGAGCGAGGAAAATGTTGACTCCCCCTCCCAAATTTGTAGCAAGAAGGAGAATGTTTGCTGAAACAGCCTGGTAGAAACTTAAAAGTATTCTGGACAAGCATTGTCCAATAGAACTTTCTGTAGTGATGGATATATCTGCACTGTCCAATAAGGTAGCTACTAGTCACATGCAGCTATTGAGCATTTAAAATGTGGCTAAGTGCAATAGAAGAACTGAATTTTAAATTTTATCTAATTAAAGTGAAATATAAATAGCCACATATGATTACTGACTGTCTTATTGGACAATCCAGCACTAAACTGTTCATTCATTTTACAGGTAAGAAACAGATCCAGAAATGTTAAATGCTGAATTGTTGACGAACTAGATAGGGGCAAAATTGGGATTAGAGTAATGAATCAGAGATGAAGCACTGAAAAATAAATGTAGAGGAAGAATTTTAAAGACTTAATAATGCAATTAATTTGGGGTATCAACAGTTTATAATTATTACCAACATTATTAAAAGTTAATGATAATTCCAAAGGTGGAAGCCAAGGAGATTGAGGGGATACAACGGCTTTAATAATAATGGACAAGATAGGAATTTGACAGGAAGGACACAGTTGATAAATTCAGTTTTTCACATATTTGATTAAAGAGGAATGTTTTAGATTAAGAGAGACCAAGAGGACATGGCAAGCCCAATGCATAGTCCTTGATTGAATTTTGGTTTGAATCAATCAGTTGAAAAGACATTTGTACAACTGAGAATATTTGAGTATTGGCTGAGTGTTAGATGATATTAAGGAATTATTGGTAATTTTGTTAGATGTGATAATGTTCTTGTGGTTATATAGAAAAGTCCTTATTTTTAAAGATGAATATTGACATATTTGGATGTGAAATGCCATGATGTTTGTAATGATCTTTAAAATACTTTTAAAAAAGACTAAGTAAATATGGCAAAATGTTAACATAGGTTAAATCTACGAGATGGGTATGTGAGTGTTCATAGTATTCTCTATTTTTTCTATTTCTCTTTTTTTATTAATAAAAAATGTCTTATGACAACTTTATAAAATCAGGAATATTTCATGTAATTTTTTAATAACAAAAGCTGACGTTTGTATAGGATTTTATTTTTTTTCAATATATCATGTAGTTCCCCTCTCCCTTAATTCTATGAGAGGAAAATTATCCCTTTTTATAGATGAAGAGACTGAGAGTCAGAGATATTATAAATTTGCTTACATAGTAAGTAATTGACAGAGCTACACCTAGAATTAAGATTTTTTCTGGCTTCCATTCTAATACTTAATCCATTATATCATAGGAGATACTTAAATAGAATAAATTTTTACCTGAGAAGGTTGAGATTTTTTTAAAATAAACATTTGAAAAATTATTGCCTTCAGCTCTGCCTTATGAGTGGAGAAATCATTCAAATGTCCCCTCAAATGAGTCTCATCTTTGAAGCAATGGACCTTTCCCAGGCCTCAGTAAGTTCATAATTTAATCTAACAGTAGTTTTTGTTTGTTCATTTATTTTGTTTGTTCATTTGTTCACTTTGTCAATAAGTACTTTTTATTGTGTCAGAAAGCGAGTTAGGCACAAGGAATACAAAGATGAATAAGACACAGTGTATGCTCATTTAGGGAGGATGAGAACCATGCTAATAAATATATATATATTCCAGTACAGAGCTACATGTTAAGTGCTCTAAGAATATGGAGGTGGCGAGCACCCAAGAGAGGAATGGGTAGAGGAGGACGACAATGGAAAATGTTTGAGTGTTTGATCTGGTTTTGAGGGGTAAGACTTCTCCACAGAGACTTGTTGGGGCTGGGCATTCCAAATCATGACAAGATAACTTATAGAGACATGGAGCCATGCCATATCTGGGGAACTGTAACTGCAAATGGTTTCATCTAGTGTATGTGAATGCTGTAGAGGAAGATAGGAGCCAGATCATGAAGGACCTTATAAGTCATGCAAAGAATTAGTTAATAACTACAAGATTAGTAAAGGAAAACTTGTCTTTTTTCTGTAGCCTGCCACTGTAAGCCGCTGTGGCATGATTTATTTGGAGCCCTCACAGTTGGGATGGGAACCACTTGTGTCTTCTTGGTTGAATTCACTGAAAGGACCTCTACAGGAACCAGATCATCAAGCTCTTCTGAGAGGACTTTTTGACTGGTTAATACAGCCCACTTTAAGTCTTCGTAAGAAAAAATGCAAGGTAACACTATAATTCTCTTATACACTCAAATTTCTTTACTTTCCATTCAGTTTGACTAAGTCTAAAGTCAGAATGGTAGGATAAATAACTAAAATCAGTTTCTCCTTAGACTTGTAGTATCCACTTTTTTAAAAAATTGAAATATTTATTATGACAATCCATGATTCACATGCAGTTGTAAGAAATAATACAGAGAGATCCCACATACACTTCACGTAATGTCTCCCCATGGTAACATTTTGTAAGACTGTATTATAATATCACAACAAGGATATTGACATTGATAATATCTATTGATCTTATCTACATTTCCCTAGTTATACTTCTACTTGGGGTGTGTGTGTGTGTGTGTAAATGCATTTAATTTTTTAATTTTAAAAATAAAAGTTATAATACTTAAAGTGTACATGTTGATTTGATATACATATATGTAGTGAAATGATTACCACAGTCAAGCTAATTAACATATCTCCTCAAATAGTTAACATACTTTTGTGTGTGTGTGATGAGAGCACCTGAAATCTACTCTCTTAGCAAATTTCCAGTACTGGTACATATTGTATCAGGTATTATTAACTAAAGTCATCATGTTGTACATTAGATCTCTAGACTTATTCATCCTGCATAGATGTAACTTTGTACTATTTGCCCAGTATCTCCCCATTTCTCTCACCTCCCCACCACTGGTAACCTGTTTTACTCTCTGCTTCTTTTTATGTGTTCAGCTTTTAGATTTTGCATACAAGTGAGATCATGCAGTTTTTTCCTTTCTATGTCTGGCTTATTTCACTTAGCATAAAGTCCTCAGGTTTTGTTTATGTTGTTGATCAGACTCTCAACCACTGCGCCACCAGGGAAGCCCCCAGGATTTTCTTTTTTAAGAATGAATATTATTCCATTATATATATACCACAATGTCTTTATCCATTCATCCACCAGGGGACACTTAGGTGTTTCCATATCTAGGCTATTGTGAATAATGCTTCAATGAACATGGGAGCACAGATATCTCTTTGAGGTACTTATTTCATTTCCTTTGGGTGCTGTATCTAGAGGAGGCATTGCTGGATCATATGGTAGTTCTATTTTTAGTTTTTTGAGGCTCCTCCACACTGTTTTCCATAATGGCTGGACCAATTTACACTCCCACCACCAGTGCATGAGGGTTCTCTTTTCTCCACATTCTCACCAACACTTATTATCTTTTATCTTTTTGATAATACCCATCCTAACAGGTGTGAGGTGATATTTCATTCTGGTTTCGATTTGCATTTCCTTGATGATTAGTGAGGCTGAGTGGCTTTTCATATATGTGTTGGCCATTTGTATGTTGTCTCTGGAAAAAAATGTCTATTCAGGTCCTATGCCCATTTAAAAAATTGGGTTGTTTGTGTTTTTGCTGTTGAGTTGTATGAGTTCCTTATATATTTAGGATATTAATTCCTTATTATATATATGATTTGCAGATATTTTTCTCCCATTCAGTAGGTTGCCTTTTCATTTTTTGATGGTTTCCTTTGCTGTGCGGAAAAGCTTATTAGTTTGATGTAGTCCCACTTGTTTATTTTTGTATTTTTGCCTGAGCTTTTGATGTCATATCCAAAAAAATCATTGCCAAGCCAATGTCAAGGAACATCCCCACCCCCACCACCATGTTTTCTTCTAGGAGTTTTATGGTTTCAGGTTTTACATTTAAGTCTAATCCATCTCAAGCTGATTTTTATGTCTAGTGCAAGGTAAGGGTCCCATTTCATTCATTTACATGTGGACATCCAGTTTTTTCAACACCAGTTATTAAGGAGACTATCCTTTCCTCATTGTATATTCTTGGCACCATTGCCAAAGATCAGCTGACCATATATGGTTGGGTTTATTTCTACTCTGTTCCACTGGTTTATATGTCCGTTTTTATGCCTCTACCATTCTGTTTTGTACTAGAGCTTTGTAATATAATTTGAAACCAGGAAGTGTGATGTGTCCAACTTTACTCTTCTCTCTTAAGATTACTTTGGCTATTTGAGGTCTTTTGTGGTTCCATACAAATTTTAGAATTGGTTTTTCTATTTTTGTAAAAAATGTCATTGGAATATTGATAGTGATTGCATTGAATCTGTAGCTCACTTGGGTAGGATGGACATTCTTCCAATCCTTGAGCACAGAATATCTTCCCATTTATTTGTGTCTTCAGTTTCTTTCATTACTGTTTTATAGTTTTCAGTGTACAGATATTCCACATCCTTGGTTAAATTTATTCTTAAGTATTTTATTCCTTTGATGCTATCATAAATGGGATTGTTTTCTTGATTTCCTTTCTAAATAGGTCATTGTTGATGAAAAGAAATGCAACTGATTTTTGTGAGTTGGTTTTGTATCCTGCAGCTTTATTGAATTTATTAGTTCTAAAATGTTGTGTCCCCCTTCCCTCCCATCTCCGTGGAGTCTTTAGGGTTTCTACAAATAGGATTATGTCATCTGCAAAGAGAGATAAATTTACTTCTTCTTTTCTGATTTGCATGTCTTTTGTTTCTTTTTCTTGTCTCATTGTTCTTGTCTCATTGTGCTAGTACTTCTGGCGCTGTATTGAATAAAAGTGGTGAGAGGGGGCATCCTTGCCTTGTACCAGATCTTAGGAGAAAAGCTTTCAGTTTTACCCAATTATGATTTTAACTCTGGGATTTTCATAAGTGGCCTTTATTTTGTTGCAGGGATTTTTATCATGAATGGATTTTGAACTTTGTCAAATGTTTTTTTCTGAATCTCTTCGGATGATTATGTGGTTTTATGTTTCATTCTGTTAATGTGTTGCATCACATTGATTGATTTGCATATGTTAAACCAACCGAGGATCCCAGGGATAAATCCCACTTGGTTATGGTGTATTCTCTTTTTGATAAGTTGTTGAATTCAGTTTGCTAGTATTTTGTTGGGGATTTTTGCATCTACATTCATCAGAGATACTGACCTATAGTTTTTTGTTTTTTTGTTTTTTTCTTGTGGCGGCTTTCTCTGGCTGCTGGCTTCAGAGAATGAGTTCAGAAGTATTCCCTCTACTTCTACTTTTTGAAGAGTTTGAGAAGGATTTTTATTAATTCTTCTTTGAATGTTCGGTAGAGTTGTGAAGCTGTGAAGTCATCTGGCCCTGGGAGTTTTTGTTGGGAAGTATTTGATTACGACTTCAATCTCCTTATCTGTTATTGGTCTATTCAGGCTTTCTGTTTCTTCTCTATTCAGTTGTGGTAGGTTGTATGTTTCTAGGAATTTATCCATTTCTTCTAGATTATCCAATTTGTTTGCATATAATTGTTCATAATAGTTCCTTATTATTTCTTTTTATTTCTGAGTCATCCATTGCAATGTCTCCTCTTTCATATCTGATTTTATTTATTTGAGTCTTCTCTCTTTTTTCTTGGTTAGTCTAGCTAAGGGTTTGTTTATTTAATATATTTTTTTAAGAAACCAACTCTTAGTTTTGTTGATTTTTTTTCTATTGTTTTTCTAGTCTCTATTTGATTTATTCCTACTCTGATCTTTATTATTTCCTTCCTTCTGCCAACTGTGAAATTAGTTTGCTCTTATTTTTCTAGTTCTTTGAAGTGTAAAATTAGGTTGTTTATTTGAGATCATTTTTCTTTTTTAATGAAAGTGTTCATTGCTATAAACTTCCTCTTAGTACTGCTTTTGGTGTACCTCATAAGTTTTGGTATGTATTGTTTCCATTTTCATTTGTCTCAGGATATTTTTTTGATTTCCTCTTTGACCCAGTGGTTGTACTTATGTTATTTAGTTACCACATATTTGTTAATTTTCTCTCTTTTTTTTTTTTCTGATTTCTAGTTTTAATCCATTGTGGTCAGAAAAGATACTTGGTATAATTTCAATCTTCTTAAGTTTCTTAAGACTTGTTTTGTGATCTAACATGGGGTCTATCCTAAAGAGTATTCTTTGTGCACTGGAAAAGCATGTATATTCTTCTGCTCTTGGGTGAAAAGTTGTGTATATATCTGTTAGGTATATTTGGTCTATGGTGTTCAAGTTCACTGTTTCTTTACTGATTTTCTGTCTGGATATTCTATTCCTTATTGAAAATGGGATATTGAAGTCTCCTAATATTATTGTATTGCTATCAGTCTCTCCTTTCATATCAGTTAGTATTTGTTTTATATACTTAGGTGCTCTGATGTTGGGTGCATATGTATTTACAGTTGCTTTATCTTCCTATTCAATTGATCATTTTATCATTATGTAATAATAACCTTCTTTGTCTCTAGAGATAGTTTTTGACTTAAAGTCTACTTCATATTATTTAAGTATAGCCATTTCTGCTTTCCTTTGGTCACAGTTTGCATGGAATATCTTTTTCCATCCCTTCATATTCAGCCTATGTGTGTCCTTAAATCTAAAGTGAGTTTCTTATAGACACCATACAGTTGGATCTTCGTTTTTTTTTATCTATTCAGCTGCTCTATATCTTTTTACTGGGGAGTTTAACCTATTTACATTTGAGTTATCTATTGATAGGAAAGAATTTACTATTGCTATTTTAAAAACTATTTTCTGTTTATCTTGTAGTTCTTTTGTCCCTCTTTTCTATCTTGCTCTTCCTTTGTGTTTTGTTTTGTTTTGTATTGATAGGATTTGATTCCTCTTTTTCTTTTGTGTAGCTTCTATCCGTATTTTCTTTGTTGTTACCAAGGAGCTTACATATATTCTCTTAAAACAGGGTACTTTAAGCTGATAACAACTTAATTCATTTACATGTAAGAACTCTCCACTTTTATCCCTCCTTTCCCCACATTGTAGGCTATTGATGTCACAATTAACATTTATTTATAGTATGTATCCATTAACATAATTTAGTTATAGTTGTTTTTAATACTTTTGTCCTTTAGCTTTTATAGTTGAATTAAAAGTGATTTTACACAGCACCATTATAGCAATATCCACCTTTGGTTTTTATTTTATTTTATTTAGTTAGTTATTTTTGTCTGTGTTGGGTCTTCATTGCTGTTTGCGGGCTTTCTTTAGTTGTGGTGAGTGGGGACTACTCTTCGTTGTGGTGCATGGGCTTCCCATTGCGGTGGCTTCTCTTGTTGCGGAGCACGGGCTCTAGGCACATGGGCTTCAGTAGTTGTGGCACATGGGCTCAGTAGTTGTGGTTTGTGGGCTCTAGAGCACAGGCTCAGTAGTTGTGGCACATGGGCTTAGTTGCTCCGCGGCATGTGGGATCTTCCCAGACCAGGGCTCAAACCCATGTCCCCTGCATTGGCAGGTGGATTCTTTTTTTTTTTAAACATCTTTATTGGGGTATAATTGCTTTACAATGGTGTGTTAGTTTCTGCTTTATAACAAAGTGAATCAGCTATACATATACATATGTTCCCATATGTCTTCCCTCTTGCGTCTCCCTCCCTCCCACTCTCCCCATCCCACCCTTCCAGGCTGTCACAAAGCACCGAGCTAATATCCCTGTGCCTTGCGGCTGCTTCCCCCCAGCTATCTACCTTACTACGTTTGTTAGTGTGTATATGTCCATGACTCTCTCTCGCCCTGTCAAAACTCCCCCTTCCCCCTCCCCATATCCTCAAGTCCGTTCTCCAGTAGGTCTGCGTCTTTATTCCTGTCTTACCCCTAGGTTCTTCATGACATTTTTTTCCCTTAAATTCCATATATATGTGTTAGCATATGGTATTTGTCTTTTTCTTTCTGACTTACTTCACTCTGTCAGGTGGATTCTTAACCACTGCGCCACCAGAGAAGTCCCCACCACGCTGTGGTTTTATATTGCTGAAGTTACATCCGAATAACCCAGAGGTAAAATTTATTCCAGCTATACTCTTTGGATTAAAACTATCGTGACTAAAGATTTAAAAATTCCATATTTTAAAATTATTTTAGGGAATTCCCTGGCAGTCTAGTGGCTAGGACTTGGTGCTTTCACTGCCAGGGCCTGGCTTCAATCCCTGGTCAGGGAACTAAGATTCCACAAGCCAAGTGCCCCCCCGCCCAAAAAATAAATAAATAATAAAAGGATTTAAAATATGTATCTTTAAAAACTCACATATACATATAGTATTTTGTGAGAAAACTTTACATATTGTGTTAGTTTCCTGGGGCTGTTGTAACAAATTACTACACACTTGGTGACTTAAAGCAACAGAAATTTATTCTGTCACAGTTCTGGGGCCAGAAGTCTGAAATCAAGGTGTTGGCCAGAATGTGCTTCCTCTGGTAGCACTAAGAGAGACTCTTTACTTATCTCTTCCAGCTTCTTTTGGCTCCAGCCTTTTTTTGACTTGTGCCTGCATAACTCTAGTCTTTTTCTTCATGTTCACATGGCCTTCTACTCTGTGTGTCTCTCCACTATGTGACTTTTATAAGGATTTATGACTTTGAATTTAGGGCCCACCAGATAATCCAGAATGATCTCCTCATCTTGATACTTTAACTTAATTACATTTTCAAAGACCCTTTTTCCAAATAAGATCACCTTTGTGGCTTCCTGGGATTAGGATGTGGATATATCTTTTTGGGGACCACCACATAATAGAGAAGGGAAAAGAGTATTCAGTAGATTTTCATCCTAAAATACTATTTTGGAGATAGGAAAAATACCCTGCATAAAATAAAAGAAGACAATTTCACTTTATGAAGATTCTGTACAACATCTCATAGAAAAAATATACAAATAATCATTTTTCAGTTTTTAAAATTTTAAAGCTAATACTATACGTTGTAAAAAATACGAAATAGGGGCTTCCCTGGTGGTGCAATGGTTGAGAGTCCGCCTGCCGATGCAGGGGACGTGGGTTCGTGCCCTGGTCCGGGAGGATCCCACGTGCTGCGAAGCGGCTGGGCCTGTGGGCCATGGCCGCTGGGCCTGCACGTCCGGAGGCTGTGCTCCGCAGTGGGAGAGGCCCGCATACCGCAAAAAAATAAATAAACTTCATCTTTCTGATAATGAGTGATAGATTTTCTTTTCATAATTCATTCCCATATTTTCCATAGCCAGTTAGTCCCCAGCATCTATTGATTTTTCCCTCATTGCTAACTTTCATATCTGTCTTCTCTCCATCACAGTTCCTCTGACCACCCCACTTCATCCTGTCATAATAGCTTCAGTTCTGACCTTCATCATTTCCTACCCGAATCAGTACAATAGAGCTACTCTGGTCCAGTCTGCATCCTGCTACCAGAATAAGGATTCCAAAACACAAATTCATTCCATTTACTCCCCTACTTAAAACCCTCCATTGGAACCCTCTTCGTCTTAGCATGACATCCTTAACATAGCCTATAAAGCCTTTCAAGATCTGACCCCTGTCTGCTTCTCAGGTTTTATTTCTTGCCATTCCTCTCTCACACCCTCTTTTCACATCCTACAGAATCCCTTTAATACTCTGTGTCCACTCACATCTCCATGTCTGTATATATGTTGTTTCCCCTGCCTTGAACATTATTCCCTTCTGCACCTGGTTAACTCACACTTTCCTTCCAAATTCATCTCAGCTATTCCTTCATTTGGGAAATCTTCCTTGATTATTCCTCTCCTATTTCCCTCCTTGTCTTCCTACCTGGGTCTGGGCTAATTGTTTATCCCAAGTAATCTAGTAGCCTCCCACTACCTTGGGACTTAACTCTGTCATGTCATTATTATACCATATTATTTTAGTCTATTTAATTTCAATATCACTTCTTTTCAGAGATCATGTGTTTTATTTTCATATCTCCTAGCTTGGTATATAGGTATACTGTGTTTTTGATAAATGTTTGTTGAATAAACAGATGAATAAATGGGTGTTATAAACTTCTTTTCTACTATCTCTAGAGCATTGTTTATTCTCTGACTAGTTTTCATTTCTCAAAGAATTCAGAATAAGAATATGTTTTGCACAACTGTGTAATGTAATATGCTAGACTAAAATATTTGAGAGATTTTTATCATGTCTACAATTTAAATTCCTTAAGTTTAAATTTTATAAAGACCTTAGGAAAACTACATTTTTTAAATGAAATGTTTATTTTCTTTTATTATGTAAATAAGATGAAAGTAAAGTATCTTATTCTTTTCACTTTGCAGGAACTGATTCCTACAAGCGATAGCAATGTAGTTGTATCTCTCACACGCCTCTTTGAAGTACTCCTCTGTAACGTGGTAGAAAACGATCCTACCAGCAAGCACATCCGTGTTTGGATTATGGTTGGTTTTATACTTACTGTGTTTTTTAATTATGGAATAAAATATGCCTCTGGCAAATGATACTTGTGTTGAGAAAGACATTACAAGACCTAGAGCTGTTTTTTGGTGAGCACCAAAAGAATACCTGAAGACATTAAAGTTGCC
The DNA here is from genome assembly GCF_003031525.2 of Neophocaena asiaeorientalis asiaeorientalis. NCBI lineage: Eukaryota > Metazoa > Chordata > Mammalia > Artiodactyla > Phocoenidae > Neophocaena > Neophocaena asiaeorientalis. The sequence continues at coordinate 5,507,194 of NW_020173377.1, read as the reverse complement.
CTGACCTGGTATTCTGATTTAAAAAACGATTTAGAGAAAGTAAAATATGTCAGAATGAATCAAAACACCCTATTACTTATGAAAGATCATAATTTGATAAACACTTAATAAGGTGACAATATTAAACCAATATGGACTTCAGGTGAATTGATCTTGTCTAAATGTTAAGCTAGAGTGTAGGCTACAACAAACTGGCTATGAAAGACTAGGAGCAGGCATCCAACCAGCTGGGTAGAGCATTGCAGGCAGAATTCATAGAGGATATATGTAGGAAGGAGTCAGTGGTCCAGGTTAGTTAATGTCTAGAGATCATAGAGAATGGCAGAGAATAAGGCTCTCAGGGAGCCAAAGGAAAGAGGTGTTCTGTACTCTTCCCTGGTCTATGCTACTTTCCTATCCACCACCTTATTCTCAAATACCTCGATCTCCTCTTTCAATCTATCTTCTATTCTACTCTGTGGTAATAGCAGTTCCCCTCCCATGGTTTTCCCTTCACTTTGTTGCCACAGAAAATTTTCTCCCAAAATATATTTGAAAGATTTTTCTAACTAGATAAGGCATGTACCTAGAGCAAAATTCAAAAGAGCAAAGTAAGTTTTCCACCCATACCAGCCCCCCAGCCACGCTCAAGGCAACCACTATTACCAGTGCCTCATGTAGCCTGCTAGAGATATTTGATACATATCCTCTTCTATATGTATACATATTTTATACATGTTAGCATACTATACATACTGATTTGCATCTTTTCTCACAATATATTTTGGAGATCTTTCCATATCAGTATTGGGTTACCTTTTTTTTTAAATAGCTACATGTATTCCAGCGTATGTAGCATATTCCAATTAAGCTGACTTCTATTGAAGAACATTTGGGTTGCTTCAGATATTTTGCTACCACAAACAGTGTTGCAGTAAATATTCTTGTACATATATCGTTTTGTCCAGTGGGAATATATTTGAAGATAAACTCCTAAAAGAGAAATTCCTAGGTCATTTGGCATGAGAATTTTAATTTAGATACATAGTGCCAGAGGAATGATTCGTTACGTGACTTAGATGTGCTCCATTCTACTTTATTTGTAAATCTGACCTTTTCCAAGTAGATTAATTAGAACTTAATGTACTATATTTTAGTTAATCTGTTAAAATTTCCTTTTAAATAGTTTAAATTAATTTTTCTTTTTAACCAACAGGCTTGCTTTATATTTTCTTTGATTTGGTCCATTGGAGGAAGTTGTGATACAGATGGTCGCATTGTTTTTGACATTTACATACGATTAGTCATATTGGGAAAAGATGAAAGCAACCCAATACCTGACTCTGTGGGTAAATGGGAATGCCACTTTGATGAAAAAGGCCTAGTCTATGACTACATGTATGAGGTATGATATAAAATGCTTGTTATGATAAGCTGTAAAACACAAAGTCTTAGATCAGCTGTCAAAAGTGGGTTCCCATCCTAGAGTTACTTTGACTCCTGTGGTTAGCATTTTAGTCCCTTCTCTTCAGTTAACTCCTATAACTTGTGGACAGTATAGACAAACTTATTTTGAGAATATTTTATAATTTCAGATTTAAATTAAATCTATTTTCTCCAATTTAAAAAAGAATTCACCAGAAGATTCTTTTAAACAGTAAGCATTTGCATAATTATTTGATTCATGCAAATTTTACTTCACAGAGCCATAAGATCTGGATAGAGACTTATTACAATTTTACCTAAACCTAGAAATACAACTGACTAGCACAATCAGGACTTGTACCCAGCTCTCCTGATTGCCAGTGCAGAAATCTTTCCCTAAAACCATGTTAACACAGAATTTTAAGAATATGACCAGAAAGAGAGTTTCATCCTCATTAGTCACAGTGGGAAGTGAATAGAATAACCTCTAAAACTAAAAAATCAAGAAGTGATAACACAAGCATATTCTTTAAGAATTGAAGGTAAATATCAAAATATCCAGCTTAAAGAGGCAAAGGTAGTTGCTGTTAGAGAGGAGAAAAGAGTGGGAAACTGCTGTTTTTCCTTAACCTTGTATACTTTTGACTCTAAAATAGTGCATAAATAACTTTGATAAAAATAAAAGCTAAAACCTAAGAAATTAAGAATATGAATTACTGAAGAAACACTCACCCAAACTTGCAAAATTACCGTCACCCAGACACAAACCATATACATATACAACTTGACAGAAAATATTTAAAGATTCTTAGATGCCAGCCATAGCACTGGAGTCCAAGAGACCTCCCTCTTTGCCAGGTGCTAACTCTTTTGTTGATTGATGGTGAGAGGCCTTAGGATCTCCAGGGAAGGGCAGGACAACTTGGAGAGGAAGATATCTGTGTGGGGGAGGGTGGATTCCCTAATCAGGATCACTTAGGGTATCAAGACAGCAGCTATTTAGCCCCTGGTTCAGAAGAACTTCAATAATGTAACAATCAGTCCAGCCATTCCAATATGTCCTGGCTGAATATCAGCCTGGATCAATATGCCAAAGAGAATAATTTTAGAGAAACAAATATGAGTTTATTTGATATTTTGTTTCTAGTTAGATTATTGCCCATTTACTTTAAAATATGAAAACATTAAGCCAAAGTCCTGTCAATTGTAACTTCAGCCACATCAGAGTGGCTCTCAGATAAATTCTTGATATATGCACAAGGACATCTTGAAGGCAGTCTGGAAAGATTAGAGTGTTAAGAGGACAGGGACTTCCCTGGTGGCACAGTGGTTAAGAATGCACCTGCCAACGTAAGGGACACGGGTTAGATCCCTGGTCTGGGAAGATCCCACAGGCCGCAGAGCAACTAAGCCCATGTGCCACAACTACTGTGCCTGCACTCTAGAGCCCGCAAGCCACAACTACTGAGCCTGCGAGCCACAACTACTGAGCCCATGCACCGCAACTATTGAAGCCCGCGTGCCTAGAGCCCATGCTCCACAACAAGAGAAGCCACTGTATTTCACAATAAAAAGGAGGAAAAGGCTGTAAAGTTTTTAAAAGCAAATATGATAACTGTGCTAAAAAGAGCCTTTTAGATAGCAAGTGCATGGTTATAATACTTTAAAATTTATGTTCTCTTATAGTTGAAAAACCGAGGTCGCTGGATCCACTGGAATGAATTAATTAAAAGTACTAATTTAGGAGATAAAAGTGTCAAGATTCAAGATATCATAGTCCCTACAATGGATACAATTAGATATACATTTCTAATGGATTTGAGTATTACCTATGCAAAGTAAGAAACTCTATTATAAGCATGCATTTTAAATATTATAGTACCTTTCTAATAGGATCATAGGATTTTTTAAAATAATTTTTTAAATTTTTATTTAGTTTTGGCTGTGTAGGGTCTTTGTTGCTGCACACGGGCTTTCTCTAGTTGCGGCGAGTGGGGGCTACTCTTTGTTGTGATGTGCGGGCTTCTCATTGCAGTGGCTTGTCTTGTTGCGGAGCACGGGCTCTAGGCGCACGGGCTTCAGTAGTTGTGGCACGCAGGCTCAGTCGCTGTAGCTTGCGGAGTCTAGAGAGCAGGCTCAGTAGTTGTGGTGCACGGGCTTAGTTGCTCCGTGGCAAGTGGGACCTTCCCAGACCAGGGCTCGAACCCGTGTCCCCTGAATTGGCAGGCGGATTCTTAATCACTGTGCCACCAGGGAAGCCCAGGATCATAGGATTTTTGAAGCGAACTTTGAGGTCATCCATTTTCAGATAACTAGGACCCTGAGGGACTAATTGACATTTCCATAGTGACATCTGTTACTAGTGGTAAACCTGAAATCCAGGTTTCCTATTGCCCACTTCAAAGTCTTTACCATCATACTTTGTTGCCTCATAAGCCATCTTTTATTTCTTTTATTTGTAATAGCAGATTAAAAGTCAGTTACAGTGTTACTGTTAAAAAGGTATGCATTCAACTCACAGGTTCATTGTACTCCTGAGGGATCAGACTAACCATGATCCACATTTTCCCATTTGGCATTTTTGAGATCTGTCCTATGCTAGTTCTTCATAACTTAAGATGAGCATAAAAGACTCAGACTTAAATAAGAAAAGCACATCAAAAAAGATGAAAAGCCTAGCACGTACCATAGACATATCCATACCAATTTTCTTAATAACACTTTTATAGTTATTTTTCTTTGAAACACTAGCCATAATTTATCATTAATATTATTTAAACTGGGGCTTCCCTGGTGGTGCAGTGGTTAAGAATCTGCCTGCCAATGCAGGGGACATGGGTTCAAGCCCTGGTCTGGGAAGATCCCATATGCCACGGAGCAACTAAGCCCATGTGCCCCAATTACTGAGCCTGCGCTCTAGAGCCTGTCAGCCACAACTACTGAGCCTGTGGGCCACAAGTACTGAAGCCCACGCACCTAGAGCCCATGCTCCACAACAGGAGAAGCCATGGCAATGAGAAACCCACGCACCACAACGAAGAGTAGCCCCCGCTCGCCACACCTAGAGAAAGCCTGCGCACAGCAATGAAGACCCAATGCAGCCAAAAATTTAAAAATAAATAAATAAAATTATTTTAAAAATATTATTTAAACTGGACAAGCTTACATTATATGCATGAATGTCATGGTTTATTTGTTTTTGATGAAGAACCTGTTTCTGCGTGAATTTTGTGACAGTTTTATCCTGTTTATTAAAAAAAAAGAAAAATAGCTTATGAGGGAACATTATTTTACCCCTATTTTGTACCCATAGTTGCATTTTTGCATTTAGAGGCTAATATTAAAAACTTCATTAAGCAAGGAAAGTACTTGTCAATGCTGGGGAATTCCTGGTACAGGAATTCTCTTGTTCCATGAACCATTTGTCAGAATAATGCTTTTGAATGAATAAGTACAAACATAGGATTATAAAGCAAACCACATATTAAAATATATTTATTAAAATATTGAACAAATTTGAGCTATAGTAGTAATAATGTGCTTTTTATTAACACATTAAATAATAAGATCCAGCAGTGAGTCTGATGATGATCATAATTTTGAAGAAGCAATGGGCATAAGTGATATTTTTGAGATATCTCTAACAATTGTAATATTTAGTATAATATCTATGATTTCTATTGATGACAAATATTAACAATATTATTGTTGATAATAAAGTACACAGGTACTATATTATAAATTGCTCCATTTTAGTTAAGGGTAGTGAAAGTAAAGGTATAAACTCTATGTCATCTAAGTTCACAAACTCTCAATGTTGTCTAAGAATTTCTTCAGTTTGATCCATGGACCTCAAGTTAAGAACAGTGTTTATTTAGTAAAATTATTTTAATAAATAGGTTTCCATAGCATGTTATTCAGACTGGAAAGCGTAGATGAATTCTCAGGCATCACTGTAGTTCTAAATGATCTTTTTTTGTTTATAGTATTAATTTTATGTTTCTACGTCAATGATAATTTTAAAAATTAATATTATCATTATTTGGGTCATATAGATGACTCTTTATACCTGATTACTGCTGCTCAGTTTTAGTGCCAGCCTTTGTGTTTGTCTTTATGTAGCATGTGATGCCAAGTTGTCAATTAAAATGACAGTATTTAATTTTTAATTCAGTATGTCTCAAACTGGGATTCTCCAGGGTTCTGTGAACATAAACTCTTAGGATTTTTTTTTTCCCTTTAAAATTAGTTCAGACCACTCAAAAATGAGAAACCCTGCTTTTGAAACCCTTGGAATAGGGAATTCCTTAGAGTTTGCTTTTAGACAAGTATTTTCAGTTAGTAACACTGACTTGATTCAAAAATGCTGTTAATGGGCATATATAACCGTTACCTTTAGAATTCATTGTTATTTAGTTTCTCACAAAAACTTTGTGCTATTGAGATAACTGTGAAACACTTTCAACCTCTCTTATTGTCATCATCCTATTAGTCTATTCCACACAGCACCCTCTTGCCTGTATCTCTAACTAAAAAGTACAAATACATCACTTTTCTGAGGAGACAAACTTTGACTTTTTTTTTTTTTCTGAAAAGTTAAGCATGTTACTACTCGTTTTATGAGTGTTTTTGCATATAGCAATGTTACATTTGTTCAAATAATAGTTTGTTACTATTTAAATTTCAGTAAGTAAGCAAAACTGTGTGCCAATTGTTACTTTCACCGGTCTTTTATGAAATTACAATGATAAATTGAAATGTGAGTTTTTGGATGAAGTTGATTTGATTACTATTTAGGTTTTCAACTAAATCCAGCCTCCTCTAATTGAAATGTATTCTGACTTTTTCTCCTTTTGAATGATATGTTCACTGTTTCATTAAGGCCGCTACTTTTTGTGGGTCCGACGGGTACAGGAAAATCAGTGTATGTGAAGAATAAGCTGATGAATCACTTGGAAAAGGACCTGTACTTTCCTTTTTATGTTAATTTCTCCGCACGGACCAGTGCCAATCAGGTTCAGGTTAGTTAAAAGCCAGAAACATGGATCTATAGTTATTAATTTTTTTGCCTTTTTGATTAGCATTTAAAACTGTATTTTAAATGAGTAGCTGTGTAAATCCTCTATGAATTTAAATAAAACTTCAAAATTTCTTTTTGGCATTACAAGTAAGTTTTAAAAATCAGATTTTAAGGACAAAAGTTCAAGAGAGCATTTTTGCATTAATACTGAATTGTTGAGCTTTGTCATCATTTTTTTCAAGCCCAAGAAGCAACAATTGATTTCTTAACTGGAGAAGTAAAGGAGAAGGGAGGGAGGGTGGAAGAGAGAGAGGGAAGGGGAGAGAGAAGGAGACAAGGGGAGAGAGAGAGAGAGAGAGAGAAAACTTGTTCTTTCGAGATTCTCCTAGATGGTTCCCTAGGGGTATTTGCTGCCTGCTGAAGTTCTGTCAGTGAAAGATCTTTCAAACCATATACTGTTTATTGTATGACTTTCTGTGACAGGAAACTGTGCATCCCACCCTTTACCCCCAGAGGTACCAAGATGAAAGTACTGCATGAGATCTTTTCTAATCACCATTTTTATCATCCATTCCTAAATTTATATCTGTCCATTCTCTCCTGATCTATGGTGCTCATTTTCATTGTTTTAAGCCAGTAGAATTCCCTAATTTCAAAATACTACAGATTTAGATTAGTGCTTTTAGATATTAAGTTAAAGTTAATAGATATGTTGGGGTATCCAATATAGAAAATATTTTGTGTGTGTGTGTGCATATGTGTGTATACAATATAAATATATAAATAGGTGTAACAATTGGTTACATATAAACATGTAACAATTCTGAGCACATAGAAGGATTTCAATATATGCTCTCTGAATCATGTTGAATATGAAGTTTGGTATAACCCTAAAATGAATAAATATAAATGAATAAACATGCACATAGTGTTGCTTGGCATTATTTCCTTACATAATTAGACTGTTAAATTTCTTTTTTTTTTTTCTGGTGTTAAGTATGGCTTTAAATATACTACTATTTCTTTTTTAAATTTTAGAACATTATTATGGCTAGGCTGGATAAAAGACGCAAAGGAGTTTTTGGACCACCTATGGGAAAGAAGTGCATAATTTTTATAGATGACATGAATATGCCTGCATTGGAGAAATATGGAGCTCAACCTCCTATTGAATTATTACGACAGTTTTTTGACTGTGGGAATTGGTAACTATTTAATTAAAGTCTTAAGTAGCCATGCTGAAGTTATTTCTTGTTCTCTTTTTCTATTTTAATTTCTCACATCAAAATAATACATTTTCTCAAATTACTTATGAAAGAAAATAGTTGCTCAGATTTTCCTATAAAGAAAATTTTAGAAGACTTTTCTATACCTTTTTATACCATGGAAGAATAATCTAGTATTAAATTTTGTCCTTTTTATCTACTACTTTCAATTATTAAATATAATTTACAAATTACATCTTTTACCATCACCCAGCACTGAGAATTTGTGGGTAGTCTCCAACCTAAGCAACCGTAAATCAGCACCCTATGTTTCTACCATTTTAAAATTCTTTATATTATCTATAACTATTTGGGACTACTGTATCCTTGGGATGACTTGGTTTTGACAGCAATTTCATAGATAACTCTTCCATTCCTCCCACCCTATTTTATGATGACATGGTTAGTTTCCAACAAATAAGACATTGTATCTTTTAGTTCAGATTAATAATTCTTCATTTCCTCCTGTTAAAATACTTTCCTAATCCCTAATATGCCATGATTTTTATTTCAAGGCAAGGGTAACCTAACTGTGAAGCTAAGTCATATTTTGGGATTATATTTTTCTTGTTGTTATTGCATGCCCTTGGAATCCTGCCTCCAGGAGATAACCACTGTTAATAGTTTATTCCCTATTCTTCCAAGGTTTTTTTCTATATAAATATATTTTTATTTAAAAAAGACCCATATTACATATAATGTTTTTGCAACTTATTTGCATTTAAATATTTATCGATATTATTTGTCTGTCTCATTCATTTTGTTGCCTTTTAATACTGTTTAGTTTTGTGGATCTTGCTATAATTTACTTAACCAGTCCTTTACTGACAGTTACTAGAGTTGTTGCCAAAAATCAAGTCATATTTTCATACTTTCTATGGTACTTTTAGACTAAGAACTGGCTGTATAGATTTCTTCCATAACCACCCCCCTTTTTTGCAAGAACTTCAATATTAAAGGACTTTATGACCTGTTGGAGATAAGCAGCTTTTCACTTTGAGTGGTTCCAGTTAAACTGCGTCATTTGTATACCCCTTCTGATTAAAACTTCTTTGAAGCTTTGTTATTCCCTAATTGGTCTCTTTTTATATAACAAAATTGTGTATAGGTTCTATTTATACATCCTTTTGTGCTCCGAAGATAAGATTTGAGATGAGAAAAAGAAATCAGGACTTAGCTGTAAGTAGAATAGGTATATAGTTTATTGTTCAAACCAGGATATTTCTGAGAGAAAAAGGGGAGTGTTAATAGTTACTACAGGACAGGCACAAACAACAATTGTCCTAGGCAAAGTGGGACATATTGTCATTTATCTGTAACCATCCACAAAAAAGATTGATCTCTCATCCATACTTCTGGATTTGGAGTGTGAAGAGGCAAAGGAGAGTCAAATTGGAAAGAACTGAAAAAAAGAAAGGCAAGAGCAAGAGGAAGGGACCTTCTAGATACTCAGAATCTGGGCAACAGAATCAGTGTCACTGAAAGGAGAAATAGAGTGCTGCTTTAAAACAAGTTTTCTCTGCAGATTGATGGTTGCCTGAGGTGGGGGATAGGGGGAGCAAAATAGGTGAAGAGGGTCAAAAGGTACAAATTACCAGTTATAAAATGAGTAAGTCAGGGGCTGTAGTGTACATCATAGTGACTATAGTTAATAATACTGTATCGCATATTTGAAAGTAGCTAGGAGGCTGAATCTTGAAAGTTATCACAAGAAAAAAAATTTTGTAACTATGTATGGTGACAAATGTTAACTGGACTTATTGTGGTGATCAATTTACAATTTGGACAAATATCAAATCATTACGGTGTACACGGACACTAATATAATGTTATGTCAGTTATACCTCAATTTTAAAAAAAAGAAATAAAGATTATAGAAATTCTTAAAAAAAAACTTCTCTCTTACTCCAAGCATTATCTAATCTTCTTCCATTTAAAGAAGCTAAAATCAGATTAATTTTCTAAGGAGATCTACTTTTCAATCCATCTTGTTGGCTTTATAACTGATTGTTTTGGAATTTTTATGTGCTTTCAAGGTATGACCTTAAGGACACAAGTAAAATCACGTTGGTTGACATAGAACTGATTGCTGCCATGGGCCTTCCAGGTGGTGGAAGAAATCCAGTCACTCCCCGTTTTATTAGACATTTCAACATCTGCACTATTAATACTTTTAGTGATGAAACCATGGTCCGAATCTTCTCATCAATTGTAGCATTCTACCTTAGGACTCGAGAATTTCCTCCAGAGTACTTTTTAGTTGGGAACCAAATTGTCAATGGGACTATGGAGGTGAGCAAAGAATGCAATAGAGTGTTTTAGTACTACATATATCCTTATTTGATCCTTCCTTTTTGTTTTTTTTTAACTTCTTTTTTCCCTTAGCCATTTTAGTCTTCAGTGTCAGAGAAGCTGTTAGGAAGACTTGAGAACAGGAAGATCATAGGCTTTGAAATTGGGGAATCTAACTGGGTTTGAGTCTTGACTGCTATTTCCTAGCTATCTGGCCTTGAGCAAGTAACTTGACCTTCCAGAAACTTACTTTTTAATCACTAAAATGGGAGATAATACCTATTTCACAAGGTTATTATAAGGAAATCATCCAGAACAAATATCTGCCATACTGTGGGTGTTTCCCTAATTGTTGGGTTCCTACTCTAGTATTTACTAATTTTCCCTTCTCTCTCTTCCCTCCCATTCTTCATGTTGTGTCA
>NW_020173377.1:5381247-5496562 GCF_003031525.2 Neophocaena asiaeorientalis asiaeorientalis | reverse complement strand
TGTGAAAAAAAAAAAAAAAAAAAAAGAAACTTAAGAAGCTTATGAATACATTATTTTTGCCAGACCACATAACTTAGGAGTAGCAGTGAAAAAAAAATAGAATACAAAGGTGGGACTAGAAAACAAGATTGCCCATATGGCCAAAGAGCAGCCCTTAACTTATTCAGGGTGTGTTACCTGCTTCTGCTCAGAGGCCAGAGCCAGCCTCATCGCTGATGGTAAAAGGGAAAAAAATGTATTTAAGGTAATTTAAAATTTTAATTTTAAATTTAAGATAATCTCATTGAACTAAGCTTTCTGGAGCCTTGATACAGTGGGGTTCACTTTGGCATCACTGCAACCAGAAGCAAAAAGCTCCCTAGAATCATTCCATCAGTTTCCAAGAGCACTGTATCTTTCTAAAGTTCTTCTGCCCCTGTTCTGGTGGAAAATTGGGTTGTTAAAATAGAGAAACTATGAGCAAAGAGATAGTACATTATTATAATTTCTGTACTTATACAGAAGAGTTCTTCTATTTATAAAATATGGTAGTTATATTTCAGGCATCTCCTGGAAAGAGAGGGGAGTTGGTTAGGCAAAAGAGGATACAGAAAGGATCCTCTTTTTTTTTGTCTTTGATGTATTGTAGACCTACCATGTGTGGAGATAAGGGGAGATGAATTAGAGAACATATATAAATAAAAAATAATTTCATTTGGATTTTTTTTCAGGCTATATTATAAAAGGTTTAATTTACCTTTCTTAAAGAGGATGTTAAACTTCATTTGGTGAATTCAGCTTGTAGTAAAAATATACTTCATTTTGATATTATAGCCAATTAAGATAGGAGGAGAGGGGAGAGAGAAAACAAGAGAGAGAAGGGAAGGGAGAGAACACGTTGATTTGTTTTGAAGCCAGTGGTGGTCAAAGAAAATTGTTTCATCATCCTCTTCATTTTGAACGCTTCAGAATGAGTTATCTGATTTCACTTTCTACTAAAGTTTTTGTTAACTATTTAATCCCAGGTCATTTGCCTTTAAATGGAACAACCATAATTACTGGGAAATAAAAGCTTTGTCACTTCTTGAGCTTGGATGGAATCAGATAATAATAAGTTCCCTCAACTTTGTAATGCCTGGTTGATTGCTATAAACCAAAAGAAATAGATATGTGCTATATTAGACTCAGTACTATACAATTTTCCAAGTCAATATGATCTGATAGGATAAATAAAATATTTTATATAATATACTGTCTTTTACAGTATATTACATTGTTTTTGGCTTTGTATTATTGACTTTGCTGATTATAAGCATTTTATTTTTGCTTTGTTGCTTTTTTCATATTCAGATATATAAACAATCCATGGAAAATCTTTTGCCCACTCCCACAAAATCTCATTACACTTTCAACTTGCGGGATTTTTCACGTGTCATCCGGGGCTGCTTGCTCATTGAAAGAGATGCCGTGCAGAGCAAGCACACTATGATCCGTCTGTTTGTGCATGAGGTTCTCCGAGTGTTTTATGATCGTCTCATTAATGATAATGACCGATTCTGGCTGTTTACTTTAACCAAAAATGTTATAAGAGACCATTTTAAAGAATCATTTGATAGTATCTTTTCACATTTGAGGAAAGGGAATGCACCAGTGAGTATATTTAGTGATTAAAAATATATTAAGTTAAAACAATCCAATAGCATGAATTATTACAATCAACTTATCTTTGAAAGAATACTATTCTTTCTTTTTTTTTTCAACATCTTTATTGGAGTATAATTGCTTTACGATGGTTTGTTAGTTTCTGCTTTATAACAAACTATTATTTCTTAATGATCATATTCTTTTAACTTTCCTCATAGATAGGTATTTATATTGAGAAGATTTGCTTTCAGAGGAATTATGTGTATAACATAGAAGTTATATGATAGGGATTGAATGATATGATATAATAGATATAAGGTGCTTAACATGGTGACCATCCCTTAGTAATGACTCAAAATGGGAGTGGCTTTTCCTGCCCCTGGGGGCAAAAAGCTTATATGATAGAAAAAACTGTTTTCTTTTTACTTCCTAAGGATAAAATATAATTTCAGGTGTTAATTTTACAAGTATATTATTTACTATCCTAATATTTAAAAGAATTATCTAATTGATAATCATCCCATAACATAGATAAAACAAAATTTTGTGGAATGTTTTCTTAAATTTATTTTAGAAAAAAATTTTAAACTTTCTTAAATTTATTTCAGAAAAATTTTTGTTTTAAAATTATTTTAGAAAAAATTTTAAATTTTAATATAATTTGTTGATTTCCATTTTATAGGTAACTGAAGAGGACTTAAGAAATCTCATGTTTGGTGACTATATGAATCCTGACCTTGAAGGAGATGACAGAGTTTATATTGAAATTCCAAATATTCATGATTTTAGTGACATCGTGGAGCAATGCTTAGATGAGTATAATCAAACTCACAAAACGAGAATGAATCTTGTCATTTTTAGGTACCTATATTTGGTATTGATGATTAAAATTACTGTTTATAAAATTTTATTGTGAAATATTTAAAATGTACAAAAAGATATAAAACTATGATGAACAACCTTGTACCCATCACCCAGCTTGAGACATAAAATACTAAACACAATATTGTAAATCAAATATACTTTGATTTTTTAAAAAAGGGCATAAAATACTAGCAATTTATTTGAAGTCCCTTGGGTAGCCAGCCCTCCCTCACTGCATCCTTATTGTACCTTATGGGGATAAAAAGAAACTCACGTGTTTCTTTGGCCTTTTACTACATGTGTGCGTTCCTAAACATATATGCAATCTTATTTTGCATGTCGCATACCGTGCACATTCCTCTGCAAGTTGGTTTATTCTAGATTGTTTGTGAAATTCACAGAAGATGAATTATTACTACTGTATTGCACTGTATTGTATAATTTTAACAGAATGTAGTCATTCTTCTGAGATAGACTTCTAGGTAATTTCTAGTTTATGTAAAAAAAAGGGTTGAACATTCATGTCTCCTTAGTTACATGTGTAAGAACTTCTCTAGGCTATATTCTTAGAAATGGAATTATTGTGTCATGGTATGTAAGCATCTTCTACTTTGCTAAGTTTTGCCAAAGTATCTTCAAAAATAATTATTGTTTTTAAGAGCTTCCATTGTTTCTCACCCTTCACAACACTTAGGATTGCCAGACTTGGTAAGTTTTGTCAGTCGAAGGAGAGTGGAATGGTATCTGACTGTGACTTCAGTTTTTTGTTTTTATTTTTTTAATATCTTTATTGGAGTATAACTGCTTTACAATTGTGTGTTAGTTTCTGCTTTATAACAAAGTGGATCAGTTTATATCCCCGTATCTCTTCCCTCTTGCATCTCCCTCCCTCCCACCCTCCCTATCCCACCCCTCTAGGTGATCACAAATCACCGAGCTGATCTCCCTGTGCTATGTGGCTGCTTCTCACTAGCTATCTACCTTACGTTTGGTAGTGTATATATGTCCATGCCACTCTCTCACTTTGTCCCCTCTTACCCTTCCCCCTCCCCATATCCTCAAGTCCATTCTCTAGTAGGTCTGCGTCTTTATTCCCGTCTTGCTGCTAGGTTCTTCATGACATTGAGTAATAGTGGTGAGAGTGGGCAGCCTTGTCTTGTTCCTGATCTTAGTGGAAATGGTTTTAATTTTTCACCATTGAGAATGATGTTGGCTGTGGGTTTGTCATATATGGCCTTTATTATGTTGAGGTAAGTTCCCTCTATGCCTACTTTGTGACTTTAGTTTTAATTCCCCTAATTACTAGTGAGGCTACGTTTCCTGAATTTACTATTTTGTATATAACTGATTTTCTATTTCTCACATAGAAATCCCAGTATTAAAAGATTGAATAAATTTGGGGGTTTTTTTGGTTTTGTTTTGTTATTAGCCGAGCTGTGTGGCTTGTGGGATCTTAGTTCCCCAACCAGGGATCGAACCTGGGCCCTTGTGAAAGCCCAGAGTCCTAACCGCTGGACCACCAGGGAATTCCCAAAGAAATATTTTTATTAAAAGCAATAATATACTCCCAGTATAAATGATTACCACTTCATTTTATTTTTATAATTTGTATGGTACATTTCCTGAATTTGTAGCTCAAATAGTTTTCCTTTACATCAAATGATCCAATTGCAACTGCATTTGAAGAATCATGCTTTTTGATGATTACCTCTTTAAAATTGGGATAGTAATGTATGGGGCAGCAAGGTCCATTTTTCTAGGAAAGCAAAATGATACTTATGTGTAAATATACATTTATATTAAGATTTTCAAGTATAATAATATCGATATTTCATAGGTATGTGTTGGAACATTTATCACGAATATGTCGAATTCTAAAGCAGTCTGGTGGAAATGCTTTGCTTGTTGGACTTGGAGGAAGTGGTCGTCAATCTTTAACTCGTCTGGCTACATCCATGGCAAAAATGCAAATTTTCCAACCAGAAATTTCTAAGAGCTATGGTATGAATGAATGGAGAGAGGACCTGAAGGTAAAATTGTGAGCAAATCTAGCAAATAATATCAGTGCATTATTTTTTTAACATCTTTATTGGAGTATAATTGCTTTACAGTGGTGTGTCAGTTTCTGCTGTATAACAAAGTGAATCAGCTATACATATGCCCCATATCCCCTCCCTCTTGCATCTCCCTTCCGCCCTCCTTATCCCACCCCTCTAGGTGATTGCAAAGCACTGAGCTGATCTCCCTGTGCTATGTGGCTGCTTCCCACTAGCTGTCTATTTTACATTTGGTAATGTATATATGTCCATGCCACTCTCTCACTTCGTCCCAGCTTACCCTTCCCCCACCCTGTGTCCTCAAGTCCATTCTCTACGTCTGCGTCTTTATTCCTGTCCTGCCCCTAGGTTCTTCAGAACCATTTTATTTTTAGATTCTACATATATGTGTTACAATGCACTATTTTATCACCAGTGTATCGCTGTGTGCTAAATACACTGGTGATGATGATAATAATATTATCCCTAGAGCAGTTACTGTGTGTGCTGAGCACTGTTTTAAGTTCTTTATATACATGCTGTCATTCTATAGGTATGACAGTTCAATGCAGCAGGTATGGTTGTCTCTGTGTTTTACTGATGAGGAAACTGAAGTTGAGAGAAGGTATGCACAGCAGAGCAGGATTTATGACTTAAGTCTTATCCACTGCTGTTACCATGGCTGCTGCTGATTTTACCTTTATTCTAGTTCAGAGAGGCCTTATTTCAGGTAAATGTATGTTTTCCAGTAGACTTAAATATGAACCTCAATGAGGATGATGATGTCATTAATGTTGTCAAATCTTAATAGTGTCTTTGGAGCTGTGTTGCTGTTCCAGTAACAAATAGAATAGTGGAGTGCATACTTGGGGCTTCATCCTCATGTGCCTAGGGCTCTGCAGGCCCCAGAAGAGAGATGACCTAAAGTGGAAAAAAATAAGAGAGACATTACTGGACTTTTTAAACTTTCTCTGACCCTGACATACTAAAGTTCTACATCCTAAAAGTTAGTGTAGAGAACTGGTCTTTATATCTTCGATCTTAGATGGACAGAGATTCTTTCTGTTTTCAAATCCATCTCAGTCCCTGAAGTAAGACTCTGAATCAATGAGTATGTCTATGGGGTTGGCAAACTGGCCAGTTGGAGTCTCCCACCAAAAGGGTGGGAGAAATGGAGGCCCAGATTGACAGCCCCACCAAAATGGAAAAGGTACTACTCTAAATTTGAGATGTTATCAAAAGAAAGGAAAGCAAAACCAACAGATTTCCACCCGATTCTGGTTATAAGTACATTTTTATTTTAAGGTTCTATTAAGGAATGTGGGCATGAGGGGCCAGAAGACAGTCTTTCTAATCACGGACACTCAGATTAAAGAGGAAGCTTTTCTAGAGGATATTGACAGTGTGCTCAATACTGGAGAAGTACCTAATATTTTTGCAGCAGATGAAAAACAGGAAGTGATGGAGGTAAGTGCTTTTTAGGGAGTGCTGCTCTCAACATGTCTTGAAGCTTTTCTGCTCTTCAGGATAAATATATCTTGTACAGAGGATTTTGGTAATTGAAAAATTAATGTATATTATTTTAATACTTTTTTGGTGAATTTTAAATAGCGTCGATAGTTATGAGACAGAATTTTAATTCATTTTTTCCATAATGATGACAGTGTGTTTCATCCATTTGATCTTATTTAGCATGTTTTCTGAGTGATTAGAGATTTAAAATCATATCTTAGGGTTACAGTGATATGAGAAAATATAGCTTTAAAACACTACTTGATTAGCTTTTATGGTTTACCACTGGTTAGTAAAATTTTCAAATTTTAACAAAACTACTTGTATTAATTCTGATATATCTGAGAGTCATGCTTTGTGATTTAATTGACAAAAAAATACATTTTTGAAGCACCCACTACTTCAGATGTCCTGACCTTTGACCCCCATTTCTAAGATCTTCCCATACAAGATTTCAGCTAGTAATTTCCCCTTTCATGTACCATAACTACTTTTACCCACAGATTTTATCACTCACACCAGGATGCTTCATTCCAGCCTCTAGTGATAGCATGTGGAATAAAATGGTTTCACCCTGGTTGTTCAAGCACTCTGCTTTTCTTGTCTATGGAATGAAACTGTTATATACACAAAATAGTTCCTCCTACATAGCGTTGTTGTGAGTTCTGAGGATCAAGTGAAATAAGGCACTCATGGAATGTAAGGCACTTATGGAATGTCAGGCACTTAGAAAGCCCTCAGTAAATCTGATACATTACCAGTTCATGGCCTGGCGTGGGGAAGAAGAAAGAAAAAAAAAATCCCAAGTAGCGTCCAGGTTGTGACTAAGGCTGCTGAAGAATCGTAATTCTCCTAATTTATAGGATAAATTCATCCCCCACACTCCTACCCAAGGAATAGGACACCTTGGGGAGTGGGATTTTCTAAGCTTTGCAAGGCTTTTCTGCTCACTGTAGCTATTGTTTATCTTTTCTTCTCATCACTTTGCTACAAAACTTTTCCATTGCTTCACTCTTTTATAGTATGACCCAACAGTAGCCTTAAGAACTTCTTTCCTTCATATTCCACCCTAGGAACACCGTATCAGTTTTTCCACAAGGAAATAGTCATGGTCAGAACTCAGGGGTACCAAAATGCATTCCTGTTTTTGCTTGCTTTATACTAATTTTTAAAAATATAAAAGGTAATGTAAAAGAAGTTATATTAATTTCTTTACATACCCTGCATCCCACTTTGAAGACCACTTTGCTTATTTCATCCATCTGGCAAACATTTTACTGTAAACCTCACTTCCTATAACTGACCTCTGTAGCTTGGCTCTGGTACTGCCTAGAGGGCACCTCTTATAGACTCAGCACATCTCTCTGATGTCAACATCAGCGTTCTAGACTCAGATCCTCTGAGTTCTAGAAACCTCTGTTTCCTGACTACATTTTCCACTGTTCCATTTGCACTCCTTGCAGAATCAAATTATTGAAGTATTTTTCTCAGTGTAGCAGTGACTTATTTACCACATTTAGTGATATTTTCTCAGTTCCCTTTTAAAATTGTGATTCATCTTTGAAATAATTCATCATTCCTCCTTTTAAACTCTGCTTTCTCTGGACTGCTATGAAATTTCACTCAGTTTGTTTCCTATCTCCCTAATTATTCCTTCAGTAACTAGTCTTTTTCTTGCTCCCGAGAATCAGTTGTGCTCCCAAAGTGTGTGTGTGTGTGTGTGTGTGTGGATATTACTCCCTACTTCTACTCTAGAAGCATTAACCAATATTTCTGTGTAAATAACCCCTATATTTATATCACCATCCTGGCCCTTTCATGAACTCTTGTTCTACAGTTAGAACCATGTATTACCTTTCTCTATCTGAATGTCCCTCTGTTAACTCAGAGTTAATGCAGGTAGACCACCTGAACATAATTTCATAGATTGACACTGATCATAATAGTTGTAATTTGAGAACTACTGTCAGAATGAATATACAGAGTTTCCCATAGATATAGCTATCATATATCTATAGTAGAGAATTCTTTTAGAAATAAATTCATAGTTATAACATTAGAAATTGTATGATCATTGTGATCACTCCCTAAATTTGCTATTGAAAAAATTTTAAATCTATTTATAAGATAATTTATTGACTATGAAACCTTTTCTGCTTTGAACAAGGAGAAAGGTGGGGTATAAAAAGCTGAAAGGTACTTACCTATGTGGAAAGACCTATTTTAAGTATTCACATGTAATGGCTTTTTGATTCCTCAACAATCCTTTGATATAGGTACTCTTTTCCCCATTTTACAGATGAGGAAACTAAGGTACAGAGAGGTTAAGTAACTTGCCTTCAGGTCACATAGGTAATCAGCTGCAAGCGGGGATTTGAATTCAAGAAGTCTGGTTCTAGAGCCATTATTCCTAACCACATATAAGATGCCTTTCTCATACAGAGATATACAAGGGAAGAAAATTAAAAGTGACCTATAATCTCATTACCAAACAACTCTATTAACATTTCAAAAAATACAAATATTATAAGAATAAAATTAGATAATTCAAACAGCATAAGAACGTCCAAAATGGAAAAAAATATGATATAAACCAAGAAGAATGTCCAAGATAAAATATAAAGGCCTCTCTCTCACTCTCCCTTAAGTCCATCCCACCCAAAGTAACCACTATTAATAGTTCTTTGTGATTGCTTCCATAAAGAAGTGTGTATGTGCTCACACATATGCACCTATATATTTTTTAATTTAACAAAAAGGATCATATTATACATAGTGTTGCACAGTTTGTTCTTGCATTTATTTTATCTTGTTGATCTTGCCATAGCACATGTTGATGCATCTCATTATTTTTAACAGTTGTATAAAATTACAATATATGGATGTTTAATAATGTTTTTATTTTTTATTATTTTTAAAAGATTTATTTATTTATTTGGCTGTACCGGGTTTTAGTTGCGGCACGCAGAATCTCAGTTGTGGCATCAGGCTCTAGTTCCCTGACCAGGGATCGAACCCGGGCCCCCTGAATTGGGAGCGTGGAGTCTTAACCGGTGGACCAGCAGGGAAGTCCCTATAATGTTTTTAACTGGACACTTTAGTTGTTTATATTTTTTCCTCCTAAAAACAATGTTGAATTATAGTCCCACACATATATCTTGGTGAACTTTTGTATTTTTATAAGTTAAATTTTTGTCAGATATTTGTTTTTAAATTATAGAATTACAGAATTGAAAGTAGTCTTCTAAGTGCAAGCTATGACAAAACCATTATTTTGATATAAAAGCAAAAATTTAAAGATATTTATAAGGGGAGTAATAAAAATTCTTAATATTCCAATATCTAGTAATCTTATTATCAGAATACCTGTTTTTATTTATGAGGTTTTTTCTGGTATTCCCTAGGGTGTTCATCCTGTGGCTCAGGCTGGCAGTAAACACGATGAATTCAGTCCTTTAGCGCTGTTTGCTTTCTTTGTGAATCGCTGCAAAGATAATCTTCATGTTGTAGTGGCCTTTAGTCCCATTGGAGATGCCTTTCGAAATTGCTTGAGGCAGTTCCCATCCCTCATCAATTGCTGTACCATTGACTGGTTTCAGGTTTGTAATCTGCGGGGGAAGGACAACTAAATCTTTTGGAATTTTGCTGAAATCTTACTCAACCTCTATTAATTTACATTCATCAAGTGTTTCTTGATCACTTACTCTAATGGCAGCACCAGGGACTGGTAAGACTACATGATCCCCAAAAGGAGCTCACACTCTAGACTGGAAGACAAAAAAGGCAGTCAGCAAATGAGCAGTCAACAATTATATAAAAGAGCCATAGTCTTGGTGTGGGAAAGGTGTACTTATTAAGACAGTGACTCTCTGAAATAGGAAAATGAATTCGTTACATAGAGGAGGGGGTGTATAAGGAACCAGCAGAATGTATTTTATATATACATATATATATATATATATATATACACACACACACACGTATATGTGTAAAGATATATATATAGAGAGATATATATTTATCTATCTGTACATATATTTACTATAAGGAATTGGCTCACATGATTATGGACGCTGACATGTTCCAAGATTTGCAGCTGGCAAGCTGGAGACCCACGAGAGCTGACAGTGTAGTTCCAGTGTGAAGGCCAGCAAGCTTGAGACCTAGGAAGAAATGATATTTCCATCTCAGTCCAAAAGCAAGAAAAAACTGATGTTCCCGCTTGAAGGCCATCAGGCAGGAGGAAGTCCCCCTTACCTGAGGGAGTGTCAGCCTTTTTTTTCTATTCAGGCCTTCAACTGATTGGATGAGGCTCACTCACATTAGGGAGAGCAGCCTGCTTTACTCAGTCTGTTCATTTAAATATTGAGCCCATCCAAAAATGCACCTCACAGAAACACCCAGAATAATGTTGGACCAAATATATGGGCACCCTTTGGCCCATAGCAAGTTGACACATAAAATTAACTATCACAAGATGTTAGTACGTGCAAAGGTGGAACAGTGGGGAGAGCATGGCTCATTTGGGCAAATAGTTTGGCATGGCTGACTGGCAATGAGGGCAGCAGAAGTTAAGTTGGAGCTTTAAGTGGGTGCCAGGCTATAAAGGAATTTGTAAGTGTGCCTAGGAATTTGGTTTTATCCCAAAGACATTGTGGAGCATTAACATATATTTAGCTAATCAATATTTTAGGAATAACCCAAAACACTTGGAGGCTATATGGTGGATGATTTGGAGTGGGGCAAAACAAGAAACAGGAAGACCAACTTGGTGGCAATTTCAGTCATGCCAGCAGCAAATGATGCAGGCCACCACCTCATTTAAACAAGGCAAATCGTCACTGCCTGTGTAAAGCCGTTAAGTATTTATGCTCTTGAGAAGGGTAGCTCCTGGTGCCTTCTATTTGTTTGTTTTATGCCTAATGGAATGTGGACTATAGATTGACCCTGGATAATTTCTTTTAAAGATAAATTTCTGACACTAATTTGTTTTATTCCCTCTTGCCTATTTATCAATTGCATGTTTGAAAAACTAATTCTGCCCTTTTGAGGATTGCAATATGTTTCAGCTAGTGGATGTTTTAGTGTTTATACAACAATAAAACTGTGTGAAACAGTTTTGCTTTATGCAAACTATATCTTAATATTGCTTCCATTAAGTAGCCCCAAACCAAAACCAAACAAATGAACAAAGCCTGTCCAACCATAAGTTTTTCTTTTGTGAAATCTTATAAATACAATTCTATGACTTCTGGATTTTTTTTTTTATAACCATAAGGCTTTCTGTTCTGTTATATGTGATTCATACTTGTTGGGGGAAATTTTTTAAAAGGTGGAACTAGGAGTTGCAAATAGATAAGGGAGATTAAGTGGATAACAGAGAGGAACAGAGATTTTATAGTGGAACATTGGGGTTATAGAACCTGTGTCAGGGGCGCTGATGGCATTGTTTGGGGCCTGGCTCTTTTAAACTCAGGAAGTGAGTGTAAACCACTGTGTCACATAGTCAGGAAGTCACTGACTTTTTGGATAGATCTCTGTTCTCCCAAGTAGGGAGTACTCTCACCAGAGGTGCCAAAACAACTCAGAGGATAACGGAAGGATTTACTGGAATATTCGCTTTTGTATGAAATATTTCACATGGATTAACATTGATACCCTTGCTCAGTTTGTATGTCAAATGGCCATGTGTCATAGATGGTATGCAAGGTACCCTGAGGGATTCCTGCAATGAACTAAAAATTGAAGATACATAATGCAGTTGTATGTGGACAGTAAGAGAATGTCATAAACCAGTAGCAGCCAGCTCAAGCTCTGTGTCAGCTACATTATAAGGCAAAAACAATGACTACTTAACAAGATCTGGTAAGACATTGGTAAAAACAAATTTAAGCAGGCTATTTGGAATATGGATTTATATCAACTGTTTAAATAATAAAGGTTATCCCCAGGGTGTGTCGTGACTTGCAATATTAGCTTATGATAGCGTGGTTACCTATCAACAGCCATTTTCTACCCACTCCATCTTTGCTGACAGAATTCTGATTTTGTTTGGGAAATCACTATCCATGTAGCCATGTATAATAGGGATTCATTCCTGGTCGGTCTAATTCAGCATTGGTGCTCTCACTCCTCTTACTGTTGACCATTTTACACATGAGCCTGTTCATGACCCATTGCTTGCCAATGGATCTGGATTTAAAGTCTGCCAGGGAGCTTTTGGGAGAAGCTTTCTCAGTATAAAAAGAGTTACATGATCGGAAAAGTCATATGACACTTATTTTGGCATTTTACAAAAATTCATTTATCTTAATAATCTTTAGATGCCTCTTTTGAGGTTTAAAAAATATATATTAGTACAGTAATACCATATGCATATAATCTGTTAATAAGTATGTGCACACTGGTAGTGTGTGCTTAAAACTTTTTTTTACTAATAGGGTGCTTGATCAAAAAAGTTTGACTTTTACCAGGATAGAGGGCCAGACACTGAAAAAATTGATCTTAAAATGCATATTGTCTACTATAAAGAAAAAAATTATAAGCATCTTGTTGAATCTAAATGAAATGAAGTTTGGAAAATACTCTAATGAGAAAATGGAGATTAATTACTCATTTAACATAAATTATTTCATTGAATAAATATTTCAAGTATTTATTTGACAAGAACTGTTTTAGGCACTGAAGATACCAGCAGTGAGGAAGAAGTCCTTGCTTTCGTGGACTTTATGTTTTAGTGGTGAGTCAGGGAGACAGACAAAAACAAATAAATATATATGTCAGATATTGGTAAGTGCTAAGAAAAAATTCAGGATAATGGAAAGAGTAATGAGGGAAGGAATGCTGTTTTAGAAAGAGTGCATTGGGAAGACCTTCCTGGTAAATTGGCATTTGCACAGAGATGTGAAAGAGTGAACCACATGGAGGTCTAGGTGGGGAGGGTTCTAGTCAGAGGGACGGCAAATCCAATGGCCCAGAGGTAGAAGCACACTTGATATATTCTAGGAAAAGCAAAGGAACCATTTCACTGAGATGGGGAATACTGGAAGAAAAGTGAATCTGTGGGGAAGAAAATCAAATGTTCAACTTTGGATGTTATAACAGGTAGGAATTATAATGGGCTGCTAGTAACAGAAACCCAAACTAAACACATAGGGTTTTTTTTCTTTTCCTCTCTCATATAGAAAAAAATTGAAGGTAAGCAGACTAGGACTTTTGTGACTTAACAAAGTCATCAGAATCCCATGTTCTTCTTTTTTTTTTTTGCTGTATGCGGGCCTCTCACCGCTGCGGCCTGTCCCGCTGCGGAGCACAGGCTCCGGACGCGCAGGCCCAGCGGCCACGGCCCACGGGATCCTCCCGGACCGGGCACGAACCCGCGTCTCCTGCATTGGCAGGCGGACTCTCAACCACTGCGCCACCAGGGAAGCCCCCCATGTTCTTCTTTACTATCCTTAGCATGTGGTTTCCATCTTCAGAGTCATCATATGGTCTAATGTGTCTGCTAGATCTCCAACTTTCACATCTGTGCTACGGAAACGAAGTAGAATAATGGAAAGTAGGGCAAAAAGGACCCATGCCAGCTCTATGTAATTCTCTAGAGAGCTTGCTTATATGTCATTATTTACTCTGAATTGCAAAGGAGTCTAGGAAATGTGGTATTATAACTGGGCATATTGCTATCTAGAATAAAATTGGAGTCCTAAGGAAAGGGGGCTGATAGGTATTAGGAGAGCAACTAAGCAGCCTGTGCCATTGTCCTGCTAAATTTGGGGTACCTACTAGATGTCCAAGTGGAAGAGTTAGGGAAGCAGTGTAGTATATCTTTGATATGTAAATTATTATCTACCTTTCCTTTATATTGCGTTATCTTTAATTTTACTGTATAAAATATTTATTAGATCTTTCATTGTGCCCTTAGTCCCCCTAATTCTGTTTTCCCTATTAAGGTTTTAATTTTCTCAACCCCAAATTCTTCTCACACAGGAAGACAATTTATATAACTGAAGTGTGACTAATCATCTTAACTTTTATTTGCTTTTCGTTTTCTTATTTTTAGCCATGGCCCGAAGACGCTCTTGAACTTGTAGCTGTGAAATTCTTAGAAACACTGGAGCTTACTGAAGTTGAACGACGAGAGATAGTTCCAATCTGCAAACACTTTCACACTTCCATTATGCATCTTTCCGAAAGGTTAATATTAATAAATTTTACAATAATGCCTTGTATTTTAAAGCATCTTTTTTTGTGAAAGCCCAAAATTTTAATAAGATTTCTATGGCTTCTAAGTCTCTCCAATCATTTAATTAGTTAAGACTTGTAAGTAATAGAAAGCTACTTGATTTAGGTTTCACAAAGAGAGGAAATTATTACAAAGATACAGGGATACCTTACAGAGTTTAAGGGAAAGAATACAGCTGTATCTTAGAAGTGACTGGAAGCAGGAGTTACAAAGCCACCACAGACCCAGAAATGCTTTTTCTCTGTTTCTCATCGGGCATCTGCTTTCTTCTTTCTCTTTACAGACTGAATTTTTTACTTCCCAGTATATATGGAGGAAACTGTGTGCCTTTCGATTCTCAATTTTACTTCTTGCAATTCCAGCTGTAGCAGAGATTGATTGGCTGTTTCCAGCTCTATATTCCCAATTTATTCCAAAATATGATTAGCCTTGTTTGTGTCCAGTGCCCAATCCTGCTCTGATCTGCTGTGGTTATGGTGGCAGGTTTCACAGAACAAACATTGCTCTTGGGGCACTGGTTGGAAGTTCTCAGACAAGGAGGGAGATGGTTGGTGGGCTGTGGATGCCTTAAAAGTATAAGTTTTACCTCTGTTCATCTCTGAGATCCTCATTTCAAAGATTCTCATAGTATATTGCCAGAGTTTTACAGCCAGCTAGCATGTTTGGCTTGGACAGTTAACACCAATCAGTGGGCTCTAGTCTACATACTTGCTGTGAAACATCATTGCATCCATTGTTTTTATGTGTATGGGTAGTAGTCTTATATTTCTGGCCAAACCCCGTTCAACCAACATGTGACACGTGTGCAAGGAATGATGACTCATTCTTCCTATGCTATCTGCAGTCCCCTTTCCTACTATACTCTTGTACAGTATCTTGGGTCTCTTAGATCCTCCTGGCATATGAAACATGTAAAAAGACCTACCTATATCTTTCTTGCTATAGTTCTCTTTTGAGACATATCTTTGTTGATTTGTGCTTTTTAACTACACCATTGCTATTTGATATTTTGTAGACAAGAAATTAGGCAATGGTTCTGTGTGTAAAATTCTAGGATTTTGTAAACTTCAAGTATTCAGCAGCTTCTGAATAAAATTAACCTTTATTCTTAAATGTTTGTTGTTAATGCTATGTCGAATTTACTTCTTACTTTGTAAAACCCATTACTTATAGTAAGATATGCCATCTGCCTCTCTTTTAGGTTCTTGCACACATTAGGACGACATAACTATGTTACTGCTACTTCTTACCTTGAACTTATTGCCTCATTTCGACAGCTTTTGACTAAGAGGCAACAAGCTATAATGGAAGCAAAACAGCGATATGTGAATGGACTTGACAAATTAGCTTTTGCTGAGTCTCAGGTAAATTTGAGGAGCTGCTCAAATGGTAATACATAATGGGAAATAGAAGAGCTATAATTTATTGAGAATATATTATGTGCCAGGTACTGTGTTATGTGCTTCATGTACATTCCTTCAATTATTCCTCATAACAACTCCATGAGGTAGACACTTTTATCATCCTCATTTTACAGATGAGTAAAGTAAATTTTACAGAAGTTCACTGAGTTTCCCAGACCACACAGACTCAAATACACCCAGTTTTATTCTTAATTCTTTGGCATTTGGAGAGAATATAATGTCAGGGTTGACTTTTTATTGTAATGGCTGGTTAAATATAAGATTGGGTTTTTAAAATAATGAGTCAAGTGCTAGTAATACTTATTAGCATTATTTCAACATAGGCAACAGAGTGTTGGGGTGGTCTGGATGCACTGTATACCAGGCACATAGTATTAATAGGGATAGCCCGAGCTGCCACCTTTTTTCTACCTGATTTTCTTCCTCAACAACTGCATTCTTCCACTGCCCTGTCATACTCAAGGAAGATAAAGTCTTTTGTGAAGAAAACTGGTCACACTCTCATGGTTTTGTTTATCATGTAAAGAACTGGAAAAAAAAAGTTAAGGTTTTCTGTCCCCAATACCTTATGATACATTTAAGTTTCAATTTTCTCTGTTTGGCTTCCGTAGCTATTGTAGTTATGAAAACTAATGACAAATTGTTTACTTAGGTTGGTGAAATGAAAATAGAGCTTGTTCAGTTACAGCCCAAATTGGAGGAAGCTAAAATTGAAAATGCACATATGATGCAGGTAAAGTATCCTGAATTTTTAAAAACTGATGTCAGAGGACAATTGAAATATGTAAAATCAGCCTTGAAAATAAGCCTTAATTTTTTTGCCACTAGATCTTAGGGATGTTACCCTTTTCAATTGACTCATTGGGTTCCATGTGGTTTCTGTTGTTTTTGAAGAGAGATGGGGAGCCCATTACCAAATTAGGTCATGTGTATTTACATTTCTCCTCATTTTATCCTTCAAAATGATATGTCGGGTTCCCTAATCTTCAAATGTTCTTTTGTCTCTAGGATAGAGAAAGCATTAGGATGTTTAAGGAAATGTCTTTATTTTTTTCTTTCTTTTCTTTAGATTATTGAGATAGAATCTGCACAAGTAGAAGCAAAAAGAGAGTTTGTGAAATTTGATGAAGAGATAGCCAGTGGAAAGGCTGAAGAAGCCCAAGCTCTGAAAAATGAGTGTGAAAGTGATCTAGCTGAGGCGATTCCAGCTTTGGAAGCAGCTCTGTCTGCACTGGATACACTAAAGGCAAGTGTTTGAATTAGCTTATGTTTCATCAACAAAGTAAAACTGCATACAGATACTTGGTTAATTCGGTGTAGTTCACTTTCAGTGGGTGGTATTATATTGTTTTTGTCCAGTCAAATGAAACTTGACTCTTAACAATTCCTTTTTGCTATACTGTTATCTTATATTTTTTGCTTTTCATATATTATTTATAATTTTCATTCAGGATATTCCAGTGGGAATGGAATAATCTCCAAGAGGCTACAGTGGTTCTGTACATGGACCAGGAGGCATATGTTAAATAGAATGTTGAGCTACCTTTCTGCAGCCTTCTGGACATGCATGTACAGCAAAACCTAAAGATCATTTACAATATAGATGTGGGTCACACCTGTCGGCATTACACTATGTTGTGTATGACTCTACAGGGTCTTTAGGCAAAACTAGAATAACCTCACCAAACAGACAGACCAGCTTCTGTTGACTAGGGAGGCCCAGTGTAGTATGGAAGTTCAGGATATTCAGACCCCATTCTTTACCTTTTTTCCTAATCAATGCCCTAACTCAGGGGTCCCCAGCCCCCAGGCCACAGACTGCTACTGGTCTGCAGCCTGTTAGGAACGTGGCTGCACAGCAGGAGGTGAGCGGCGGGCAGGCGAAGCTTCATCCGCCGCTCTGCGTCAGTCGCATTACCGCCTGAACCATGGCTTGCAGTATCAACTGAACCATCCCCCAGCCACCCTCCACCTGCCATCCGTGGAAAAATTGTCTTCCATGAAACCGGTCCCTGGTGCCAGAAAGTTTAGGGACCACTACAACTTTCACATAAGATACCTGACAAGATAGTGAGCTCAACATATCAGTAATTCAGCATCTTCAGGATCAAACTCTATATCTGATTTTCAGTTATATCAGACTTGTAGTTATAAGACTTAAGATTGTGTTAGGTCATTTATATTTAGAAACTGTCACTGTGCTGTGAACCAGGAATTTAACCAGAATTTTAATATTAAAATTCTGAGCTTATTATTTTCTTCATGTCTGCTCTCTGTCGCATTTAAAAGCCACATTCTACCCAGTAGTCTTTCTTCATTCTCTCCTTAGATGTTTATCACAGGAGCCAATCATTTTGACAAAGTTTGTTTTTAATAGACACTCCATTCTAGACGACCATGAGCATGAATTTAGGTAACTCTTATCACTGTGTACCATGGACTTTCAGTACTGTATCCTCTGATACTCACAGGATTCTTGATGCCTTTAAACACCACCAGTTCAAGTTATCAGTATCAGGTTTCCCTTTCAGTTGTTTGTACCCTTCCTAGTATCAAATACTGTATTATAGAAAAGAGTTAGGGTTCAGTTGCAGAGAAGAGAATTGACTAGTGTTAGCAAAGATTCTTTAGGGAATTTTATAAATAAATTACAGAATTCTTGGAAGAGCTAAGTAAATAGATTCTAGGCTGAGCTGCCAGGAATGACTCACAAAGCTAGACTGAGGCACTAATCTACCAGAGGAATGATCCCTCTGAGTTGGAAGCCTGCAGAGCCTTCTTACAGAGCCATATTGCCTCCACCATAATCCATATCAGCAAAACAGATGCCTCATGCCCTGCAAGTGTCCTCACTTATTCATTCTGAATTCTAGTATCACTCAAGTGATCTGATGGTAGGACCTAACGACCTCCCACAACTCTAGCTGCATGGGGAACTAAGATAAATTTTTAGCTTTCCAGCAATTGCAAGGGAAGTCAGAAGGATACTGGAGTGGATAATAACTAACTGAATCAATTGTGTCTGTCGTAATAATATATACGTTTTTAGAAAATAAGTTTGGAATTGGAACTTACCTCTTCTTTCATTTTTGGTGGGTAAAGCTAACATATAAGCAAATATAGAATTAAGTCTTTATTTAACTTAGGGTTATTAACATGGATTCCATGTGTGGGCTTGGCATGTGACTATATAAAAATTTTGTGCATGTGCGCAAAAATATTTTCTCTGGAAGATTCTTAGCTGTCACCATATTCTCATAAGGACCTATGAGCTCTCAAACACTTGGGAACCATTGGTTTACTGTACTTAAGTTCTCTTTTGTTAATTCTTTCATAACCATGCAAAGCAAAAAACAATTAGTTTCAAATGAAAATTTATGCTTTTATTATTCTCCAACATTATTTTTGAAACTCTTATTATTTAAAAGTAGGCTATTCTGAAGCCTACTGTTTTCTTTTTATTTAGCCAGCTGACATTACAATTGTGAAGTCAATGAAGAATCCTCCATCTGGTGTTAAACTAGTTATGGCAGCTGTTTGTGTTATGAAAGATATAAAACCAGAAAAAGTTTCAGATCCTTCAGGAACTGGAGGCAAGGTAATAACTAGACACAGATTTATATCATATTCATGAATGTACAGAACACTTTACAGCAACTATTATCAAATTAAATGTCAACAGTACCCAGTTCAGGGAAGACATATTGTTTTCCAGATTATATGTATCCTAGATAAAGCTAACGCAGTATAGCATCAGAAAAATGTAGTTCCAGTTGTTTCCATCTCCTTTTCTGTCTATGCAGAATTCCCCACTGTCATGGGGTGGGGTTGAATGAACAGTGAGACACCTGTGCTTTTCCAGCTGAGTCTCAAGAACGTGATATGGTTATATAGGTGTTTCTGAGCATTCAAAAAATTCTGCTGTTAAGCAGTACAGTGACGTTGTTAAGAGCATTTGCTCTGGAGCCAGAATGTCTATATTCAGAAATTCTGACCCTCCTAGCAATGTGACCCTGGGGACAATGCTTAACTTCTGTGGAACTCCGTAAAAAGAGGATTGTCATAGTACCTGCCTCACAAAGTTAATGCAAGGATTAGATTAGTTAATACATATAAAGCTCTTATGTATAAGGCCTTATAAACAGTAAGCTGTTTATAATAATAAATATTACACATTTATTACTAAATGTTAGTTGTTATTACAATTATTATTCAAAGGTATCTCCCTTAAAAAAGATGGTATGACATCTATCCTAAACTAAATTTATAGACTTATTTTCTTTTCAGGTTTTTACAATACCTAGGTTTGAATTCCTGAATTGGAAAATTGGGATTTTTTTTTTTTTGGCCATTCTATCCTTCGTTGACATAATAAAGATAAAGAAAATAAATAGGCTCTTAACAAGTTATTCTCACGCACACACAGATAGACATACACACACACACATACACCCCATAAGGCTTCTGAAATTAATAAAAAGAATGTTCAGCTACTTATTTAACACCTTTTATTAGCACAAGTACCATGTGCTTTATCTTATAACTGACAGAGCAGTGTATAATCTTTGTCTTTCTGCTTTCTCTTCTTTATTCCACTTGGGAAGTCTAGGTAGGTGAGGAGATTTTCTATAAGAAAAATATTTGCTACCTGTTTTAGTCCATTTGGGCTACTATAACAAGTTACCATAGATAGGGGTGGCTTATAAACAACAAAAATTTATTTCTCACACTTCTGGAGGCTGGGAAGTCCAAAATCAAGACTACAGTAGATTCAGTGTCTGGTGAGGGTTCACTTCCCGGTTTATAGACTACCATCTCTTTGTTGTGTCCTCACATAGTGGATGGGTGAGGGACCTCTCTGAGGTCTATTTCTCAGACCAAAGACCACCTCCCAAAGACCCCACCTCCAAATACTATTACACTGGGGAGTAGGCTTCAGCATACGAATTTGGGGAAAGGCCACAAACTTTCAGTCTATGGCACTACCTTTCTGGTTTGAAAGTCAAGATTAATGGAAAATAAAAGTTGAAATTAAAAAAATATATTTTCTTATATGAAAATTGTGATGGTGTTTATACCAGCTGCTTTCCTTAAGTTTTCTAAAGAGAAATAATCATATCTTTTGCCTTCTAATATTTAATTTTTAATAATAAAGTCAATATATAAGTTCATATACATATTTTAAATATTTGATATACTTAACATGTTCTCAGGGAGAGAAGTCTCTTTATTTCATTTCCAAGGAGATGTAGGTTTATATTTTGAAAGTACAGTGTATAGTTTCTCTGGATTAATATATCTTAAACCTCAAGAAGAAAAGTTTTATATCAAGCATATTTAATTGCACATCTAATAAGTTTCCATAAATTTTATTTATAGATATTAGATTACTGGGGACCTAGCAAAAAACTTCTGGGAGATATGAATTTCCTAAGAGATTTGAGAGAATATGACAAAGACAACATTCCGGTGAGTTTCATTGGATTTTTTCTACAAATGTAATTTTACCAAGATGTATAAAATCTTTAACATTTTGCAATATTATATAAAACATAAGAAGATAGTCTGTCTTTAGAATTAAGATAATAAATAAATGAGTATTATATTTTTTAATGACTATTATGAATTCTCATAATACATAAAACCTCTCCTCTTTCAGACCATCAAAAGTCATGGAATAAATTACTGTTTTAGTGTATTATTGACATGAAAGAGTTCTCCAAGTGTCTTGTAATGGTTTATTTCTTAATAAATTGGATATACAAATTTGTGAAGTAAAAAAGTATAGTTGTTTTTCATCCAAACTTCTATTTATTTATGTTTAATTGTTCTTCCTTATTTCCATATGTTTTCCCAAACTACACAAGTCTTTTAATTTTTTTGGAAGAAATACCTTGTTTCACTATCTGTAATAAGTTTGCATATTTTGCTCACAAATATGACTGCTACAATTATGCTTATTTTAAAAATATCTCAAAGTACTCACTTTGGTTTTTAAAGGCAACATAACATTTTTATATACTTTTTTTTTTTACTGTGTATGATTAATTTTTCATCTATGGTTGCGTGATATATGTTGAAATCTTAAGATCTAAATCTTTGTTTTATAGGTGACTGTTATGCAGAAGATTCGTGGTGAATACTTAACAAACCCTGAATTTGATCCCCCTAAGGTTGCTAAAGCTTCCTCTGCAGCTGAGGGTCTTTGTAAGTGGATCATGGCTATGGAGGTGTATGACAGAGTTGCAAAGGTATTTTGAGGATCAGCGCATCATTTTGTGTTGAAATATTCCCATAAGTTAAAATCTATGCCGATATTTACTAGTTAAGAAGTTTCTAAAAGTGATACCACAAAGAATTTGTCCTGCTGCAGCATAATCATCAGGCATTAACTGAGTATCTAGTACATGAAGAGAATAGTTATGTGTGACATAACCTGGGACTAGTGTAAGTGAGAGCAGGGATGATCATTGGAGTTGGCCAGACTGACCTATAGCTACAGGGACCTGGGGCAAAAGAGAATTAAGTTTTATGAGGGGACTGCAGAAGCAAAGAAAAATCCAAAACACCAAGGGCAAAGTGGCAGATTAAAATCTTGATGCAAAGGTCAGAAGTAAGAAATTCCAGTAGGGTTAAGAGGCGGAGCGTGGAATCAAGCCATGGCATGCAGTGATAGGGAGTCTTTTTTAGAGTACCCACTGAGGCCAAATTCCTGGGAGAGCAGAGAATGGTTAAGAGCATTTTGTAAATTTGACTAGCAAAGGACCAAGGAAACACTGGCCTTGTCCTCAGGAGCTTGCAGAATTCTACCAAGGGGAGCAGGAAATATAAATAAAAATACTCATGGAAATACATGATAGCATGTGTTTAGAACAACCTCAGAGTATAGGATGAGTGATCAGGCTGTAATGATTGAGAAGATATTCTTAATAAGGTATATGTACCTGTAGAGAGGTACAGACTGTGACTGTAAATTTCAGGGAAGTAGACCTTTATACACCTGTTAAAGAAATAAAATTAATTTTTTAAAATAAATTTACTTTATTTTTATTTATTTTTGGCTGTGTTGGGTCTTCATTGCTGCACGCAGGCTCTCTGTAGTTGCGGCGAGTGGGGGCTACTCTTCGTTGCGGTGCGCAGGCTTCTCACTGCGGTGGCTTCTCTTGTTGTGGCACACGGGCTCAGTAGGTGTGGCTCATGGGCTCTAGAGTGCAAGCTCAGCAGTTGTGGCACACAGGCTTAGTTGCTCTGCAGCATATGGTATCTTCCTGGACCAGGGCTCGAACCCGTGTCCCCTGCATTGGCAGGCAGATTCTTAACCACAGCGCCACCAGGGAAGCCCTAAAATTAATTTTAATGGATGTTCTTCCATTTGAACATCTTGTCCCTCCCCATAGTAATCTCAGCAGGTCGGCAAGCTCTCAACTCAGCTAATTTACACATGTGGAATCTTCTGGATCCTAGCTGAGAATCTAAGGTATTCAGGTTCTTTTCTGACTTTCCACTCTACACCTCCACACTGCTATTTTAATTCTGATGCACCTGTCTCATGTTGTTATGGAGGGGTTGAAGGGAGATATCCAGCAAGGTCTTCTCCAAAGTAGAAAGTGGAGCTTCCTAATTCAATATCTGATCCTTTTGTGTGTGTGTGTGTGTGTGTGTGTGTGTGTGTGTGTGTGTGTGCGCGCTCTGGGTCTTGGTTGCTGTGTGCAGGCTTTCTCTAATTGCAGTGAGCGGGGGCTACTATTCGTTGCAGTGCACAGGCTTCTCATTGCAGTGGCTTCTCTTGTTGCGGTGCAGGGGCTCTAGGCACACAGGCTTCAGTAGTTGTGGCACGCGGGCTCAGTAGTTGTGGTTCCTGAGCTCTAGAGCGCAGACTCTAGTTGTGGCGCACGGGCTTAGTTGCTCTGTGGCATTTGGGATCTTTCCAGACCAGGGCTCAAACCTGTGTCCCCTACATTGGCAAGAGGATTCTTTTTTTTTTTTTTTTTTGCGGTACACAGGCCTCTCACTGTTGTGGCCTCTCCCGTTGCGGAGCACAGGCTCCAGATGCGCAGGCTCAGCGGCCATGGCTCACGGGCCTAGCCGCTCCGCGGCATGTGGGATCTTCCCGGTCTGGGGCACGAACCCGTGTCCCCTGCATCGGCAGGCAGACTGTCAACCACTGCGCCACCAGGGGAGCCTGGCAGGAGGATTCTTAACCACTGCGCCACCAGGGGAGCCCCAATATCTGATTCTTTGCCTCACTCTTCCTCTTACCCTTCAGCTCATTCACGGCAATGTACCAGAAGACTTAGATCTCCCTTCTTTCAAATGGACATATACTCTCTTTGGTCATCTTGTAAATTCCTTCTACTGGTGGCTTATAGTACACTCTGATCAAGTTGACCAAACCCCATTCTTGATATATTGATACTAATAAGCATAATAAAATAAGAAATTTAGAAAATTCTTTTTCTCTCAACAAAGTGTCACTTTTCAAGATTTGTTGAGGAAAATTCAGTTTTGGTAGTGAAGATGAACAACGAGACTTTATTTCTCTTTGTATTACTGCTACTGTCTTAATCCCCTCAAGGCAAATGTAAGTCTCAGATGACTGGGAAGACACTGAGAATTTCCAAGCTGACTTGGAAATGCCAAAAAAAAAAAAAGCACTTTCGTGTATTTTTAAGCATTTGTTAACGCCTGTTACATGTTTTTCTATTTTTTTTTGCAGCAGTTGAATGGCAACTCCTCATTATTTTGAGATATTTTGCTATTTATTATGCTATTCTTGCTACATACTATGACATTTTATTAGTCCAGAATAACTTGCCTATTTTATAGATAACTGTTTGCTAGTCCAGAATGATTTTATATATTTTATAAGACATAGAAATATATTTTACTTTATCTGCCTATAAAAATATGATATAAGATTTAAGGCATTTAAAATTTGTATAATTTATTGTTATAAGTGATAAATGTATTTATAATCATAAATAAACATTTAAAATTCATAATATCTATAAAGGATTATGTCGATTGTCAGTTTTATATAGTACACATTATAGCTGTATATATTGTTCCCAAACAGGTAGTGGCTCCTAAGAAAGCCCGCTTAACAGAAGCTCAGAAGTCCTTAGCTGAGACAATGGAGCTTTTGAATCAGAAGAGAGCAGAACTAGCAGAAGTAGAACATCATCTGGAAAATTTACAAGCAACATTTCTTGAGAAAACTGAGGAAAAGGCTCGTTTAGAAGACCAGGTGGAACTCTGTGCTAAGAAACTTGAAAGAGCCTCAAAACTAATTGGAGGACTAGGTGGAGAAAAATCAAGGTCAGATCTCTACTCCTTTTAACAATATTTTAAAATGTCGGGCTTGAATATGTGACTTTCTTTGGGTATTTATTATGATTACTGAGTTTTAAATGGCTGGTTGAGATTGTGGGACTTTCTATAAAGCAGCTGGCTAAGCTCCTCCTAACAGAATATCAATGTCAAGGATGGTGTTTGCAACTTGCTTTCAAATGTTAAAAGAGAGAGAGAGAAAGAAGCAAATAAAACAAATGATAATTTTTAAGTGGTGAGTATGTGGGTGATCATTGTGCAATTCTTTCCAATTTTATGTATGTTAAAATTTTTCATAATAAAATGTTTGGGAGGGAGTATTGGATATATGGTTCATTTTGTTAAATTTATTTCAGATAACTGACTTGATATAACAAAGCCAGTTAGCTTCATTTTAATCTATTTATTTGTACTGGCCAGCCAACTATCATAGTTATTAACTATATTTGTTGAATGAATAGCATGATAAAGTTACATACTTTTGACAATACTTTGTAAGGTAGATTGGATGGTTTTGTAATGCACTTTTTATTGTAAAGGTTTCATTAAATGCAAAAAAATATCAACCTTAGCATTAGTATGTCAGCTGCTATACAACTTAAATGTAATTTTTGGTAATGAATGGCAAATGTTCCTATGTTTTTCAGGAACAAATAGCAGGACCACTAGACCAAATCATCCTGATTAAAATTATTAGACAAAATGCTGGTGGTTTTTTTGTTTTGTTTTGCTTATTCTGAAAGAACAAGTCCTGTAAGAAATGCCCAATATTCTAATAATCAAAGGTAGATTATCATTTGTATAACATAGATATATATTCTAGCATGTTAGAGCTAGAAGGGACCCAACCTCCTTGCTTATAGATAAGCAAGTGCCCAACATTTCTTGGCATTTTGTTATAGAGTTTGGACTAGAAGCCCCTAGCCCTTTCAATTACTATCATAGATCATTCTCTATGATGAGGCTATTTTGCCTTTGATTAATCTCCCAGATGGTCTCAAGCTGCAGATGACCTTCAGATAGTATATGAAAATTTGACTGGTGATGTCTTAGTATCCGCAGGAGTAATAGCCTACCTTGGTGCTTTCACTGCTGGCTTTCGACAAACATGTACAGAAGATTGGAGCATGTTGTGCAAGGTAATGGTTTTATATTTCATAAGTTTCTTTATGTAGAACACTTAAAGTATGTGTTGGGGTATCTGGGGGGAAAAGATGATAATAAAAACAGAGAAGGGGAGAAATGACTGAAAATATGGGGTTTTTCTTTTTTTCTTCTTGTTTGATCAGTAAAATACTTCCATAGTTCAACTTTCCTTTCAGTTTTCTTTTTATTCTTTAGAATTATTAAACAATATCTAATAACAATTAAATCAGTATTTTAATGTTAACAATATTTCAATCAACAAGACAAGAGAAAACATCAAAAGAAATTTGTTTATTTCTTACAGCAGAAAAAAATCCCATGTTCAGAGGAGTTCTCATTGAGTAAGACCCTGGGTGATCCAGTAAAAATTAGAGCTTGGAATATTGCTGGATTGCCTACAGATACTTTCTCCATAGACAATGGAGTGATTGTTAATAACTCCAGGCGTTGGTAAGGAACATAAAGTATTTACTTTTCAATTATTTTATTTTAAGGTTTTCAAATATAGAGAAAAGTTGAAAGGATTTTAAAGTGCCTGTATAGCTACTACTTCCTAGATCCTACAATTAACATTTTATTATTCTTATCTATCCCTCTATCCATCCATCAACTCATCCTTTTTCATGTATTTCAACATATGTTGCAGACATGGATCTACTTCCTTCCAAATACTTCAGCATGCATATCATTAACTAAAGTTCAATATTTGTTTTTTTTTTCTTTTGAGGTAAAATTTACATACAATGAAATACACAAAACTTAAAACTATACCATTCAATGAGTTCTAACAAAAGTATGCACTTGTGCAACCCAAACCTCTGTCAAGGTATAAAACATTCTCTTTTGTCCCTTCCCAGTAAATCCCCACCCTCATCCCATAGGAGATTATTATTCTGATTATTTTCCATCACAGGTTAGTTTTGCCTATTCTAGAACTTCATATAAATGGAATCATACTGTATGTAGTCTTTTGTATAAGGCTTTTTCCACACAGCATAATCTTACTAATTTTTGTGCTGAGTAGTATTCCATTACATGACTGTATAACTTTATGCATTTTCCTGTTGACGGACACTTGGGCCGTTGGCAGGTTTTGGCTATTCAATGTATTTATTTTAACTAGGTATTTCTACCCATTTTCCTGATACTATAACAATAATTTATGCAATTTCATGTATATTTTTCAACACTATCACTGATAGTGTGATAACTATATGAGTTTTCCAAATGGTTTTTATTGTTATCCTTTTATTTATATCACTTTCAAAAACTTGGGAAATTGCTCTCATCTGAGAAATAGTTTCTTATAAATGGTTATTTAGTCATGTCATCTAATTTAAGTCTTTTCTTGGGATCTTATGTCAAATATACTATGATAGATACTATTGAGTTCTTATATTCATGAGGTACTTTGTAAGTGCCTTATATCCTCACAAATTCCTGTGAGTTAGTTCTTATTATTCCATTTTACAGATGAGACGACTGAGGCCCACAGTGATTTACTAATTTGAAATGTAGTGAGATAACTGAGCTAATAAATGGTGGAGTAAGAATTTGAACCCAGGCAATTTAACTTCCAAATCCTTGTTCTTATTTATTATGTTAAGTGAAATGTGGAATAGGGTATCCCATTTGCTACCTTTATAACTGTAATGGAAATTTCAGTCTTCTTTTGGGATATAAGATACATTAAAGATACAAGGGAATCTTACATTCTAAAAGGTTGAGGTATTGTTTATTATATTCTTTGGAAAACTTACTAGATACTTCAAGACGTCTAAGTCTCCTTTATATTGATAGTATCATTTTACTGAAATACTGATGTATGTGTTTTGAGTGCTTATCCACTCAAAATTTTACTTGAGAGTGAACATCCTTAGGTTGAAACGTCTAGGCAATTAGTAAAATTTATTACAATCTGAGGAAGTGTAATTAGCTATTCCAGAAAATGTGTTCTCTTGTAAAGCAGGGCAAGTTCTATTTAACAGAATATTTGACCCTGAGTATTCTGTTTTAAAACTCTTTTCTATGCATTTGGTGGCCATTCAGATTTTTAAAATTGCAGTTCA
This sequence comes from Neophocaena asiaeorientalis asiaeorientalis, assembly GCF_003031525.2. Taxonomy (NCBI): domain Eukaryota; kingdom Metazoa; phylum Chordata; class Mammalia; order Artiodactyla; family Phocoenidae; genus Neophocaena; species Neophocaena asiaeorientalis. The sequence goes on along the minus strand of NW_020173377.1, from coordinate 5,468,316 downwards.
AAAATGCTATTAGGATATCTATAAGGCTTAACTGAAATCCAGGGAAACCAGAGGTTTCAGGATTGTATGTAAATTGAAGAAAACAATCTGTCATTTTCTGGCAGAAAGATGACTCTTCTAATACAGTAATGTTTCAATGGTGTTACTCCTTTCTACCTGTTATTTTTGGACTGTCTGGTCAATAAGTCATGGACTGGGTCAGTTCTGAGGGATGAGTCTCCATCCTTATAGACCAGACTTCACCTCTTGCCAGTTGGGACCAATGTGTTCATCTATGGCTATTATCCTTCTGGACACTGTAAGTGACCACAGAGGCTTAATCTCTTCTCTCTGCCTCCTAACAGCAGAACCCAGTAATGTAACTAATGTTCACTCTTTTGGCTACTCACTTTAGAGTATCTTAAGTGTACCTCAGAGAAAAGTTGAGCCAGTAGGCTTTTGTAATGAAAATGCCAATGAAAATTGGTATCTCTCCCAATCAGTCTCAATCTCTCCCTCTGTCTCTTTTTCTCTCCCTCACTGTAGGACCTATTTTCTGTGTTTTTCTCTGTGCAGCTGCTTCATTGGTCTGTCTCTGATTATATGCTGATTCTGTTCTTCTGTACATATGGCCATTCCCTAATGAAGCCTTAGTTCCTAAGTTCACAAAACACATCAGTTGAATAATATACATTAACCAGAACCATTAAGTACAAGTTCAAATTCCCATGAGAGAAAAATCTGATTAGTTTAGTGTGGGACAAATATCCATACTAGGTCTTGTCACCTATGGTTGGGGGCCAAGCCACTGTAGTAACACACATGAGTAGGTCAAGAATATAGTTCTCAGAAAGAGTCGTGAACTGGGAAAGCAGTTTACAGTTAGAACCCTGTTGCTTGCTTCTTTTTGCATCTTTGGATGTGATGAAAGGTAAGGATCTAATTTTATTTATTTATTTTATAATGATAACCATTTACCCCAGCAGCATTTATTGAGTTATTCTTCCTTTCCTCACTGATTTGTAATGCTATCTTTGTCCCTTCAGTCTTTCGTTTAGTAAGGACTTGTGAATTGGTCTGAAAATGTCTTTGTTTTTCTCCTCACTTTATTTTTTCTTTAATTTTATGTCAGGTTTATTGAGATATGATATATACAATAAAATTCACCCTTTTTAGGTGCAGTGTTTTATGAATTTTGATTAAGGCCTATGGTCATATGATCCCTGCCACAATCAAGATGCAGAACATTACCAACAATTTGAAGCTTTTAAATGAGAGGGATTACATGACTTTTTTTCGTTTTTTAAAATAGAGATACAATTGATATAATTCTCACTTGTAATCAGAGTATTTAGATCAGTTATACTTAATGGAATTATTGATACATTTAGATTTAACTCTACTGTCTTACAAGTTCTTTTCTGTTTGTCTCATCTGTTCTTTGTTCCTTTTATCTTCTTTTTCCACCTGGCTTTGGATTAATTGAATTTTTTTATGATTCCATCTTGTCTCCACTATTTGCTTGTTGGTTATATATTCCCTATTTTAAGTGTTTGCTCTAGAGTTTACAATACACATCTTTAGTTTCTGAATACTTTCAGATAGCAATATACTGCTACACATATAGTATAAGAATCTTTCAACAGTATAGTTCCAATGTCTCTCTCCTATTTATTGCGCTGTTATTGTATATTTTATTTTTCATATGTCATAAATCCCACAATACATTGTTACTATTTTTGCTTTAGACAGTAATTATGTTAGGGTGCTTAAATATAAGAAAAATGTCTTTTATGTTTATGTTCATTTTTTCCCCATTTTTGGACTTTTTGATTGTTTTTTCTTTTTGGCCTTGTGGTGGCACGGCTTACAAGATCTTAGTTCCCTAACCATGGATTGAACCTGGGTCACAGCAGTGGAAGAACCAAGCCCTAACCACTGGGCTGCCAGGGAATGCCCTTAGACTTCTTCATTTCTTTATGTTTCTATCTATTTTCATATTTCTTCTGCCTGACAAATATTTTTAGCACTTCCTGAGTACAGGTCTATTGGCAATTAATTCATTTAGCTTTTTTTCTTTATTTCATCTTCATTTTGAAAGATATTGTTTGCTGGGTTTAGAATTCTGAGTTGACAGTTTTTTGGATTCTTTTGGTTTTCCTTTTTTCCTTTAAAAATGTCACTCCATACCATGGAGTGCCACCAGGGAAGCCCCTTGCTTACTTTTTTTTTTTTTTTGCGGTACGCGGGCCTCTCACTGTTGTGGCCTCTCCGGTTGTGGAGCACAGGCGCGAAGGCTCAGCGGCCCTGGCTCACAGACCTAGCTGCTCCACGGCATATAGGATCTTCCCGTACCGGGGCACAAACCCGTGTCCTCTGCATCGGCAGGCGGACTCTCAACCACTGCGCCACCAGGGAAGCCCCCCCTTGCTTACTTTTTAACCACAATGAAAATACTTACTCTTCTGCTTTATTATCGTTTACTAATACAACACTGGCTACTGCCTACTTAACAGCAAAGCTTTGTTTTCCCCAAAATTACTACCTCTGTCAGAAGCATAGATTGATAATGCTTTTTTCTTCAGACTGCCCAAAGATCTCAGATGTAGATGAGCATTACTTTCATACCTACAGTCATGTACATACAGAATACAAATAACTTGGCATGGTGTTATTTCTCTGATGGACACAACTCAATTTTCCAGTTGTATTTGTAAAACAGAAAGTTGTATTAAGTAGAAGTTGGATTTCTTTTAGAATAAACAAGATCTCTAATTATTGCATTACTGAGAACATTGATTTAGGTTTTACCAAGAATATTGATAGGCATTAAAAATCTTAATTGACAGAAATAGTTACTTTTTGCAGGGGAATGAACAAATACCATATTTTTCCAATAATAAGGATATGTAAGGAAGAAAAAATGTCCCTTTAAACAGGGCCTTGAAAGGTACTGAAAGCATCTAGTCTAATTACTAGACAACTTTTAAGCAATTGTGTGCAAAATAACTTTCTCATTTCCGGAACACTTTTCCTCTGTTTGCTATGATAGCAAAAGTAAATTTTAACTAGTGTCTGTACTTTTTTGTGCTTTCAATAGGATTTCAGCACAGTTTGAGCAGAGAAAGAAAACAACCAGTCAGCTAGTATTGGATTGTTTTGTTTTTTGGAAAGGAAAGAAAATAAAAGAACAAAGTTATCTGGCGGCTTCCCTGGTGGCGCAGTGGTTGAGAGTCCGCCTGCCGATGCAGGGGACGCGGGTTCGTGCCCTGGTCTGGGAAGATCCCACATGCCGCGGAGCGGCTGGGCCCGTGAGCCATGGCCGCTGAGCCTGCGCGTCCGGAGCCTGTGCACCGCAATGGGAGAGGCCACAACAGTGAGAGGCCTGCGTACCGGAAAAAACAAAAACAAAAACAAAGTTATCTGGGAGTAGTTGATTAAAGAGCTTATTTTTAGGCAAAGGGAAAGGGGATTTTTATCCCTAGAAGCTGTTGAAACAGAAGGAGAATGGGAAAGCCAAAGTGACATGGAATGAAAACTCCCCTTTCTGTGCTAATATTTTTAAAAGATAATTTAATGCACTGTACTGAATATAAAAGGAACCTAAGATAGCATCATCACTGAAGAAGAGGAAAGCACATCATATTTTGATTCTCTGAAACCATGAATCATATGTTCTTAAACACAAAGTCTGTACCATGCTTACATAGAAAACATTCCTAAATAGATCTCAAATATATACCAAACTAAACTTGGAAACTTAGTTTATGGTTCTACTCATAACCTAAGGAAATCCGTTATAGGCTAGTGGATCTCTTATTTTAAGTTTTTATCAAATACGTAGGATTATTTTTTATATTATGTTAACAGATGACATGGATTAAAATTACCATGAAAACAGTATGTTATGTTGGAAAAAACACAGCTCTTTATCCTACTTCTGACATTGAACTAGTTTTTTAACCTTAGAACCTTGGGCAAAGTATTCCCTGAGACTGAATTTCTTCACTTTAAAAATAAATGAGGGGGGGCTTCCCTGGTGGCGCAGTGGTTGAGAGTCCGCCTGCCGATGCAGGGGACACGGGTTCGTGCCCCAGTCCGGGAAGATCCCACATGCCGCGGAGCGGCTGCACCCGTGAGCCATGGCCCCTTAGCCTGCGCATCCGGAGCCTGTGCTCCACAACTGGAGAGGCCACAACAGTGAGAGGCCTGCGTACCGCAAAACAAATAAATAAATAATAAATAAATAAATAAATGAGAATAAAACTCCTTTTCACTTTTTTCTCACAGGAATTTTGTGAAGATTAATCCTGATAATGTATGTGAAACACTTTGTATTTGTACAGATTGATGGTGATGTTTATTATGTAAATTATATAATTTTAAAGAAATCTCAACATCTATTTATTCCCCTCAGAATATTTCTTATTATATTCTAGGCCTTTAATGATTGACCCCCAGGGTCAAGCCAATAAATGGATCAAAAACTCTGAGAAAGAAAATCAGCTTAGTGTTATTAAGCTATCAGATTCAGACTATATGAGAACACTGGAAAACTGTATTCAGTTTGGAACTCCACTTCTATTAGAAAATGTTGGTGAAGAACTGGATCCATCTTTGGAGCCTTTACTACTTAGACAAACTTTTAAACAAGGTAGAAATCAATTGATATTAGTTGGTAGAACTGAAAGGTGATTGGATTATCTCTGAGGCAAGAAAAGCACTACATATTTTAATAATAATGTTAACGTAGAACTTCTGTGTCATTGTTATGCATGAAAGGAAATTTGGAACAAGTATCAGATATTCTAAAGTAAATACCTTCATTGCCTTAATCACTGTTACCTAGACTGTTCAGTACAGAACATGAAGTTGAAGCCAGCCTGAAATTCCTTTATCTTGTGACTAAGGACCACACAAAGTCCATTACTATGAATAGTAGTGGTTAATGTGAACCAGAGTTGACTTTAGGTAAATGTTGCCCACCATATATCTTTCTGCTTATAAAAATTTTATCTCTGTCAAGCTCTAGTACTTTTAAGAGCTTTAGCAATATTTATATATTGAAAAGTAATGGAAGAAGTAAGATTAAAAGGAATCTTTATTTAGAAGGCTCCATGACAACCAGAGAAAATGTCTTATAGTACGCCAGAATTCATGAGTCCTGCTGTATAATTGCTTACTTGCCTCTGTGTTATATGTGACTTTTGCAACACCTTTTTGTATTCTATTTGAAATTACTTTATGACTTTTTACGTAACCTAGGAAGGGCTTTAACAGGGGGGATGGGCTATGTAACTTTGGCTTATTTATTCTGCATTTTTTTTCTGAAATACAGGTGGCATTGATTGCCTCAGACTTGGTGAGGTCATTATTGAGTATTCCTTTGATTTCAAGTTTTATATCACCACAAAGCTGAGGAATCCACACTATATGCCAGAGCTGGCTACAAAGCTATCTTTGCTCAATTTCATGATAACTCCAGAAGGACTTGAAGATCAATTACTAGGTATTGTTGTTGCAAAGGAGAGGTACGTGTTTTTTTAGATACTTCCAGGGGGTATAGAGAGGAATATTTGTAGGCCATTAATACTTTTGTTATGTGATTATTTTGAAACCTTGTCAAAATTTAATATTTTGTCATTATAAATTAAATAAGTATTTAATTCTTTAAAATAGCCATTCTATAACAAGTAAGTTATAAACCAACCATGTTATATTGGGCTTTTAATATGGGTAGCTGGATTCAGGTGATATGCCATGACTTCTGACTTGTATCTGACTGTTTGAGCCAAAAAATTTCATCCCTAGGAATGTATGCTACAGACAAAATCAGAAATGTGTTCAAAGACATATACAGGATATTAATGAAATAAGAAAATACTTAGGACAAGAATGAAAAAGCAGGATACAAACCTATATATGGTAGGGGTAATATTTGTTTTTAAAAAGTTAATGCATGAATGGATATCCATATATACCAAAAAAAGATTGAGAAAGAATATTGACAGTGATAATCCTTAGGATTGGTAAGATTATGGATAATTCTTATTATTTTCTTTATACTTTATGTATTTTTCCATTGCTAGCATGTATTATTTTTTAAATGAGAAAAAATATTATGATACCTAGAAGGGCTACTAGTAAAGAATTGCTTCCTGAAGGAAACCTTCGATTCCACTTGAAGCTTAATATAACACTCTCAAGTAGTCTATTACATGAAATCAACTTATAAGTGAAAATATGTACCATGAAGTTCTTTTGTTATTTTCAATGTTTATCCCACTTGCGCAGTATCCAAGACAGAACTGTCATAACATATTCTATAACATGGTGAATTATGTTATTTTGAAGTTTCATACCTTCATTGTTAAGATATAAGTGCGAGTTTTGTCTTTTACTTGAAGAGCCAGTTGTAGGATGAGTCATCTTTTCTGTCTCCTGTTGTAGAAGAGATGATGAAAATGGGACTGAATATGATTAAGCCAAGGAATAGATAAGAAGTCTCATATTCTGAGTTTCTTTTCCAGTTCTTATTCTCACACAATGAGCTAAGCCATATGGTAAATTTAACATATTCTTAGACTTACTGTAGTATATGTTATTGCCACATTTTACATATATGTAATTAATGCTTTTTTTGCTTGAATTTCTCAAATTATTATTTTCATGGGAGCATTTTTTTCTTAGGTTAGGATAAAGAGATTAATCATCTTAATTTGTATTATATGTCTACAAAATTATTTAACTATCTACAAAATTGTGATATCTAATATTTGGATAAAATACTACAAATTTAGACTAAATGTTTTTATCTTTTTAGACCAGAATTAGAAGAGGAACGAAATGCTCTTATTCTTCAGTCTGCAGCTAATAAGAAACAGCTAAAAGATATAGAGAAAAAAATTTTAGAAACATTATCATCTTCAGAAGGGAACATTTTAGAAGATGAAAGTGCAATTAAAGTCTTAGACTCTGCTAAATTGATGTCCAATGAGATAACAAAGAAACAACAGGTAAAAAAAGAATCCTAGAAATTTTTAGATTCTTAAGAGTCCAATGTGCTCCCATTCCCTAAGGAAAGTGCTATACTAGGCTTATGGGAAGAGGAAAAGGATTCATAAAATACCAAAAGATAGAAACTAATTTTAAACTCATAAGAGAATATCTTATACTGTTGAATCATTCAAAACCTGGTGTCATCTCTGTGGCACCTATACACAGAAGAAATAAATTTGGAATGAAAAGAATTTTAAACATACTTTTTATTATTGTGTACGTAGGGTAAGCTAGTCAGGTTCATTCAAATTTTAATTGACTCTTCACCTAAAACTTAAGTTTGAGAATATGGCTTGCCTCTGTTCGTGGTTGGAACTTAAGATGTGTGAAGGTAATTGCTGGTTAATTGGACAGTAAGTGGTTCTAGGAACTAATAAGGATGATCTTCTGACATTGTCTTGTCTTTTGTCTGGGAGAGAGGCATGAGAGTTGGGAGTGGCAGGTAGAGGAAGGAAGAAACATACAATAATGTACTTATTGCAAATTCATCTAACAGAGCTAAATGGTATTTTTATATTGCATCTTTTAAAAAATATAATCCTACAGTGTTATGGGTGGAAGAAGCCTTAGCTATTTGTCATCTTTAGCATTTCATAGTTGAGAAAAGTAGGGCCCAGAAAAAGTAGTTAAGGCCCAAGTTCACACAATGAAATGATAATACAGAATGACTTTAGTAGGCTAACTTTACTGATTTTCAGACCTTTCAACCCTCCTTGGCCCACCCAATGAATTAAACACATCTTAATATTGGCGTAATTAAAAAATAAAAAGAAACCTAATAGAAATTTCACTAATTACTCAGTATCCTTCTGTTTGCACCCTACCCCATGCACCCCAGTTTTGGGGTAGAGGATTTCCAAAAGGTCTAGGCACCTTTCCCCTTGGGATGGGTTTAGTTTTATGTGAATGTGATGGTAATGACTCTCTAGCCAGGTGTACTGTTTTGTTTTGTGTTTGTGTTTTTCATTTCAGGAGAGCCAAAAGGAGTAGTGTCTTAGAGTAATATGCTGTGGTAGCCTCCCATCTGAGGACCGTGGCTGAGATATTCTATAATGTCTGCCTTTCCAATTAATGTTCGTCAGAGCAGAACCCATTCCTCATTTTCCTCTCACCACAGTGTTTTCTCAAAGGGAAGAAAAGACAGGAAGCATTTATCAGCTTATTTCCTATTAGACTCAAAGAGGAAAGTAGATATCAGTATTTATTGGTTCAAATACTTCATCTTACAAAAAGAGAGAAATTTAATCATAATGTCTTTTTGACTGGGACTCATTAATCATTACAAACATAATTTAGAATTCACTATATATTTTGATTTAAAACATGCTCTGTATCTGGCCCTGACTTTTATCTACCCACCCACCCAGATGTAAGATAAACCATCTTCAGAGCAAAGTGTTCCCACATAGTCTAAAACCTGCTTTTCCCTTTTATCCCAACCCATAAGATTAAATAAACACAAACAAAACTTTAAGAATTTGTTCTGGACTTCCCTGGTGGCGCAGTGGATAAGACTCCGCACTCCCAATGCAGGGGGCCTGGGTTTGATCCCTGGTCAGGGAACTAGATCCCACATGCATGCTGCAACTAAGAGTTCACATGCCACAACAAAGACCCTGTGCAATTAAATAAATAAATATTAAAAAAAAAAAAGAATTTGTTCTATAAGTTTCAAAGCCTTCCCTCCCTGCAAAAGTTGTCTTCATTGAAGTTTAGTCTTGTGGATTCTTGGAAAGTATAATATATATAAATAGCAGAGCCCCGGAAATTTTTACAATAATAAATTCTCCTCTTTTAACATCGTGTGCTCACAATGTTTATTTGTTAGAAAATGTCTTGTCCTTTGATTTTAGGCCATTAATGGTAATTAATCAAAACTCTATATGTCTTGAGTTTAGCGTTTCATACTAAGCGGCCAAGTATATATAAATACAACACTATTTATAAATACACTGCAGATTAAGCCTTGGAACCTGAGTTAAATTATTATTTACTCTTTAAAAATAATAACAATATATTTGCTAAAATAATAACAATATTTGCAAAAATAATAACAATGTTTTGCTTACTGTTGCCGTTAATGGTAAATGGCATTTAGCTGAAAAAATTAAGGGTTAAATAACAGGAGGTTAAAATGAGAATACCAAGATTATGCTTTCTTTTGTAAAAATGTCATTAATTTCCATTGTTGATAACTTTGTTTCACTTATAGTCAAGTTTGAGGTTCAAACCTTACTTTTAATTGTAGCTACACTGTAATTTGGGGGAAAGTTTGCTTGCAAGGAACAGAAACCTACTCAAATTAGCTTAAATAAAAAATATACAAGGGGATATTTTATTTTCCCAATTATAGGAAGTACATACAGGCCTCAGGAATTAATGGAAAGCATTAAGTTTCTATGCTCTGTCTCTCCCTTTCTCTAAGGTTGTGTCGTTCTCATATGTGCTTCTTTCTGCTCCATCCGGAGACCAATTTTTTCTGTAAAACTTTTGTACTGTTCCTTCATACGTTTATCTTGCACATAGAAACCAACTCTGATACCATTACCTTTTAGCACTAAGGCCAAGTACCACCTGATTTCAGTTTTTGATGTTCCTAAAGTTCTCATTCTCTGGCGGGAAAATTAATTAGCTTATTTTAGGTCTGGTTCTATCCCTCCCACCTGATTTAATCAGCTACAAACAGGATCATTCAATATAAACATGGCTACATAGGCACATTTATTCAAGAGAGTCTGTGGCTAGCATTTGCAAAGAAGGGAGAAGAGGGTTGGAAAAATGCTCTACATGTTTTTCCTGTAGAATATCAACCTATCAGATTGAGTTGTCATTTGAAGGGCTGTTATCTTGGAGAAATTTTTTCATTTGGGGTTAAATATCTATACTGTTATTAAGCCTAGAAAAGTTAAAATTTTGAGAATTTCACTGAAAAAAGGTATTCTTAATGTATCAAACCATCAGCCAACAAATATTTCTGAATTCCTACTTTGTCAGACTTTGTGCTGGGTTCTGGTACACATGTTGACACCTTAAACCATACACACAGGCATACTTGCTGTCTCTCTCTCCATCTCCCTCTCTCTGTATCTCTGACCTATTAAAATAAAAGAGGGTGAGTGACAATAATAGATACATGTCAGATGAAAGCAAAGAATAAGCAAAGATTGACAGTTTTGTATTCCTCAAATAAGAAAGAGATGATTGGTGGATAGTTACACCTTCAATCTGTAAAGAGAGTTTTCTTTCTTCTACCTCCCTTCTTTCCACCCTCTCTTCATCTTCTTCCCTCTCTCCCTAGTTCTTTCCTTCCTTCCTTTTCCTTTCTTTCTTTTTTGGCTGCGTCGGGTCTTAGTTGCAGCATGCAGGAGCTTCGCTGAGGCATGTGGGAGCTTTAGTTGCAATGCGTGAGCTCTTCATTGCGGCACATGGGCGTCTCTCTAGTTGTGTCATGCAGGGTTTCTTTTCTCTTCTCTAGTTGTGGCCTGTGGGCTCCAGAGCACGTGGGCTCTGTAGTTTGCGGCATGCAGGCTCTCTAGTTGAGGCTTTTCCATTGTTGATAACTTTGTTTCACTTATAGTCAAGTTTGAGGTTCAAACCTTACTTTTAATTGTAGCTACACTGTAATTTGGGGGAAAGTTTGCTTGCAAGGAACAGAAACCTACTCAAATTAGCTTAAATAAAAAATATACAAGGGGATATTTTATTTTCCCAATTATAGGAAGTACATACAGGCCTCAGGAATTAATGGAAAGCATTAAGTTTCTATGCTCTGTCTCTCCCTTTCTCTAAGGTTGTGTCGTTCTCATATGTGCTTCTTTCTGCTCCATCCGGAGACCAATTTTTTCTGTAAAACTTTTGTACTGTTCCTTCATACGTTTATCTTGCACATAGAAACCAACTCTGATACCATTACCTTTTAGCACTAAGGCCAAGTACCACCTGATTTCAGTTTTTGATGTTCCTAAAGTTCTCATTCTCTGGCGGGAAAATTAATTAGCTTATTTTAGGTCTGGTTCTATCCCTCCCACCTGATTTAATCAGCTACAAACAGGATCATTCAATATAAACATGGCTACATAGGCACATTTATTCAAGAGAGTCTGTGGCTAGCATTTGCAAAGAAGGGAGAAGAGGGTTGGAAAAATGCTCTACATGTTTTTCCTGTAGAATATCAACCTATCAGATTGAGTTGTCATTTGAAGGGCTGTTATCTTGGAGAAATTTTTTCATTTGGGGTTAAATATCTATACTGTTATTAAGCCTAGAAAAGTTAAAATTTTGAGAATTTCACTGAAAAAAGGTATTCTTAATGTATCAAACCATCAGCCAACAAATATTTCTGAATTCCTACTTTGTCAGACTTTGTGCTGGGTTCTGGTACACATGTTGACACCTTAAACCATACACACAGGCATACTTGCTGTCTCTCTCTCCATCTCCCTCTCTCTGTATCTCTGACCTATTAAAATAAAAGAGGGTGAGTGACAATAATAGATACATGTCAGATGAAAGCAAAGAATAAGCAAAGATTGACAGTTTTGTATTCCTCAAATAAGAAAGAGATGATTGGTGGATAGTTACACCTTCAATCTGTAAAGAGAGTTTTCTTTCTTCTACCTCCCTTCTTTCCACCCTCTCTTCATCTTCTTCCCTCTCTCCCTAGTTCTTTCCTTCCTTCCTTTTCCTTTCTTTCTTTTTTGGCTGCGTCGGGTCTTAGTTGCAGCATGCAGGAGCTTCGCTGAGGCATGTGGGAGCTTTAGTTGCAATGCGTGAGCTCTTCATTGCGGCACATGGGCGTCTCTCTAGTTGTGTCATGCAGGGTTTCTTTTCTCTTCTCTAGTTGTGGCCTGTGGGCTCCAGAGCACGTGGGCTCTGTAGTTTGCGGCATGCAGGCTCTCTAGTTGAGGCGCGCAGGCTCAGTAGTTGTGGTGCACGGGCTTAGTTGCCCTACAGCATGTGGGACCTTAGTTCCCAGACCAGGGATTGAACCAGTGTCCCCTCCTTTGATGTAAACCATGCCTGTATAATTTTGTCATTAAGTTAGGGGATATTTTTAATATAAATTTCATTATATGAAAAATATATAATTAAAACATCTCCTATTTCTTAATCTTGATTTTTCTCTTCTTCTAGATTGCAGAAAAAACAGAACTCAAAATAGCAGAGTCTCGAGAAGGCTATAGACCTATTGCTAAACATTCATCAGTATTATTCTTTAGCATTGCAGACCTGGCTAACATTGATCCCATGTACCAGTACTCTCTCATCTGGTTTGTGAACCTTTATATCAACTCTATTCATGACAGGTAAACATTCTCTAGCTTCATTCATGCTCCCTAGGTTGGATTTTCACCATCCTTCCATTTAAGATATATAATATTTTTCTTACTGTTTATATAATACATATTCACTATAGAACATTACAAAATATGGGAAAAAGGAAGGAAGGAAGGAAGAAGGGAGGGAAGGAAGGGGAAGAGGGAAGGAAAGAAGGATGGGAGGAAGGGAGGAAGGAAGGAAAGAAAGAGAGAAAAAGCAAGCAAGCAGGCCTCATTTCTATTTTAAGTTTTGTTTCACTTCTACTCAAGATTTAGGCATAGAGGGATTAACTTTAGGTCTTTTTGCCCCTCTCTTTTAAATATTTTGATAAAGCACATGACCTATCTTTGCTAGCAACTCCAATATATCTTTCTCCAGCCTTGAGTTCTCTAAAAAATTTCAGCCCCACATTTCTAATCATTTGCTAGATATTTTCACTTTAACCAATTACTGAATGTACACAGATTTTGGAGTTAGACTGGAGTAAGGGATTAAATTTCAGTTCTGCCACATAATAGCTGCATGAATACAGGCAAGTCAGCTAACTTTTCTGTAATTGCCTCAATTTTTCTTATCTATAAAATAGGGATAATAATAATACCTACTTTTAAGAGTTGTTATGAGAATTAAAAAGATAATATTTATAGAGTATTTTTAAACAATATCTGGTATTTAGTAACTTGTTAAGTAGAATAAAAATATGATTTGAGCCTAGCATATGTGTTCTACATGGGCTCTTGGTAGAACAATCTTTCCTGAGTGATTGAAATCCCTAAGCTTTCCCAGTTGGGATTTGGAATTTGAATTAACATACCCTACATGATGTAGGATGTTCAAGTTGAAGAATTGACATAAATGTCAATAATAGGTGTCGAGGATGTGAAGTCATCAGAACCCTCATACACTGCTGGTGGGATTGTAAAATATGCATCCACTTTGGAAGCATTTTTAGAAGTTCCTCAAAATATTAAACATAGATTTGCCGTATGATCCAGTATTTCCAGCAAATATAGCAATTCTTGGGTATACACTAAAGAGAATTCAATGCATGTATTCACACAGAAACTTACAGTCTTTTTGATTTTATATGCAAAAAACTATATTCAAAAGTTACTTGGGTTAGTTTTTCCTCCTTTAGTATGATGATGTTTGTTATTCATGTGAAATACAGTTAGGGTAATTTGTTTATTTTTATATTTCATTTTAGAGTTTCCCCCTTTTCCTTGTTGATTTTAATTATATTTTTGAGTACATAAGCCATCAATATGACTCCAAAAGTAAATCCCATACAGAAGGTCTGCTCAGAGAAGTGTCACTACCCCCTCCCCTTCCATCCCATTCCCATGGATCCAAGTATTTTTAAAAATTAAACTTTTAATTTTGAGATAATTGTAGATTTACATGCAATTATAAGAACAAGTGCAGCGATCCCGTGTACTCTTTATGCAGTTTGCTCAATGGTGACGTTTTGAGAAACTGTAGTACAATATCACAACCAGAATATTGATGTTGACACAGTCAAGATACAGAGTACTTTCATCACCACAAGGATACCCATGTTGCCCTTTTATAGCCATACTCATCTTCCTCCCATTCTCATGCTGACCGTAACCCTTGGCAACCACTAATGTGTTCTCCATTTCTATAATTTTGTCACTTCAAGAATGTTGTATAAATGGAATCATACACTATGTAACTTTTGGGAATTGGCTTTTTTTCACCCAATATAATTCTCTGGGGATTCATTTAGATTGTTTACTCCTTTTTATTGCTGAGAGGATTTAATGATATTGATGTACTACAGTTTGTTTAATCATTCACTTGTTACAGGACATCTGGGTTATTTCCAGGTTTTGGCTTTTACAAATAAAATTGCTATAAAATGCATGGACAGGTTTTTGTGTGAACATAAGTTTTCATTTCTCCAAGATAACTGCCCAGGAGTGCAATTGCTGGGTCATGTGGTAGTTGCTTGTTTGTTTTTTTTTTAAGTAACTGCTAAACTTTCCTAGAATGGGTGTATCATCTTAGATTCCCATAAGTATTACTGAAAAAATTGAACTAAAAAAATGAAAGCAACGTATTCTTATTGCAAAAGTTTTAAGCATGTAAGAGTATAAAGAAGAAAATAATTATTAGTCATAACCCATCCAGAAGTAATCACTTTTGTCCATATGTTTTCTTACTTTTCTTTTTTTTTTTTAACATATGGATCTTGATCTAGATTTTATGCTTCTTTGAGGCAGGTAAATGTTTCATAATTCTTTATCTCTTACAGTTCCCTCCCCAGCTTAGATTCTCACACTAATAGATATTCAGTAGGTGCTTTTTAATTAACTGATTGTTTTCAGTCATTTGGGAGTACAATAAGAAATTTAGAATTTTGAAAATAGAGAGATGGTGTAAACCATATTTCATTTTCTCATAGAATTATACCCCATTTTTAACATATAGCTTCATACGAAGTTGCACACACAAAAAACTGTACAGGGAGGTCCCATGTACCCTTTACCCAGTTTCTCCAGTCCTTACATCTTTTTTTTTTCAGTTGAAGTGTAGTTAATATACAATATTATGTTAGTCTCAGGTGTACAACATAGTGAGTCAACATTTAAATACATTAAGAAATGATCACAACAATAAGTCTAGTAACCATCTGTCGCCATACAAAAGTATTACAATATTATTGACTATATTCCTTATGCTATGTTGCATCCCATGTCTGATTTATTTTCTGACTGGAAATTTGTACCTCTTAATCCCCTTCACCTATATGGCCCCCACCCCATCCCCTCTGGCAACCACCAGTTTGCTCTCTGTATCTATAAATCTGTTTCTGTGTTGTTTTGTTTGTTCATTTGTTTTGTCTTTTAGATTCTACATATAAGAGAGATCATATGATATTTTTCTCTATCTGACTTATTTCACTTAGCATATACAGTCTAGTTCCTTCCATGTTGTTGCAAATGGCAAATTTTCTTTTTTTATGGCTAAGTGTATGTTGTGTATATATACCACATCTTCTTTATTCAGTCATCTATTGATGGACACTTAAATTCCAATCAAAAAATGGGCAGAAGACCTAAATAGACATTTCTCCAAAGAAGACACACAGATGGCCAAAAGGCACATGAAAAGATGCTCAGCATCGCTAATTATAAGAGAAATGCAAACCAAAACTACAATGAGGTATCATCTCACACCAGTCAGAATGGCCATCCTCAAAAAGTCTACAAATAATAAATGCTAGAGAGGGTGTGGAGAAAAAGGAACCCTCCTACACTGTTGGTGGGAATGTAAACTGGTACAGCCACTATGGAGAACAGTATGGAGGTTCCTTAAAAATCTTAAAATAGAACTACCATATGATCCTGCAATCCCACTCCTGGGCATATATCCAGAGAAAACCATAATTTGAAAAGATAATCAGCTCAGTACTTTGTGACCACCTAGAGGGGTGGGATAAGGAGGGTGGGAGGGAGACACAAGAGGGAGGAGATATGGGGATATATGTATATGTATAGCTGATTCACTTTGTTATAAAGCAGAA
This sequence comes from Neophocaena asiaeorientalis asiaeorientalis, assembly GCF_003031525.2. Lineage (NCBI taxonomy): Eukaryota > Metazoa > Chordata > Mammalia > Artiodactyla > Phocoenidae > Neophocaena > Neophocaena asiaeorientalis. The sequence goes on along the minus strand of NW_020173377.1, from coordinate 5,452,409 downwards.
ACACACCATTGTAAAGCAATTATACTCCAATAAAGATGTTAAAAAAATCAATCAATATGGTATACTACATTAATAAAAAGAAGAGAGAGAAAAAAAGATGTGGTATATATGTACAGTGGAATATTACTCAGCCATAAAAAAAGAATGAAATAATGCCATTTGCAGCAACATGGATGGACCTAGAGATTCTCATACCAAATGAAGTATTCTAGACTGAGAAAGACAAATATGGCATCGCTTGTATGTGGAATCTAAAAGAAAAAGACACAAATGAACTTATTTCCAAAGCAGAGAGAGACAGACACAGAAAACAAATTTATGGTTACCAAAGGGGAAAACAGGAGTCGGGGGAGGGATACATTAGGAGACTGGGATTAACGTATACACACTACTATGTATAAAATAGATAACCAACAAGGACATACTATATAACACAGGGAACTATACTCAATATTATATAATAACCTATAAGGGAAAAGAATCTGAAAAAGAATATATAGATTTATATGTATATATATAAATGTATAACTGAATCGCTGTGCTGTACACCTGAAATGTACACAATATTGTAAATCAACTATACTTCAATTTAAAAAAAATAATGTTGCAGTAAACATAGGGTGCATATATCTTTTTGAATTAGTGTTTTTGGAGTTTTGTGGTGGGTAAATACCCAGAAGTGGCATTGCTGGATTGTATAGTAGTTCTATTTTTATTTTTTTGAGAAACCCCCATACTGTTTTTCATAGTGGGACTATGTACCAATTTACAATCCCACCAATAGTGCATGAGGGTTCCCTTCCAATGATAATATCTTATATAACTATAGTACAATATCACAACCAGGAAGTTCACACTGGTACAATCCAGAGAGCTTACTCAGATGTCACCATTTTTATTGGGCTGACCAAAAAGCTCTTTCGGGTATTTTCCTGAATAAACATAAACTTTTTGGTGAACCCAATATATGCACATGTGTGTGTGTGTGTGTGTGTGTGTGTGTGTGTGTGTAGTTTCATATTTTTAACAGTGGTTATTTCGATAAAATAAAAACAACTTGTATGTTAATTAACATGTTACTTATTTTTTCTTAGTTTTACTTGACTCAATATATTTTCCTTTTTTTTTAACCTTTCAGTAACAAATCCAAAATTTTGGAAAAGCGCCTACGATATTTAAATGACCACTTCACATACAACTTATATTGTAATATATGCCGATCACTGTTTGAGAAGGACAAGCTATTGTTTTCTTTTTTATTATGTGCCAATCTTCTTTTGTAAGTTACTTGCTTTTTCTTTATTTTAAAAACTTGCCTGGGGCTTCCCTGGTGGCGCAGTGGTTGAGAGTCCGCCTGCCAATGCAGGGGACATGGGTTCGTGCCCCGGTCCGGGAAGATCCCACATGCCGTGGAGCAGCTAGGCCCGTGAGCCATGGCCCCTGAGCCTGCACGTCCGGAGCCTTGCTCCGCAACGGGAGAAGCCACAATAGTGAGAGGCCCGCGTACTGCAAAAAAAAAAAAACTTGCCTGGAAAACCTAATCAATGGCTTCTCACAGAAGGATATCATGTTTTAGCTCTGCATAATTCATGATTTTACTTGTACATTTCTCTATAGTAGTATTGGTGTTTTGATGTTTGATTTTTAAAATTTGGATCATACAGAAAATCTCACAAAATGTTCAGGTACAGTTTGGTAAATTCGTACAAAGCAAAAATCTGCGTAACTACCACTCAGATCGAGAAATAGAGTTTTCAGGGACTTCCCTGGCAGTCCAGCGCTTAGGACTCGGTGCTTTCACTGCCGGCCTGGTCAGGGAACTAAGATCCTGCAAGCCGTGTGGCGTAGCCAAAAAAAAAAAGAGAGTTTTTAGATTGACTTCTTTCACTTAATAATACGTATTTAAGATTCTTCTATGTCTTTTCATGGCTTGATTGTTCATTTCTTTTTAGCACTGAGTAATATTTCATTGTCTGGATGTACTGTAGTTTATCTATTCACCTACTGGAGGACACCTTGGTTGCTTGCAAGTTTTGAAAAGTATGAATAAAACTTCAGGTTTTTGTGTGCACATAAGTTTTTAACTTATTTGGTTAAATACTAAGAAGTGTGATTGCTGGATCATGGGTAAGAGTATGTTTAGTTTTATAAGAAACTGTATTCCAAGAGATTCCATGCAGCATCTCAGCATTTTTAGGAATCTTGGCTTGTGGTCCTTGATGTCCTGAATGTTGAAACTGACCCACACTCTGGAAAAAGCAAAAACTCAGGCCAGAACATATTGGGCAGGGGAAGGTGCTGAAGGAGCACATTTATTTTCTCACTCATGGGACCATTAAAATATTAAAAGATTTTTCTTCTTGACTAATATTTTCTCTGTGAAAATTACTTTGAAAATGGGTCCTAAGTGAAAGTCTAAATCCATTCTGCATCACAGATCCCAGAAGAGGCTCAACAAGCATATAGGTTACATTCCTTAATCCATTGCATTCTACCAGCAATGAATGAGAGTTCCTGTTGAGTTCCAATGAATGAGAATGCAATGAATGAGAGTTCCTGTTGCTTCACAACCTTGCCAGCATTTGGTCTTGTCAGTGTTCTGGATTTCACCATTCTAATAGATGCGTAGTATAATCTTGTTTTAATTTGCAATTCACTAATGATATATAATATTGAAAATATTTTCATTTGCTTATTTGGTATCTTTATATCATTTTTGGTGAAGCATCTGTTAGGTCTTTTGTCCATTTATTAAGCAGTTTGGTTGTTCATCTTTTGTTGTTGAGTTGGATGACAGTCCTTTATCAGATACATCTTTGGGAAATATTTTCTCCTAGTGTGTAGCTTGCCTTCTTATTCTCTGTCTTTTGCAGAGCTAATGTTTTAAATTTTAATGAAGTCCACTTCATCGATTCTTTTTTTCATGGATTGTGCCTTTGGTGTTGTATCTAAAAAGTTATTGCCATACTTAAAGCCTCCTAGATTTTTTCCTATGTTATCTTCTAGGAATTTTATAGTTTTGCATTTTACAGTTAGGTCTATGATCCATTTTGAGTAAATTTTTGTGAAGTGTGTGCGTGTGTGTTTATATATATTTGTTTATGTTTTTCTTATTTTCCTTTCTTACACAAAGGGAATACACTGTAAATGTTCTTGTGAACCTTTTTCTATTAATATAAATGTAAGTCACTCAATAGAGATATCCTCTTTTTTTCAGCTTTATTAGGTGTAATTGCCACATTATGCAATTCCCCCATTGTAAGAATACAGTTAGATGATTTTTATTACATTTATATAATTGTGCAACCATCACCAAAATCCAGTTTTAGAACACTTCCATCATCCCCAGAAGTTTCCTTTTGCCAGTTTAGTCAATTCCTGCTCTTACTTCCAGCCCCAGGTAATACTGATCTGCTTTCTGTCTCTATAGTTATTCCTGTTCCAGAAATTTTATGAGTGAGACATTAGATGGCCCAGAATATGATCCATCTTTGTAAATGTTCTACGTGCTCTTGGAAAGAATGTGTATTTTTCTGTTCTTGGGTGGAATGTTCTAAAATATCAAGGAGGTCAAGGTGGTCCATATATCGTCTATATCTTTATTGATTTTCTATCTACTTGTTCAGTTATAGAGAGAGAGTTGGAATCTCTAACTATAGAGACTTTTCCTTGCAGTTCTATCAATATTACTTTGTGTTTTGATGCTGTTATTAGATGTATAAATGTTTAGGACTGTTATGTCCTCTTAATAAATTGACTTGACTTTTTAAAATCCCTGGTAATATTTATTGCTCTGAAATCTACTTTGTATGATATTATTGTAGCCCCTCCAGCTTTCTTTTGAATAGTGTTAGCATGGTATATATTTTTCCATACTTTTACTTTTAACCTATTTGTTTTATATTTAAACTGTGTCTATAGACAGCATGTAATTAGGTCTTACTTGTTTTATCCAATCTGATAATCACTACCTTTAATGAAATTGTTTAGACTATTTACATTTAATGAGATAATAGATAGAGTTATGTTTAAATCTACCATCTTATGATTTATTTTGTTTTGCCCATCTTTTCTTTGTTGCATGTTTCCTCATTTTCTATTTTTCTTTTTTTTTGGGAACTTAGTGTCTGTTTTATTTATTTTTTTAACCTGTGGGTTTTATTTTTATTTATTTACATAACAGGTTCTCATTAGTTATCTGTTTTATACATATTAATGTATACATGTCAATCCCAATCTCCCAATTCATCCCATCCCCCTTCCCCCCTTGGTGACCATACATGTGTTCTCTACGCCTGTGTGTCTATTTCTGCCTCACAAACTGGTGCATCTGTACCATTTTTCTAGATTCTACATATATATGTTAATATACGATATTTCTTTTTCTCTTTCTGACTTACTTCACTCTGTATGACAGTCTCTAGGCTCATCCACGTCTCTATAAATCTATTTTTCTTTAAATTGAGTGTTTTTATGATTCCATATTATCTCCTTTGTTGGTTTATTAGCTATAATTTTATGTTTTATTATTTTAGTGATTTGTTTAGGGTTATAGTATACCTTTGAACTTATAGTCTATCTTCAGGTAAAATTATACTACTTCATATATATATAAGAACTGAAAACAATATACTTTTATCTTTCCCCTCATAGCTTTTGTTTTATTGTCATACATTTTACTTGTATATATGTTATAAAGCCCACAGCATGTTGTTATTTTGCTATAGTCAATTATGTTTAAAAGAGACATAAGTAACAGAAAAATGTCTTTTATGTTTATCTACTAGTTACTATTTCTGATGTTCTTTATTCTTTTTTGTTGATTCAAATTTCCATCTACCTGAAATTTCCTTGAACATTTCTTATAGTGTAGGTCTACTGGTAATGCATACTTTCAATTTCTGAGAAAAAGTCAGTGAATTTTTCTTTCAGATTTTAATTTTTTATCTCTAGAAGTTTCATTTGGTTATTTTTTATTTTGCCCACTTCTCTCTTCATTATGTTCATGTTTCACTTTCACTCCTTCAGCATGTTTATAATAGCTCTTTTAGCATTCTTATCTGCTTGTTATATCATCTCTATCACTTCTACATCGTATCTATGTACTGACTTTTCTCCTGGTTATGGATGTTGTGTACCTTTTTTTTTTTTTCTTAGATTCCATATATATGTGTTAGCATACAGTATTTGTTTTTCTCTCTCTTTTTTAATTGCTTTAAAGAGCACTAGACTTTACTTTTGCAGGTACTTAAATTATACTGAATTCATTTGACCTCTTCAAGTCTTATTTTTAAGATTTCTTATGACAGTTTTAGAGTAGACTTTATTCTACAGCTAGGTTAGCTTCACTACTAAAGTATCTCCAGTGTCACCACTGAACTCCTCTGGTGTTCAATAAAGATTCAACTCTAGTTGGCAATAACTCATATATTCAGTCCTGTGTGAGCTCTGGTAGCTACTTAGTTTGCAGCTCCCCAGATATTCTTTGCCTGTCCTCCTGGGGTTTTACCCTACTCATACATAACTCAGCATTTAGCAATAGAATAAAAAGGATTTCTATGCAGATTTCTGGAGCTCCTCGTCCATGTATCTTCCTCTCTTCTGGTACTCTGCCCACAAATTGCAGCCACCTTAGCCTTCCTTAACTCTGATCTCTGTCTCTTCAACTCAGCAGTACTCTTAGATTCTGATTTGATTACCCTCATGCTTTGTAGTCTGAAAAGTGCCTCCTGGAGGTTAGCTGAGGCAATCATGGGGATCACCTTGTCTCCCTTTTTTCATGGACCACAGTCCTGCACTAGCTATTATAATTTCTAAAAATAATTGTTTCTTTTATTTTTTTTCCAATTCCTAGTTGCTTATAGCAGTAGGGTAGGTCAGTTCTGATTGTTTTATCCAGGCTATATAAGCAGAAATTGACTTCATTCAATTTTAAAACAACAATTTACAGCAGTCCTTATTTTGGGAACACAGGGCAAAGAAAGAGATTGAATACCAGGAACTGATGTTTCTTTTAACTGGAGGTGTAAGTCTTAAGAGTTCTGAGAAAAATCCTGATCCAACTTGGCTACAGGATAAAAGCTGGGAGGAAATCTGTCGTGCAAGTGAATTTCCTGCATTCAAAGGACTCAGGTAATTGTTTAAACACAATGACTTAGCATTGAATAGTAATGGGTAAATTTGTAATCTAGTGATTTTTTAATTTCATCTAGTGATTTTTAAAAAATATTTCTATAGCTGTCTTGATTCATCTCCTCATTTAACAATCTCTTTTTAAAATTTTTTCCCAATGAAAGGATAATCATTAAGCTTTTCTTTCCATTAGGAATCATTTTTGTGACAATATAGCTGAATGGCGGGAGATCTACAATAGTAAAGAGCCACACAATGCTAAATTTCCAGCACCAATGGATACAAGGCTAAATGAACTACAGAAAATCATAATTCTTCGGTGCTTAAGACCTGATAAGGTAAAAGACAAATGTGTTCTATTTGGAACCCAGATAATTTGCCATTTATGAAGTACTAGGTTTAAAGTTATTGTTATTTGGTACTTTAACCTTTATTTCAGATGCTCACATGGGTTCATTGAGTTCCTTGGATCTATAGGTTTATAGTTTTCCTCAACTTGAGAAAAACTTTGGCCATTATTTCTTCAAATACTTTTTTCCCATGATTCCAATTAAATATACATTAGACTGCTTGATATTATACCATAGGTGACTGATACTCTGTTAATTATTTTAAAATCCTTTGTATCACTGTACTTCAGTTTGGACAGTTTCTATTGCTATCTTTAAATTTGGTGATTTCTTCTTTTGTAGTGTCTAATCTGCTATTAATTCCATCCAATTAATTTTTGTTTCAGCAACTGTGTATTTTATTTACAGAACGTTAATTTTGTTCTTTTTATATATTCTATTTCTCCTTTCATTCTGTTTATACTTTTCTTTAAATACTTGAAAACAGTTATAATAACTGTTTTTAAATCCTTGACTGCTAATTCCATCATTTCTGGATCTGTTTCTATTGACTGATTTTACTCTTGGTTATAGAGTATATTTTCCCACATCCTGGCATGCACAGTAATGTTTGATTGGATGCTCAACATTGTTTATGATTTTGATTTTGTCATCTTCCTTTAAAGATTGTTGACTTTTGTTCTGCTGGTTCAGGATTAGCAAACAACACCTCTGGGCCAAATCTAGCCAGTGACCTATTTTTGTCCAGCCCATGAACTGTAAATGATTTTTGCATTTTAAAGGGTTGTTTTAAAAAAAAATAATAGGGCTTCCCTGGTGGCACAGTGGTTAAGAGTCTGCCTGCGAACGCAGGGGACACGGGTTTGAGCCTTGGTCTGGGAAGATCCCACATGCCGCAGAGCAACTAAGTCCGTGCACCACAACTACTGAGCCTGCACTCTAGAGCCCACAAGCCACAACTACTGAGCCCACATGCCACAACTCCTGAAGCCTGCACGCCTAGAGCCCATGCTCCGCAACAAGAGAAGCCGCCGCAATGAGAAGCCCACGTGCAGCAACGAAGATCCAATGCAGCCAAAAATAAATAAAATAAGTAAATTTAAAAAAGAAAAGAAAAAGAAAAAGCAGCAGAAATTGTATGTGGCCCACAACACCTAAAATATTTACTATCTAGCTCTCTATAGGAAAGGTTTACCTACCCCTTTGACTATACAGTTAAATTCAGATTGCTCCTTTCAAAGATTGTTTTAAGATTTGTTAGCGCAGGTATTGAATAGCCTTTACTCCATGGATAGTTTAGTTCCATGGCTAAAGTATGGTCCTTCTAGGGCCTTTACTGAATGCCCCAAGTGATCACCAAGGGCTCTCCATTGTGGCTACTGGGAACTTGAATGATTCCCAGCCTTTCATGAACTCTGGTAGCTCCTCATATCCCAAGTTCACAGCTCCCCAATCACTCTTTGCTTGGCCTATGTATACATACCATGGTGTTCAGCAAAGATAGAAGGACAATATTATGCAGATTTCTGAGCTCTTTCTCTGGATACTTCCCTTCAAATTTGAACTCTGAAACTTCCAGCAGCCTGAGCCTCCTTGAACTCTGATTCCTGTCTTCCCAATTCAGCAACACTGTGTTGTACCACTTTCAGTTGCTCTCCTTGTTCCACAGTCTGGAATGTATCTCCCAGAGGAAAGTCAAGGGGATAATAGGTCTCACCTTGTTTGTTTCTTTTTTTATCAGGAATCACTGTCCTGTACCACCTATTGTCTGAACAGCCTTATGTCTGAAAATGGCTGTTTCATTAATATTGCCCATTTTTTAGTTCTTTATGGCAAGAAGGTAAATCTGGTCCATTTCCTCAATATTGACTAGAAGCAGAAGACAGTAGAAAATCTTGAATGTGTCATAATTTTATTAGTTCAAACAAGCACAAAAATCTTTCTTTAGGTGAAATAAATAGGCTGATACCAATTTTCATACACTCGAGAAAAGTGTTATAGTGTTACGAAAGGAAAAATTTTAAACAAAAAACTAAAAGCTAACTTATAAATACTACCAAATGTAAAGTAGATAGCTAGTGGGAAGCAGCCGCATAGCACAGCGAGATCAGCTCTGTGCTTTGTGACCACCTAGAGGGGTGGGATAGGGAGGGGGTGAGGGAGACGCAAGAGGGAAGAGACATGGGGATATATGTATATGTATAGCTGATTCACTTTGTTATAAAGCAGAAACTAAGACAGCATTGTAAAGCAATTATACTCCAATAAAGATGTTAAAAAAAACCCCAAAATACTAAAAGCTATGCTTATATATGTAGCTTAAAACTTTGAGTAAGTCACTTCACCTTTCTGAGTTCCAGTTACAACCACATATAAAATGAAGATATTGAAAGTGATTGCAATGGTCCTGTCTTTTCTTTTTCCTTTTTTTTTTTTTTACATTTTTTTCACAAGGAGCATTATCTAATGCTTCATTCAGTCTCTGAGTAGGTTCAAACAGAGGCCTATATAATTACGTGACTTCTGAGTATTTCTCCTTACTCTAACTCCCAAAGACCTTTGTACATTATTAAAATGTACCTCATTCTTTCCTATCTGATAGTTGTATGTATATATATATATGTTCCTTTCACTAGAAAATGAGTCCCTTGAAGGTCAAAACAGTGCTTTATTCATTATTTTATCACAAATAGCTTCCCTTGTTCATGGTAAACTTAGGAATGAGTAGCTCTGCATCTGGGAAACCCCTGCCTATTTGCATTCCACAGAATGGCTCTCTGATGACCAGTGGAGATGTTGTTTCAGTACCACGTGTGGGGTTACTGGTTTGTCTGCCATGCTTGGGATCCTGTGCTTAAACACCACACTGACCACACTGGAATACACAGTAATTGTCTGTCTACTTGGTAGGGTCTCCCACTGGACTCTGAGCTTCTTGAGGTCAGGACCCGTGTCTTATTTTGTTCAGTATCTCCAGGACTTAAAGCAGTGCCTGGCAGATGGTTGGACATCTCAATAAATATCTGTGAGTTGAGTTGAATTTAATTGCATTAAACCAAATTCAGTTAAAGTCTGTGTTAGTCAGGATTCTCCAGAGAAACAGAATCAGTAGGATTCTGATGATTTTAAGGAATTGGCTCACATGATTGTGAGAAGCTGGCAAGTCCAAAATCTGCAGGCTGCAGACCCAGGGAAGAGCTGATGTTGCAGCTTGAGTCCAAAGGTGGTCTACTGACAGAATTCCCTCTTCCTCAGTAGAAATCGGTCTTTTTTTCTCTTAAGGCCTTCAACTGATTGAATGAGGCTGAATCACATTATGGAGAGTAATCTACTTTACTCAAAGTCTACTGATTTAAATGTTAATCTTATTTTAAAAATACCTTAACAGGTATTTAGATACTGTGCCCTAGCCAAGCTGGCACATAAAATTAATCATCACAAAGCCCATATCCAGGTCTGTTTAAGTCTCCATAATTTCTTTTCTAGAGTATCTTACATGAAGGATTAAAATATATATTTTAATATTATAGAAAAGTCTTATAACTTCTTCTCATGTTAAATTACTGGAACAAGATACTTTTTCTATAGAAAACTATCGTACTCGATTGCAGTTGCACCATTGCCCCTGGCCAGTGCGTAGGGTAATGCGGAGCAAGGTCTCTGCATCCTCAGCATCTCCCTTTCCTTAAAAATGTATACTGAAGATCTCCTGTGCTAGGCGGAAACTCTACATGGTGTTAATGGTAAAAGGATGAAAAAGATTTCATCATTGTGCATGTGTAGTTATTAAAGAAAGAAATAAAAAGCTGCTATGTCATTGTGAGCTCTTTATTAAAAAAAACCTTCAGGAGCCTGTCAATACCTGTAGAATAATGACAAAAGTACAGCTTTGCAGTCTTATTACCTTGGCTAATCAGACCTCTTTTCAGCTTGAAACTTCTATTTAAAACTACAGAATTGCTCACAACTACACAAAATTACCCATATAGAAGCTTCTTGAAACTTCTAGTATTCTTCTCCTTGAAACTTCTACTATTTAAAACTACAGAATTGCTCACAACTACAGTAAATTACCCATATAGAAGCCTCTATCCTTCCTCCCCATGTATTCCACAAACCTTCCAGGACCAAAGAAGCCTGTGATGATCACTCCTCTCTCCATCAAATTCTTACACATTCCCTTTAGAAATTCGTTTGGCGTTTAGAAGATAATGTCTGATACCTCTTTGTACTGATTTTTCTGCTGCTAATATTGATGAGCAGCCTTCTTTTATTTTTAATTAATTTTAATATAATTTATAAGTAAGTCACATCTTCCTGTGGTTCAAAACTGATGCACTGTTTTGAATCACATGAACATATGAATACAATGAAAAGTGTGCCTCCAGTCTCCATCTCTCAGTCACTCATCATCCTTCCTCTCAAGCAGTTAATGTTATCTGCTTCTTGTTGTCCTTTTATACACATATAAATGTACATACATATAAATTCTTTTTCTGTTTATTTTCAACACAAACGGTAGCATCCACTGTTTTGCATATTGCTTTTTTCTCTACTAATTCATAAATAGTGTTCTCTTTCTTTTTTTTTTTACAATTGCATGGTATTCCATTGTATGAGTGTACAATAATTTCTTTAGCCAGTTCCTACTGATGGATCTTTATAATATTTATATATTATTTATTATAAAAATGCTGCAACGAATAACCTTATTCAAAAGTCATTTCTCACATGTGCAACTATATATCAGAATAAATTCCTAGGAACAAAATTGCTATGTCAGTGGATTTGCCCTCTGTAATTTTATGGATACTTTCAAATTGTCCTCAATGAAAGTTATACCAGATCGCTCTTCCTCAGCAGTGTATGAAAATATCTGTTTACCTGTACTTTTGCCCACCCAGTATGTTGCCAAACTTTTAAAATTTATTTATTTATTTTTGGCTGTGTTGGGTCTTCGTTGCTGCGTGCAGACTTTCTCTAGTTGCGGCGGGCGGGGGCTACCCTTCGTTGCGGGACGCAGACTTCTCATTGTGGTGGCTTCTCTTGTTGTGGAGCAGGAGCTCTAGGCATGTGGGCTTCAGTAGTCGTGGCACATGGGCTCAGTAGTTGTGGCTCATGGGCTCTAGAGCACAGGCTCAGTAGTTGTGGTGCGTGGGCTTAGTTGCTTCGCGGCACGTGGGATCTTTCCAGACCGGGGCTCGAACCCGTGTCCCCTCCATTGGCAGGCGGATTCTTAACCACTGCACCATCAGGGAAGCCCTGTTGCCAAACTTTTGGATCTTTGCCAATCTGTGCAGAGAGGTTGAGGATTCTGGGGCTGATCGAGGTGGCAGTAACGCACATGAGTTTCATTAGATGTTACTTTGACAGGTTTGTTTGTTGGGGAGGGAGAAATCCCTCATAGCAGGTGTCTGTCCAGAGGCTGGGAGTGAGGGGAGGTCTACAACTCCAAAGGAGAGGGGAAGGCAAGGGAATCCCTAATGGAGAGGGGACTTGTGTGGTGTCTGGACGACATTATTCATCAGCATGGCGGCTGAGAGTCTCTGTGTCAGAGCTCTGAAGGGCAGCAGTGGCTTGGGGTCTTTATATCCTGGGGCTTATCTTTTTATGGCTAGCAGATGTTGGGTGAAAAGTAGGCAAACTCTAAAGGGTTAAAAATCTGCTTATTTGGGCTATGTTTAAAACAGTTGAATATGCAACATTTTGAGTTTGGTGCCAGTGGACTTTTGAACTAACAGGTTTTAGCCTACTGTGAAAAATAAACAATCCAGCGGTAAATACACACAGGCTATCTTTGTCCCATTTATATAACAAGCTGATGGTGAAAAATGGTATCTAAGTATAATTATAATTTGTATTTTTCTTATTTATAAGTATTAGGGTATAGACAAAGCTGCTGTAACAAAGGGACCTAAAGTACAGTAGCTGAAACAAAATAGAAGTTATTTTCTCTATCTCTCCTAACAGCCCAGAGTATTTGCTTGATGGCTGGCAGGGCATCTCTGTTCTTGAGATCATCCAGAGATTCAAGTTCCTTCTCTCATGCTAGAGAAGACTCCTAAAGTGTGGTCCTTGTCAGTGAGATTGAAGCTGGGTCATGAACACCACATCTGTTGAACGGGAAAAGAGAGTGTTGAAGGAAAACAGTTTGCTTATAAAAAATAGGATCTGGAAGCTCCATATATAATGTCCATTTGTATTTCTGTGGCCAAGACTTAGTCACATGGCCACATCTAGCTGCATGAAAGGTTGGGAAAACTTGGGGTTCTGTTACCAAAAGGAGACACAGGATGGGAACAGTTTGCAGTCTCTGCTATACTAAATGAGGTTGAGCATCTTTTCCTATGCTTAAGATCCATTTCTATTTCATTTTCTACAAACTGTTTATCTTCTTTGCCCATTTTCTTTTGGATTGTTAGTCTTGCCCCATCAATTTATAGATACCTTTTATATATTAGGAAAATTAGTGCTTTGCCTATGATATGCTGCATGCTTTTCTTATCCATTAGGCTCATAGTTTACTCTGTCGGTTTTCAGTAATAATCAAAGTTGTTATGTGGAATAAAAGTTACTCTAAAGATCATATTTTTTCTCTCTTCAACAGATAACTCCAGCCATAACTAACTATGTAACTGAGAAACTAGGGAAAAAGTTTGTAGAGCCTCCACCATTTGATTTGACAAAGAGTTATTTGGATTCAAATTGCACCATTCCCTTAATTTTTGTGTTATCTCCAGGAGCAGATCCCATGGCCAGTAAGTGCATAATGTCAACTTAATAAATTATAAATAAATCATCTCGTTCAATATCTATTTCTTAGATGAGTGTAAATCAGTAAATTCGGTATTTATAAGGAAAGGTAACTAGAATTTTTCACAATTAAATACTTATACACTGAAACATAAGGCATATTTTATAATTTTAGAGTAAGCAGTGAAACCATTTATTTTTTTGTGCCCTCTTAGGCCTACTGAAATTTGCAAATGATAAAGCTATGTCTGGAAATAAATTTCAAGCTATTTCACTGGGACAGGGACAAGGGCCAATTGCAACAAAAATGATTAACGCAGCAATAGAGGAAGGAACTTGGGTTTGCCTACAGAACTGTCACCTCGCTGTCTCCTGGATGCCCATGTTGGAAAAAATATGTGAAGATTTTTCTCCCGAAGGCTGTAACTCATCCTTTAGGCTTTGGCTCACAAGTTACCCATCTCCAAAAGTATATTTATTTCCTATGGAGTTTAGTACATTTATTTGGTTATGTGTTATTGATACATTGTATATCTTAAATGCTTAACCTTAAGAGGTTTTAAAAATATTTCTGGAGTCCTCCCTTATACCTATTTTTAATCCACTAGTGTATGTATTTTTAGGACTTGAGTTGGTTATCTAGAGTAATGCTCTTTGTTTATTTTGTCTTAGTTCCCAGTAACAATTCTACAGAATGGAGTAAAAATGACTAATGAGCCTCCTACGGGTCTTCGGCTAAATCTCCTCCAATCATATCTCACTGATCCAGTTTCTGATCCTCAGTTTTTCAGTGGATGCGAGGGAAAGGAACTGGTAATATTCAGCCTCTGGAACTTTTAAAATGTGTTTTTATAGTGAAAAAATATGAAAACATAAATATTTTATTTAATATTAAACTTTAGGCATTTCCTAAGAAGATAGAAATTCTACCTGTGTTATTTTATTTCCAGTTGTTTGTGTTCTGCTTCCCATGTAGTAGATACTCAAATAAATATTTGTTAAATGAATGAACATTTCTTAGTTTGTACAAAAGTCCAACAGTGCATTTGATTAAGACAGTTAAGACCCAAGAGTAGCAATCTATTTTAACATTATTTATTCTTTCAACAAATATGTTTGTTAGGTACGATATAATGCAGTGAGAGTAAAATAGACACTGCCATCACCAAAAAAGTCTGTCTTCATGGAAATTCTAGTAATAATGTTTTGACATATTAATAACACTCTTCAATGTATCCGTATGTAAAAAAGTTTTGCACATGGTATTGAGGATGTTAGGAGTTCCAATAAATAGCACTCCTTTTCTCTGCCCAAATTCTTACCAGTTAAGAAACAGGAAAAAGTACAAACATATGGGAACCAAATTATAACCTTAATTACTGATATAGACTAGGTTGGAAGATGTAGTTTACATCTGTGAACAAGTGGGCTTAGTATTACTGAACCCAGAATTAAGTACATTTATCTACCCAGAGGAACAGAGGAAAACTTCCTTCCCTGCAGGAAGCTCACTTCTAAGAGAGGAAAGGGAAAAGCTGAGCAAAGCAAATTTGCTTGACTTTCCCCAAATTTACCCGTCAGATAGGTACTCCTCCCTCCACCAGTGAGTATAAGGATGGAGAAAATCCAGGAGTGTTACATTAATTGAAGTTTCCTTGCGTGGAAGGAAACATCAGTACTAAGGAGATTTTGCACACGCCCTTTAAGAGTGGAGTCTCTGTTTTCTATAGCCTACCAGCTCTCCTGAACATAAGCCCTGCTGGCTTTCAAAGCTTGACGTTCTGGAGGTTTGTCTTCTTAGTGCAGGGCCCCTACACTGGGGAGCCCAATGTGGGGCTCAGACCCTTCACTCCTTGGGGAGGACCTCTATAATTGTGATTTTCCTCTCATTTGTGGGTCAGCAAACCTGGGTCCTGACTACAATATGTCTCTGATCCTCCTACCCATCTTGTGGTTCTCTCTTTATGTCTTTCGTTGTGGAAAATCTTTTCTTCTACCTTCAGTTTGTTCTCATAGATAGTTGCTCTGTAAGTAGTTGTAATTTTGGTGTATCAAGGAAGGAGGTGAGTTCAAGTTCTTCCTATTCTGCCATCTTGGCATGTCTCTCTAGCACTATTGCATTTTAATAAAGTATAATGTTATTGTAGTTTGTCTAGCTTGGAGATTTTGGATAAGTCATAAGATTAATACTTTTTATAGTAAGCATTATTTTGATAGTCTTTCTAAATAAAAGTTTGTAGAGATATATGATCATAGAACCTTATAATGAAAGATCATCAGTTCCCCTCATTTTAGTAATGGAAATCTGATCAGATTTTTTTCTTGTTGCATATTTTTGTCTAAAAGGCATGGGAGAAGTTACTCTTTGGAGTTTGTTTTTTTCATGCCCTTGTGCAAGAGAGAAAGAAATTTGGTCCTCTTGGTTGGAATATTCCATATGGATTTAATGAATCAGATTTACGCATCAGTATTCGACAACTACAGGTAAAATTAGAAAGGAACTAACACTGATGGAGGATCACTGTGTACCAGGCCCTAGGCAATTCCCTTTGCTTAGAATGACTTATTCAGTTCTCCCAACACCACTAATAGTTGGCTAGATGGTATTAATAATTATAATTTTGCCTTATAAAGCATAATCTCCATCTGCATTTTTCTGCTGCAAATAATGGGAAACCTGATTCAAACTGGCTTAAACCATAATGAAACTTTTTATCTCACATAAAAAAAGAGTTGCAGAGGAAGGACAGACTCTGGAGTTGGTTGATTCAACAAAAGCGTTGCCATCAAGGACCCTAGTTCTTTCTTTTTGCAGTGCCCTCCTCAGTGTTGGCTTTATATAGGTCCTCACTATACTCTACTCTTAGCCTCCACTCAGTCAGATCTATGATTTAGCTCTATCAGTCAACAAAAACAGTAGAAAAAGAATTTATTGAAAGAATATTGGGTACGTCACAGAATCACCAAGATGGCTGGAGAGCCAAGGCATACATAGTCATATCCAGAATCATATCATGTCTGGTAACAGCATTCCTTCTACTCTTATTAAATATCAGACACCACAGCTCATAGCTGCCACACAGACACTAGTCTACTACATACTCTCTGATGTCATCAAAAAAATTCTTTGCTGTTCCTGCTTCTTTGCACCCTAAACCCCAGTTCAGTCTAGGATGGCTACATCTGAGTTTCCAAGCCCAGGTCACAAGCCTAGGCTTTAGCCATAATGGAGGCTGAGAAAGTGAGTGGTCGGCTTTTTCAGTTTCTGTAGACTTACAATGAAACATGAGATGCATGAGATGGTCAGCAGCCCCCCACCAAAGGAAAAAGATCAAATGTCCGCTATAAATTACTACTCACTCAGACTTTGAACTAGGCACATTACTTACATGAATTTTAATTCTCACAGCAACCCTGTAAGGTGGGTATTATCCCTATTTTGGAGAAAACCAAAGCTAAGAAGTAAATTTACCCATTGAGGTAAGATTTGAACTCGGGTCTGTCCAACTCCAATACTTTCCCATTATTTCTGTCATGTTTTACCAAATATATTAATCCAACTAGACAACCACAGAATATTGTATTTTTCTGCTTCTGTGCTGTGATAAGGGCCTTTATGACATGGGGCTTCAAAACAACCATGACGATAATTCTTCCAACCCCACTTCCATGTATATAGATTGATGGATGATTGATTGATTGATAGTGAAGGCCATCTTAAAGTGGAAATGAAGTGAAATACTTTAAGGTTTTTCTCATTTCATTTTTCCTTTGTTTCAGTTATTTATAAATGAATATGATACAATTCCATTTGAAGCTATCTCTTACCTGACTGGAGAGTGTAACTATGGAGGAAGAGTGACAGATGATTGGGACAGACGTCTCCTCTTAACCATGCTGGCTGACTTTTATAACGCAAACATAATTGAAAACTCTCATTATAAGTTTTCTCCCAGTGGAAACTATTTTGCACCTCCCAAAGGCACTTATAATGAGTACATTGAATTCATTAAGGTAACTGATATCACTGAAAATAGGGTGAGATTCAAGTGTGATTTTTCTAAAAAGCAAATAGTGAAGTAGTCCCCCATAATGTATAGGATTAGACAAGTACTATGGTTCAATCAGCTTTCAATATATTTTGTTTCTAGTAGTTACTGAAAACTGGAAAAGTTTGATTCCTCTGTTGTTTGATGTTTAGTTGATTTTTAACCCTTTTTGGTCTGCACATGTCTACCTTATGAATTAATGTATCCAGTGAAAATGTGATGCTTGTTGAATCTATTTTCTGGTAGAAACTTCCATTTACTCAACACCCTGAGATATTTGGATTACATGAAAATGTTGATATCTCCAAAGATCTTCAACAAACAAAAGTCCTCTTTGAGTCCTTGCTCCTCACCCAAGGAGGCTCCAAACAGACAGGATCCTCAGGAAGTGCTGACCAGATTCTACTAGAAATTACCAAAGATATTCTCAACAAGGTAATGTTTAGCTTAAGATACGTTACTTGTAATATAACATAAATCAAAATGGCACTGAAATGTCAACTTGAAAACTCCATTTAGCAGCATTATGACCTTGAGTGAGATACTTTGCCTTTCTGAACATTAGTTTTCAAATCTGTAAAGTGGTGATAATAGTACCAGCTGTATAATGTTCTTGTGAACATTAAGGAGATCATTAAATTAAAGTGCTTTGCATAATGCCTGGCAAATAGTAAGTTCTTAGTAACTACAGTTGTGGATAAGCTACTGAATATATGATTTATTATCATTTCTAAATAAAGATGGTGGGCCTACTTTTTTTTTTCTTTTTCTTTTTTTTTTTTTGCGGTATGCGGGCCTCTCACTGTTGTGGCCTCTCCCGTTGCGGAGCACAGGCTCCAGACGCGCAGGCTCAGCGGCCATGGCTCACGGGCCCAGCCGCTCCGCGGCATGTGGGATCTTCCCGGACTGGGGCACAAACCCGTGTCCCCTGCATCGGCAGGTGAACTCTCAACCACTGCGCCACCAGGGAAGCCCGGGCCTACTTTTTTTAAATGGAGGAAATGGTCTGAACTTGCTGGTTCAAGGAGGGAATGGTTTTTAATCTATACCTTCAGAAGTGAGGAGGCACAGGGAAATAAGATCAGCACTAAATTAACAGCTACAGCCTTTTTTTCCCCCCCATACTACAGCCCAATGTACTTAGCCCTCTTGGTAGAGTGGAATGATACTCTCTTTTCTCACTTTTTTCTGTGTCTTAAATTCAGTAAAGAACTACTAAGAGGACTTCATGGTGCTAAGCACAGATCTTCACAACTCCCCTCCAGGATAAATACTATAATTATCCCCATATTTCATTGTCAGGCACTCTGACAGAGCAGAACCTGACCCCTACCCCATCTGCCTTGAATATCCACGGATGGCACCTACTCTACTCTCACAGTTGGTACCCTTGCCTTACACCAGTCCTTAAGTAGAGCCTACTCACCTTAAGCCTGGCTGTGGCCACTGGAGAGGAGAAGGGGGCAACACTGCCTTCTACCCCTGGGTAAAATCAAGCTAGTCTCCTCCAACCTCCACCCCTGGACTGCTGCTTCTGCCATTTGCCTCTTCTCACCCTCAGCCCCTTCTTCTTGTGTGGTTTATCTCTTCGGGGCAAGGTTCTTGCCCTCCCAAAAGGGCTCTTACAAGATCCCTAGCAGGAAGTTACCTGGAAGTGGCATATAGGACTTAATTGGGGTAGAATGTTTGTGCTGAGCCAAATGTGCCTTGAGTGACAGCACCTAATATGACTTAGAATTCTTTTGTATCACCCAAGGACCATTGCCTGGGGACAGTCTGGGCAGCTCAACTTTTTTAGTTTGGGAGTTACCCCATAGGGAAATTCCTTTGCCCCTTTAAGAGTGTGAATTCCATTGTCTTGGGGCTTGATCACCAACCCCAAAGTCCCCTTTATCACTTCTCCTCCAGTGTCTCTGAGATGCCTCATTGAAATCAGACACTCAATGGCCTTCTCTTTCCCTATGCCCTGGAACCTTGCTACATTTATACATTAATTATTTGATAGTGGTGTAAGCAAATCCATTTTGAGCCAATTGATAATTTATTGGAAATAAATTAAAAAGAGTTATGAAATGGTACATCAGTTTTATTAATGGAAAATAAAATTCAATTTACAAAAGAAAATTACACAACTTTTCAGAAATGTATATCTTCTTCATAGTACTCTATCCTGTAGTAAAGAGCATGGGCCTTAGTGTTAGAGATCTATGGATTTAAGCAGACCACTTTTGGACTCTGTACCTTTGGGCATTTACTTAACCTATCTGTACTTAAATGATAATGATGGCCACCTAATAGTGAATGGTAAAGATTACATGAGATAATGTTTGGAAAGCAGTTAGCATAATACTTGGCACATAGTAATTGCCTAATGTTAGCTATAATTGATATTATAGCTGAATGAAACTAATTATTTATTCTGAGAGTAATATGTGATCTTCAAAATCTGTTCTCTTAGCTACCAAATGACTTTGACATTGAATCAGCACTACTCAAGTATCCCGTGAGATATGAAGAGAGCATGAATACTGTTTTAGTACAAGAAATGGAAAGATTTAACAAGTAAGGAGCTCTATACCCAGTTAGTTATTCAGAAGGCTACCAACCAAAGTTGATAAAAAGTTACACTGGTATTGAATTAAAATTTTAAGAAAAAATTATCAAAACTTGCCATTTCATTAGAGTTCTTCTCCGTTTTTAAAGTTGCATAATCTTCTGCTCCAGAAGGGAAGGTATCTTTTATAATGTAAAAATGGTGATGAAATAGAGATCTGCTTTGACTGGTTAAAAATGTTCATTAATCATAATTTCTCATCCACCTATTGCTCTTCTCCTCAGGAAGTGAAGATGGAATGAGCCTTATCTTGGTCTATGTGTAAATACATCTCTTGTCATTTTTCTGCCATTGACACATATTCACCCCCCCTCCATTTTCTTCCTGAGTCTATCTGGATTGACTAGGTACCCTAAAATAGCAAACAAATTATTTGCTTTGAATTTTTAAAAATAAATTTATTTATTTATTTTTGGCTGTGTTGGGTCTTTGTTGCTGCACATGGGCTTTCCTCTAGTTGCCATGAGCGGGGGCTACTCTTTGTTGTGGCGCGGGCCTCTCATTGTGGTGGCCTCTCTTTTTTAAAAGAACAGGCTGTAGGCACATGGGCTTCAGTAGTTGTGGCAAGTGGGCTCAGTAGTTGTGGCACATGGGCTCAGTAGTTGTGGCTCGCGGGCCCTAGAGCGCAGGCTCACTAGTTGCGCTACATGGGCTTAGTTGCTCCGCGGCATGTGAGATCTTCCCAGACCAGGGCTTGAACCTGTGACCCTTGCACTGGCAGGCAGATTCTTAACCACTCTACCACCAGGGAAGCCCCTGCTTTGAATTTTCAAATTGAATTTTCTACAGTTAAATACTGGCTTAAGGAATGGAGAATTGTTTTGGTTACGAATTTTCTAGTGTTTCCAAGTTTGTTTCAGTTTCCAGACTTTTTGAAATTTTAAAATAAAGCATATTAAAACACTATATTGTCTTAATTAATTTAGTAATTCTTATACAAAGACCATATGTATTTACATATCATAACATACTATCTCTCAGTTGCTTAGGCTTCTAGGCTAAAACCCTCACTTCAGGTATATTTATGGTGTTCTTAGCAGTCTGGGCCTCAGTGGGAAACAAAGTACTTGCAAGGGTATAAATGAATATACACTGTATGTTTTAATTCAGTGTTTCCAAAGTTTCAGCCATTGTATCGTACCTTTATAACTTTCTTCATGTTTGCATGTCACCTATAACATTATTTACCTGATATTTTTCCTTAAATCATTCTCTGTTTAAATTTGCCTGGTGTTAAGCAATAATACCTTGAAAGCACCAATTTTGATATGCAAGTTATATTATTTTCTATATTTAAAAATACATATGTAATAAATAAGATGAAAAATGTTCATCCAAGTATCACCTAAAATTACTTTATATTATCAAGTGGGAGGTGACCACACTTTGGGAATACACTCCCATAAAGCTGTGAATGGTATCCTGCTATTTCTTCTTCTGGAAAGACTGTATGTTGGTATTTACTATCATATATGTTGATGACACAATTTCTTTCCTTGCAGTTTAATTAAAACTGTACGCAACACTCTACAGGACCTTGAAAAAGCTATTAAGGGCGTGGTTGTCATGGATTCTGCTTTGGAGGCACTCTCTGGCAGTCTGCTTGTTGGAAAGGTTCCAGAAATATGGGCCCAACGATCATACCCAAGTCTTAAACCCCTAGGAAGTTACATCACAGACTTTCTAGCCCGGCTGAACTTTTTACAGGTTAAAAATTATATATAATATATATATATTATAATGTATATATTATTTCATTTTTTTGGAGATACTAGAAGAGATACTAGAAATTGGCTGTGGTCACTTGAATGTCTCTGAGTTAGATGAAATGGATTAGTAGT
This sequence comes from Neophocaena asiaeorientalis asiaeorientalis, assembly GCF_003031525.2. Classification (NCBI taxonomy): domain Eukaryota; kingdom Metazoa; phylum Chordata; class Mammalia; order Artiodactyla; family Phocoenidae; genus Neophocaena; species Neophocaena asiaeorientalis. The sequence goes on along the minus strand of NW_020173377.1, from coordinate 5,430,670 downwards.
TTCATGATAATCTAATCAAAATTTTAGAATATTGAAAATTACCCACATTTCAAAGTACTAGTAGAAAATTAAAATTTTATTTTACCCAAACCCAAGTAATATGTGACATTTATATTTTTGAAGATTCACAACTTGGTCTTGTGATTTTCCTACTGATGGTAAATCACAAAAAGAGCCTGAGGCTTGGATTTATCAATAATTGTCCATTATCTAGAAATCGGTGCTTCTTATCTCTTATCTCATAAAACCAGGGAGAAGATGGAGTGCTTTGAAATCTCCGAACGCTTCACCCTGCAATCTCACACATAAAGGATGTGTAAGGCAGCACACTCTTTTTCCTCCCCAACTCCTCCACTTGCCCCCATCGTATGGTTGATGCTTATGTGAGGATAGTGGGTGGGGAGAGCCCCCAAAATACATTTTGGAAATTCACATAGGTATATGACCTCTCAGTGTTCAGTTGCCCTTTTATTATACAAACGCTTTATTTGTTTCACTATAGAAGCTAATAACAAAATAACCCTACTTGTGAAGATGTGGAGCGATAGGCTTTCTCGTACATTGCTTTTTAATTTTTGCCAATCTGATAGGTCAAGCATATCTTTGTTTCAATTTGAGTTTCTTTGATTATTAGTGAGTCTGTGCTTCTTTTGGTATGTGTGTTTGCTGTTTGTGTTCTTTCCTGTGAATTGCCTATTCATCTCCTAAGCCGATTTTTCATGGGACTATTTTTGTTTGTTTTAAATTTTTTATAAAATTTTTAAAGGTTACTTTCCATTTACAGTTATTACAAGATATTGGTTTTATTCCTCACATTGTACAATACATCCTTGAGCCTATCTTACACACAGTAGTTTGTGCTTCCCACTCCTCCACCCCTACATTGCACTCCCACACTGGTAACCACTAGTTTTTTCTCTATATCTGTGAGTCTGCTTCTTTTTGCTGTATATACTAGTTTGTTGTAGTTTTTAGATTCCACATATAAGTGACATCATAAAGTATTTGTCTTTCTCTGTCTGACTTATTTCTCTTAGCATAACTTCCTCCAAGTCCACCATGTTTCCTCAAATGGCAAAATTTCATTCTTTTTAATGGCCAAGTAGTATTCCATTGTATATATATATACCACATCTACTTTATCCATTCATCTGCTGATGGACTCTTAGGCTGCTTCCATATATTACAATTGTAAATAAGGCTACTATGAACATTGGGGTGCATGTATCTTTTCAAATTAGTGTTGTTTTTTTCCCGATATATATCTGAGACTGGAATTGCTGGGTAATATGTTAGTTCTATTTTTAGTTATTTGAGAAACCTCCATATTCCACAGTGCCTGCAACAAGTTAAATTCCCACCAACAGTGTACAAGTGTTCTTTTTTGTCCACATCCTTGCCAGCATTTGTTATTTGTGTTAATTTTGATGATAGCCATTCTGACAGATGCAGGGCGATATCTCGTGTGTGTGTGTGTGTGTGTGTGTGTGTGTGTGTTTTAACATCTTTATTTGAGTATAATTGCTTTACAATCGTGTGTTAGTTTCTGCTTTATAACAAAGTGAATCAGCTATACATATACATATATCCTCATATCTCCTCCCTCTTGTGTCTCCCTCCCACCCTCCCTATCCCACCCCTCTAGATGGTCATAAAGCACCAAACTGATCTCCCTGTGCTCTATGGCTGCTTCCCACTAGCTATCTATTTTACATTTGGTAGTGTATATTGGTTGTACCTTCTCCCTTTTCATTTCTGATTTTATTGATTTGGGCCCACTCCCTTTTTTCCTTTATGAGTCTGACTAAAGGTTTATCAATTTTGTTTATCTTTTCAAAAAACCAGCTTTTAATTTCATTGATCTTTTTCTATTTTATTTATTGATTGATTTTTTTCTATTTTAATTTCATTGATTTTTTCTATTTTATTTTTTTTCTATTTATTCTTTTTTAGTCTCTATTTCATTTATTTCTGCTCTGACCTTTGTGATTTCTTTTCTTCTATTAACTCTGGGTTTTGTTTGTTCTTCTTTCTCTAGTTCCTTTAGGTGTAAGGTTAGGTTGTTTATTTGAGATTTTTCTTGTTTCCTGAGGTAAGCTTGTATCTCTATAAACTTCCCTCTTAGAACTCCTTTTGCTGCATCCCGTAAATTTGGGATTGTTGTGTTTTCATTTTCATTTGTCTCTAGGTGTTTTTTTATTTCCTCTTTGATTTGAATTGCCTCTTCATCTCCTAGGCCCATATTTCTTTGAAAATTTTTTTAAAAATTAATTTATAGGAGCTTTTTATGTAGATTATACACTTAACAAAAGAATCAGAATATAAGGGCTTTTTTTACATTTTTTTAAAAAATTTATTTATTTTTTGGCTGCGTTGGGTCTTCATTGCTGTGTGCGGGCTTTCTCTAGTTGGGCGAACAGGGGCTACTCTTCGTTGCAGTGTGCAGGCTTCTTGTTGCAGTGGCTTCTCTTTTTGCAGAGCACAGCCTCTAGGCACGCGGGCTTCAGTAGTTTCTGTCCCTTATCAAAAGTATCTGACATATAGTTAATTCCATCCTCCCCTTGACATAATCTTGCTTTTTTTCATTTCCTAAACTTTTCTGAAATTTTAATCGGAAGTGCTTACATTTCTCGTATACTGCTTTGTTCCTGAAGGGCCTTGAAGAGTCTTTAGCTTGGTCCCCTAGAGGGGTCCTGGCATGATGCCAGCTGGAATAATATCCAGAACAAATTTCCTTTGTTGTTATTGTTAATATAAAGTTCATATCAAACTCTACTTTCTGAAATTGGCTTTCCCGTTGGAATCATTCTGTTTGAATGAGAAAGGAAAATCTCACTCATTATTGGGCATGTTTATCATCCTTCACCACAAATCTCTTCCCCTGAATGGATCTTCCCTATTGTTTTCTTACCCTTACAGAAGCTGCACAGTTTTCCCATCATCTTTCTCTCCCCTGGACTCTTAACTTCACCTCCTAATGATTCTTAGAGTTAACAAATTAAACAAATTGAGTCATCTGGAGTTTTTTCTTCTTTTGTCATTTCTCTCTCACTGTTCACCCTACTTACCTTCCCTTCCTCCTGCCTGTGCCTTTTTTTTTTTTTTTTAAGCTTTTTGCACACTGGCTGGAATCTCAGATTAAATCTGGGATCCGACACTTAGTATCTGTGTGACTTTGAGCAAGATACTCATCTTTCTACACCCCAGTTTCCTCATCAGTAAAATGGAAGGAATAATTCCTAACTCACTGAATTATTTCGTGGACTAAGTGAGGTGATGCATGTAAATTACTTAGCGCCTACGGTATGCACTAAGCGCTCAGTAAATGGTAGCTGATTCAGAGATTGTATGTAAGTAGCTGACCCAGACACTCACGACGTTCTTGGCTAAATGAAGCCCTGGAGTGAGCAAGGGAATGTTCTATACACTTGCCTCTGGGTTCTTATAGCTTTCTTGTGCATGATACTAGTTCTGCTTGGTTTATACCCTTGTCAAGCTCCATCTCTTTCTCTTCCTCTTCTTGATCTGACAGCTTGTACTGTTGCAACGTCTCCAGCAGTGGTTTGTTCTCTTCTTCCCAGGGAGCAAAGCTGGCTTCTTCCCATAGTGTGCTGCTCACTCAGAGACAAAGTTCATTTTGTTAATTCATCTGTTCATTCAAATGTGATTTGAGACCCACTTTGTCTAAAGCGCTTTGTTGCTGCATAAAGTTGCCAGGTTACCTTCAAGTTGCCAGTAGCCTACAGGAAGATAATCTGTGTATCTAAGAAAAAGCTAAGAGCGACATATAAGATGCTCTGGGAATTCAAAGAAGGGAGAGAGTTCTTTTACCTTAGGAAAGCAGAGTTTGTTTATTGGATGAGGTAGCATTTGAGCTGGTATAAATGATGAATGGTTTTGGACACTGCAAATAAAGGAAGAGGACTTAAGAGACAGCTGTAGGATGAAAGACACTATTTCATTTAGGATTGATTCTGTTGTAAAAATTTTGACATAAGCAAAAATTAAGTTTGTTCCCTCATGTAATTGAAAAAGCCAGGGAGTAAAGTGACTCCAGGCAGCATTTGGCCTAGAGTGCAAATGTGGTTGCCTGATCCTGGCTTCTTGCACTTCTCTCGGCTCCAATCTCTGTGGGTTAACTCCATTCTCAGTTAGGTTCTTGTCTGACGGTAGCAGGATAGCAACAGCAACTCTGGACTTACATCCACAAAACTTCAAAGAGTTTAGAGTGAATCTTTTCCCCAAAAGTCCCAGCAAAAGTCTCTACATCTCTGACTTTGATTGGGTCACATGTCCATTCCTGAATCAGTCACTATGACTGCAGGTACGATCAGCTAGGCATGAATGACATGCCCACTTCCAGAAGGTGCATTTCCACCACCAGAAGTGTTTCGATTGAAAGTGTAGGAGGGTTCATCCTCCAGAGAGATATAAGAGTAGTGCCACTTTAAGATAAGCAGAAAAAACAACAGATGTCCACCCAGTGCAGAGAAGAGACCACCAAAAGTACATTCTGATTAGAATGTAAGATCTTTTAAAGGGGAACTAAAAGGGATGGATCTTTAAATACAATTTGGGGCCAGGTTGTGAAGTATCTTGAATAGGAGACTAAGATGTTTTAGACTTTAATTTGGTAGGGTAGTAGTAGATTGCTGAAGAATTAAAGATGCTAAAACTTGATCTAAACCATGCATGGAGAAGTGTACTCTGGCAGCATTGTTATAGATGTACTGAGCAGACAGAGGGAAGAAACAAGAAGAGGTACACATGATACAGAAAGAAGGCCAGGATATCTAAACTGGAACAGGGATAGTGGGTGTGGAGGCAGGGAGTTTAAGAGGATTAAGGAACTGGAACCAACACATGAGGGCTATAGTTAGACAATGCATAAGATGTCTAAAGATGTTTGCTTTTTTATTTTTTAATAAATTTATTTATTTTATTTATTTATTTTTGGCTGAGCCGGGTTTTCGTTGCTGCGTGCGGGCTTTCTCTAGCTGTGGCGAGCAGGGGCTACTCTTCATTGTGCGTGAGCTCCTCATTGTGGTGGCTTCTCTTGTTGAGGAACACGGGCTCTAGGTGTGCAGGCTTCAGTAGTTGTGGCTTGCAGGCTTTAGAGCGCAGGCTCGGTAGTTGTGGCACACGGGCTTAGTTGCTCTGCAGCATGTGGGATCTTCCCGGACCAGGGCCCAAACCCGTGTCCCCTGCATTGGCAGGAGGATTCTTAACCACTGCGCCACCAGGGAAGCCCCAAGATGGTTGCTTTTGAGTGGTATTTTTTTTTCTCTCTTCAGTTGAGTGGTATTAAGTAATGTAATAAACCCTCAAATAATTTACATTTGCCTTTTTGCAGAAGATTTGAATCTTTCAAATTTTGTTTTATTCAGGTTAATGTTAAGGTTAGTTTGAATTTTCCAAGAAGAGTAACTAGAAGGGATAAAAGGTAGAAGGGCCAAGATAGGTTGTGTGTTTGGTGTCAGGAAAGAGTCCTGTGATGGAAAGTGTGGGCAACATACACAAAAACCAGAATCAGGAATTGTATGTCAGGTGATTCTTAAGTTGAAAAATGAACATAATGCATTTTTTTTTCCTTTATAGGACTGGTACAATTCAGGAAAACCTCGTGTGTTTTGGCTCTCAGGTTTCTTTTTCACCCAAGCCTTTTTAACTGGAGCGATGCAGAATTATGCCAGAAAATATACCATCCCTATTGATTTACTAGGATATGAATTTGAGGTACAGTAAACTCCTTAAACTCCAGAGTATATCATTACATCAAAGGCATGTATTTAAGCAAGGAGGATATGGGGAATTCATATTTTTATAGCCCATTACAAACAATTCTACTTCTTTCCATTCTTTGTGTTCATGAAGAAAGTATATAATATTTGTCTTGCTATCTTTATGAGAGAATTTTTATATATCTCAATATTCAATTCAAATAATCTAATGCTGTTTTTCTATCTTAGCAAAAAATTAATATGAGGTACAGTAAAACCATATAAAATATGTCAAAAGGAATCGTATTATATATTTTTAGATTTACATTTTACTGAAAAAGTCTTACAGTTTAAGAAGCTATTAATATGGAGGAGTTTCCCTGAATATGTTCTGAAGATTTAGCTACTGCTTTCTTTATGAGACAAAGTTGTCTAGGGAGAAAATCATTGCTAGTGTGTGCTTCTGCCTTCAGGTTATTTCTTCTGATACATCTGAGGGAACACCAGAAGATGGCGTTTATATCCACGGATTATATCTGGATGGAGCACGCTGGGACAGAACAAGGTCAGTAGTTTCAACTGCAAAGACTATTCATTTGTAGCTGAATCATAGGTGAGATAAGCTGTCTGCTACCTTTCCCCCTGCCATCCCCATCAACCAAAAGACTTCTAGAGAATACGACAAGTAATAAATAATATCAGAATTCTTGCCGTAAGTCATTACTCAGGCTCGGACAGTTAATGAGTGAGTAATTTCAGGTTCTGAACAATTTTGAGTTAATATTTCAATGGTCTTACTAGTAGAAAAGTTAGTTGAAATTATTTTCCTTCTTCTGTTTTATAACAGTTACGTTCTGTTTGGTAATGTGTAGGAGCACCTCAGTTTCAAACAGTTTATAGTAAAGTTCCCATTTCTCCTGGTGAATGGAAAACTGTTTCTTGCATTTTGATGACATAATAAGTACATATTTCAAATAAATACTGAATTTCCAGCTTAGGAAGCTAAACAGTGCATAGGTGTGTATATATATATTTATATACACACACAGAGACATGAGAAAGGGAAAGATTATTTCCCTTGAAGCCCTGCTCTTTAACAATCCATTACGAAGCATAATCTTCTATTTCCAGAGTTAGGGTTACACTTTGCTCTCAAGGGAGGGTTAAAGCCGGAGGCAGGGAAAGTCACTTAAGAAGGAGCATGAAGGTGGTTTTACAGAGATGGCTCTAAGATAGGGATATGAGGAGACTTAGCTGCACATAGTTCATTTGATTATTTCGCTTTTCATTTTCATCATTCTGCTGACATTTCTCTTAATTTACGTTTCTTTATATACGTATTCATCTTTTCATCCCTTTCTTCCCTCCTCTTGCAAGAAAACAAGCAAACAAACAAACAATGTAGCATAGGGAAAATAAACCACATTTTCTAGATAGATAGATCTGTGTTTGAATCTTCATGCTGGCATTTAAGAGCTGTGTTACTGTGAGAAAAGTACTCAATCTCTCTGAGCTTCCTTCCACTCTTCATCTGTGAAATAGGATTAGGAATGGGGACAAGACTATTGGGAAGGTTAAATGTGACAGCATAGTGTCGGCCTCATGGACAGTGCTTTTAAAATGGCCTCATGGACAGTGCTTTTAAAATGGCAGGAATTGATATTTGTCCACTGTTTGACACATTGCCTTTCCATATTTTTCTTCTGTTTCTCTTGATTCTTCATTGCCTCTTCCTTGGTTTTGTTTGGTTTTGTTTTTACATTTCTTTTCCTGCATATCTCTGGTCCTCTCTTGTATTAAAAGCCAATAGCTAAGTAGCAATTTCTAAGATGCAAATTTTATTTTATTTCTAATAAACATCTGTCAATTTCTCTTCACAGTGGATTGCTTGCCGAACAATACCCCAAACTTCTGTTTGACCTGATGCCCATAATATGGATAAAACCAAGTAAATATATTTCTAACGAAACTTTGTAGAGTTTTAGGAAAGATAATGATAGATATTATAACTGCTTCCCCAAATAAGTCTCTGTTCAAACCTATTAAGATTTTGTTCAATTATAGTAAATAGTGACTTAATGTTTACAATGGAAATATATTGTTCTGCCTTTTTGGGTTGCATTTATGTTATTTTAGGAATATTATTCTGCCTCTTTTTGCTCTTATCCCATGGGATATAATGTTTCCTTTGCCCCTCCCCTACAGTTCTTTTTCAGTCTAGAGCTTCCCATCAATATTTTGATTCTGAAGTGCCTTTGTATACCTCTCAGAGACACAAATAGGCTTGACACAGTCTCCAGCTAGTGACTAGAGTTTTCTGGCTATAAGAAACTCCTAGGCCTAGGAGCCAGCCAGGTGCCCCAAGGTACAGATGTTGCAAGCCACACGGGGTGGAGGCCAATTTTGCCTCCTTGGGAAACCTACTTGTTCCTTCCCTCCTTCTGCAATCATCTCCCCACCAAATCTGAACAATTGAAGCTCATTCTTTAGTTTTTTCTTTCTTCTCTATTTTTTAATTCTCAAATAACTATAAATGAAAAATTTATAAATTACCCAATCACCACTCAACCCATTAAGCATTTTTTATTATTAAAGCAGTTCATTTATAACTATGACAAATGTGGCCTCAGTTTAGAAAGATTCCTAATATCTCATATCTGGCTTTTGAAGGATTGTGTATAGATTCTTTCTATGAATAGGTAAGAGTTGGTATATTTTTCTTAGTAATAACCTGCTGAAAAAAATTGTAACTTCAGCTTCTAATTTATGGATTTCTTGTATTAGAGCTCTAAGCAGCTGTGTTTCTCTTTCTGCATCTCCTCCACTACCTATGCTGTATTTTATTCCTTCTTCCCTAATTTCTCCTTCTCTCCCAAGTCCTCTTGAGTGTTTTCATACCTGCTAAGTGATAGGTCTTTAAAATCAATTCCTGTCCTCCAGACCTAGAATCATGCACCATATGAAATCATTTACCTTGTTTCACAACCATAATTATATGCCAACTGTAAAAACACAACAATAATAACTTTAAAATGTTCAATATCATAATCATGATCTTAGATTTACTACTGGTCATTTTATTACAAGATAAATGGTTGTTCTTTTAGTACCAGTGGCTGTTTTCCTTTTATCAAATGAATATATTTCCTTTTTCTTCAAGCTAAAAAGTCTCAGATTGTGAAGTCGAATGCTTATGTCTGTCCTCTTTACAAGACAAGTGAACGTAAAGGAACTCTTTCCACCACAGGACATTCGACTAATTTTGTCATTGCAATGCTGTTGAAAACAGACCAACCCACTCAACACTGGATCAAACGTGGGGTTGCTCTGCTTTGTCAGTTGGATGACTAAATTGGACAAATTAAGAAAACATCTGAAAGAAGTTTAAAAAATTGCCTTCACTTACTTGAAAATATATATATTATAAAACCCAAGTATCTTGGTGTAATTCTTTTAAATGATCTTTGTGAGTGGTCTTTGCATTGTTCTCCTCCCTGATGTACCAGTCTCAATTGGAGCACAGCCTTCCACATGGACTCTCAAGATCACAGACATCTGTGGAAGAAAATCGTGAAAAGAAATGTGGAAAATCTTTGAAACTTTTATTTAGTTCCTCTTTTGAGTTTGATATATATGTGAAAAACAGATTTAGGAAGACTGGATAAAATTTAACTAATATCAGAAATTATCTGTTTCACAAGTGTTAAGTCATTTCATCAGCTTCAGTAATAATTTCCACTCACCTATGTGAAGTGATTATACACAAACATTTCAAATACATAAATAAATAAATTGTAAATAAGGAAAATGTTGAAACAATTTCAGAATGAAACCCCTTTCTTCATACTTTTAAAACGTTAGTTCCATTTCTCACAGTACCCCTGTGACAAGGAAAGGAAACGCAAAGCAGTGAATTGACATGCAAAGGCAGTTAGATGACTGGAGGGAAATCCTACACACTTGAGGTGGTATCATGCTTCTTGGCGTCTGCTTCATATTTAATTGGAAATGCCAAGTGGGCTCTTTGTTATTTTTAGTAGTTATTATTCTTATTATTTAGTATGCACTTATCGTATTAGTGTATATTAACAATTTTTAAACATTTCAACAAAACAAAATTATAGTCAAAATTTTATTATCTTGTTTTTATTATCTTTTATTCCTTCCTTAGGATTCCCTGGACATTTTAGGCCACAGCTGTGTAATCCAAAGAAAATGTAGGTGCAGCATCCCAGTGAATCAGGACCATTGGGACAGTCACTTTTGATAATTCAGTCAGTGCAAAATGTTTGGCCTCTCTTAAGTAGAAAACTGATTCTGGTTTGTAGTGTCTATGTGCATGAGCCCTAAGAGAACGAATTCACTTCACATGGCCAACCCCCTGCAAAAGCATTTTATTCCAGGAATAGAATGTTTAATCTTTTAAATTTAATGAATACAGCAGTGAAAAAAAGAGATCATGTTTTCAAACAGAGCTAAACCACATATAAAAAACAGGGAGAATGTGCCAGACTGTCTTATGATCAAGTATTTATAGTAAAGCTATTAATGGAATGGTCACTACACGGGAGTGGAGATCCTAAATATAAATGAAAATTCTGATGTGCTAATCCTTAACAGTGAAAACTTCAGTGCTGTCCTAAAGGATATAATAAAAGGTAAAAAGTCTTTGGTATGTGATCAAACCTATTCTATGCTAAAACTGAAATGTTCTTTTAAAACCATTGAGATGTTGCCTAGTAAAATATATTGGGGTTTTTTTTCCCACTATTCCTGTTACATGTTATGAGAATACATTTATTCCTATAACATGTTTATTTTTAGTATTTACTAACTAAATAAAATATTATTTTCAGCATTATACTCCCTGCGTGTAGGAAAGATATTCTTTGGAGTGAGAGCTACAATTAATGAGAAAAACTCATAAGTCAAGTTTAAAATAGATTGGTATGAACATTTTCATAGTTATAATGGCACTGACCTAAGTTTTATATGAAAGGTTGTGTTTCCTGAATAAGCTTTAAGTAGATGGCTGCTCATGGAAAACTTCTAATTTATGTTGAATCTGTGTCAGTTCAGAAAACTGTTTGGGGTTTTCAAAAAGATTTTTAATGAATATTTTGTGTTCTAAATTTTGCACTTTTTCATTTATCAATCCTATTAATTTTTTAGTTTTCTGAATTTCATTTATAATTTTAATCAGTTGATAATCTTTCACAACTGGAAAAATATTTTTAATTCATTTTGACTTTAAAGTAAATCTGTCTGCATTTCACATGGATAATTACACCAGTGACGAAGACATAGACAATGAGTTTGACACCCAGCTCATCATTCAACAGAGTTTACAGGATATTCACAAGCCGGAAACTACACAGCAGTCACCTGAAGATGAGAGGTAATGGTATCTCATTGGCAACATAGTATAAGTATTCAACAGTTGAGCCTTGTCATAAGCACCGATGCTAGTGTTGTGACAAAAACAGAAGAGAGGGTCAGAATCCAAGGAGCTGAATATCTATGAGACTTGATGTGTGACCAGACAGGAGAAATTTGGAAATAATTCAGAATTTAATCAGGCAGTAAAGAAAATAATAGCCAGGACATGGAAGCAACCTAAATGTCCATCAACAGAGGAGTGGATAAAGAAGATGTGGCACATATATACAATGGAATATTACTCAGCCATAAAAAGGAATGAAATTGGGTCATTTGTAGAGACATGGATGGACCTAGAGACTGTCACACAGAGTGAAGTAAGTCAGAAAGAGAAAAACAAGTATCGTATGTTAACGCACATATGTGGAATCTAGAAAAATGGTATCAGTGACCTTATGTGCAAAGCAGAAATACAGACATAGACACAGAGAACAAATGTATGGATACCAAAGGGGAAGGGGGTGGGGAGGGAGGAATTGGAAGACTGGGATTGACACATTGATATTATTGATACTATGTATAAAATAGACAACTGATAGGAACATACTTTATAGCACAGGGAACTCTACCTAATGCACTGTGGTAACCTAAATGGGAAGGAAGTCCAAAAGGGAGGGGATATCTGTATGTATATGGCTGATTCATTTCGTAGTGCAGTGGAGGCTAACACAACATTGTAAAGCAACCATACTCCAATAAAAATTAATTTAAAAAAAGAAAGAAAATAGTTGGAGGAGGTTAATAGCAAATATGGGTGAGGAGAGGCAGATGAGAAATCAGAAAGAAGAAATACATGAGGATATGTAAGACTAGAGAACACTAATGCATCTTGTCTTTGGGGAGCTAAGGAAATGCATAAATCCAACCAAGACACAGAAACCTTAGTAGGGTAAAGTCTTTAATCTACTCAAATCAAAAGAAGTAATTATGTAAACTTAAACCCAGAAGAGACTAACCCCTTCTGAAGGGTGTGAACTCAGAGTTCTGGTATGACAACACTAGAAAAGGACCCCATGGATCCCTCAGTGGAGTAAGAGAATTGCCCTGGATATGGGCTGTCTGCGGCCAAGCACAGCTAGTCAAATGCTCTCTGGGTGATCAGCAACTTCAAGCCCCTGAGTAGTTACAATTATTTTTCAGGGGTATTAAACCCATTTGCTTGGGGTGGTGACCTCTATTTGCCTGATGGAGGTAAAATGGGATAAATGTGTTTTAACCCCAAGAGATTTTGTAATTAAATACAGAGATGTTGGAGTATATCAAACCTACAGTATTTTTTTTTTAAGTAACATACTCATGGAGTGATCACTGTGTGCCACACTATTCTGAGCATTTCATAAATATGTATTGACTCATTTAAATTCTAATTCTCGTTACCTCTCTATGTGGTAGGTACTATTATTTTCCCCATTTAGAGATGAGGCGACTGAGGCATAGCATAGAGAAATTAAATGACTTACCCAAGGTCACAGAGCTAGTAAGTAATGAGCCAGGCAGCCTGGCTTCAGAGTCTGCATTCTTTACTACACTATTCCTACACTTTTATGTTAAATTTAGGAATAATCTTTAAATAGTTAAAAGTTTTGTAAATAAATTGGATTTCATTGGGTTACCTGTTGTATTAACCTTGTGATTAAACCTTGTGATTAACTTTGAAGTCATGATTTTAGGTTGAAAGGCATAAGAGATTTTGATTAAGAGTACTGAAATGTTTCAAAGAAATTAAAATTGACTACAGTTATAAATTTCAGTCATTAGACTTGCAAGAATTGTATGATACTTAGCAAGGCTTGCTGATTTGATCAGGCACTTGAAGGAATTAGGAAAATAGAATATACTTGAGACAGGAGCAGTAAAGCCCCCGCTCACCAAAAGATGTCCCAAGTCCTAATCCCCAGAACCTGTGGATATGTAACCTTACATGCCAATGGAGAATTAAGGCTGCAGATTGAATTAAGGTTGCTAATCAGTTGACTTTAAGATAGGGAGATTGACTAAATTTTATGTAGGACAGATTGGCTAAGGGAATTTATTTTTTTCAAGCTGGGTTCATTGAATAATCAAAGAAAAAGGGAAGGTGACAATCCTTATTTACTAGAGTTTAAAATAATATAAGTTGAGCTTTAAAACTTTAAATATTTTAATAAAAATATTACTTTAAAGAACTGCTAATTGTTTTTGAATACAGATTCTGATCATGAATATTTTTTAAAACTTACACCATGATTATTTACTATTTTTTTAAATAATAATTTTTGCTAGAATCATTGACATTATAGAGTGGCTATTTAAATTTTACCATGTGACAGTGTGACATTTCAGTCCTAGGCATGTTTGATTCAGTTCAGCAGACACTGATTGAAGGCTAACTGTAATCCAGGCTCTCAAAGTTCTTGCCCTAAAGAAGCTGATGAGGGAAGACACATGGGAGGGGAGTTTCCCTGGAATACATTAAGGGCCATACTACGTTTTCTTTTTCCTTTTTTTTTTTTCTGAATATATATACATATATCTTTTATTTATTTATTTTTTGAAACATCTTTATTGGAGTATAATTGCTTTACAATGGTGTGTTAGTTTCTGCTTTATAACAAAGTGAATCAGCTATACATATACATATATCTCCTATCTCCTCCCTCTTGCGTTTTGAAGTATTTCTATTATGCCTCAGTCATTTGCCTCATGTGAGTTCATTCCTGGTTAACTACTATTGCCTTTACCCCTTCCTTTTGTTTTATCAAATGCCTTAGTTTTTTCCTCAGTTTTGGAATTACATTCATATGTTTTTTCTCTGCAGCTTTTTGATTGCAGACTGTAAGAGGATAGTTGAAACAATAGAGACAGTTAAGTACTCTTCCTATTCTATCCCCTTCAACTTATGGTAAGATGTAATGGTGACAACTGGTAGCATTTCCCCTCTAAGTTCAGGAAGCCTAGAAGCAGGATCTCCCAAGTGCCGAACACTATGGGGTCAACAGCTAATTGTCAAGAGTCTGATGGGGCCTTCCCTGGGAGAAACTACTTCAGCAAAACTTAGCAAACAGCTCCTGGGCTCCTCGGTGGACAGAGCTGTTTTCTGTGTGTAACAAGATGACGGGTATTCACAGGTCCAGGTGGTATGGAATGCTAGATGAAAGGCCTTACTGCTTGTTTGTCCTATGCCATTTAAATTTGTCTTTCATTAAAGGTAGTGCTAAAATATTGTTGTCTCATGCACTAACCTTGATGATGGAATTCAGAAGCAGTATGGGCTGCCTTGTATATGTGCCAAATGTGAATATGTTCTCATTTGACTTGTTAATAGGTAAGGAAGATGTATTGTCAGGGTTGACCAAGTACCGTTCTGCTTTTGATGAAGCAGATGAGATAGGCTGGCTTCCTCTCCATAAGGCTGCAGTGCAATTAAATAAGAACATTTTGGAAATAACCCTGAATGGTAAACTCCCTTTATAACTCTTATTGATGCTTCTGAGAAATAAATTTAAAATTTATTTCTGTATCTTAATCTGTGTGGTCTAATGGATTTATTTCAGCTTCAAAACCCAGTGTGTGGGAGCAAACCACCAACAATGGTGAAACACCACTTTTTTTGGCTGTCAGCAATTGCCTCTTAGAAAATGTCTGTTTTCTTCTTCTCAATGGCTGCAATCCAAATGCCAAGAATGTCGAAGGCAATTCTCCTCTTCTTACAGGTAAATTAACACGTTAGCTCTGGAGAACAGTCTGTGGCTCTGAGTGTCCTCCAGGCCCACGGGTTTCAAAGGCAGTTTCTTGTGCATAGTTGTAGCACTGTCACTCTGGTGCCAAATAACCACACATGGGTACCTGACCCTCAAAAAGCTTTATATAGGCTGGCCTGTGAGGTGGCCTGAGGGAAAGTCTCTGCCCAATTATGAGCTGATCATTTTTACATGGTACCTCAGTTGAACAAGTTAATTCTGGTATAAGAAATATAGGAGAGGAGCAGAGTAGGAAGAAGCAGCCAATGGTTGGGTAAAGATGGCAGATTAAATATGAATGAGTATTTCTGCTGCCTCCTGAGTCTTCGGGAGGATTACAGTTCATCAGGTGTTTTAAAGGGTTAAGATACAAAGAATGGGAAGAATGGAAGAGGAGACAACAATAACATGATTTTTAAAAATCAGAAGAGCGGATGGATGAGTAGTAAGTGTCAAGAAAGCCAAATCTTAACTTGGAGTGGGGAAAGCCAAAAACCAGCACAGTTATATCAAAAGGCCTGGAAATTGTTGGCTATAGTTACCTCATGGAGCAGGGATGAAGGATGGGCAGCTAAAATAGAAAAATTGGTTGGAAACTATTAAGAAACAAGTAGTCAGGTATCTAGATCACTTCTCTCAATCCACCCTGCTGGGTCAGACCCTTCCCCCACCCAGCAGAATTTTGGAAGTTTTTTCTCTGAATAGTGTGAGCAAAGGCTCTCTGGACTGGGGGTTATTTGGCAAGGGCAAGAATACTGGATTGAAAACACTGGAGGAATTAAGCACATAGGCTGAGATCTGCCAGTTCTTCACCAAATTCTAGAAAGCCGGCAGCTAGAACTTCTCCCTCCAAGAGGAGGCTTCTTTGGAGAATCTGATCAGCTCAAAGAGAAAGAACTAAAAATACTAAAACTGGAGGTTGCCCAACAAATAGCCCAGGCATATTAACCTACAGTTAAGACCACAGTCAATGTTTAGAATTTCCAGGCAGATTTTTAGTCCCCAGCTCTTAATCATGAGCAGACATCCAAGGACTATCTGAGGAAAGTCTTCAACAAACAAAGATAAACAACTTGGAGGAAACAGATTATTTAGGGGAAAATAAAAGGTAGGGGGAAATTATCATTAATTTCCTCAGAGAAATCAATGAAAATTAATGAACTAGCAGGACACTACTAAAAAAAAATGAAGAACAAAACAGAAAACACTCTTGAAAATTAAAAATATGACGGCAGAAATTTTAAAAAACTCAAATGCGAGGAGATAAAAGTTAGGAAAGCTTCCAGAAGAAGAAGATAAGAAATGAAAAATCAGTAAGAAGAATAACTAAGAGAACTAGGATGATAACTGAAGAGGAGCAACCTGTGAGTAACAGGAATGGTAGAAAGAGAACAGACAAAATAGAGGCAATATACTGTCAATGAGACAAGTCTAGAAAATTATTTCCTAAAACAAAGGACATGTTTCATCTTTCCAGAATGAAGGAGCACACAAAGTGCCAGCTCAATGAATTACAAAAGACCCAACACTCTTGGCGCTCTATATTCCTAGTCTTAGTGCAGTTATAGCCCTTGATATGGCTATAATTATATAATTACATTATAAATGGTTGTGAGCAGAATTCATACTGATTCAGTGTCTAACACCTAGCAAGATTCCCCAAACACAGCTGGTGCCAACAATTAGCAAATGGATAGGGAGATGGATAAATTAAGGTGCTCTAGAATCTTGAAAGACTAAAGATTATCATCCAATGCAAATTAACAGCAGAAATGCCAATTAGAGAATATTGGTTAACAAAATGTGAGGTTAACAATAATTTCCTAATTATTGCTGTTTTTGTTTTTCCTCATGTAAAGCAGCTACAAACATTTCTAGGACTGTACTAGGTACTTAAGTTCCCATTTTCTTGAGAACATAAAGATGATAAATGAAAACTTTGTTTTTCAGCTACATAAGCAGCCAACAGACAATGAATAATTGGTCATGGTTTACAGAAAAGCAAATAGCCTATTGATGTAAAACACTATTAATATTATTTGATATATGCCTCATTTTACAATCCGTTTCCTAAACACCAAATGCTGGTACATGGGGAATAGGTAGGAAGAACTCCTTAAGAAGCCTGAGGGAAACTAGCTGATCTGATACTCTGGCCTTAATTTCCGGTTGAACATGATGCCTCCCTCACTTCTAATCTCTCAGCTGTTCTACAGGACTCCTACAATATGGCCGCCTTGCTGATCAGCCATGGAGCAGATGTCAATCTGCGGTGTGCCAACGAGAAGACAGCTCTCCACGAAGCAGCCAGGCTGGGCAGACGGGACATAGTGAAGCTCCTGCTGGTTTCTGGGGCCCACCCTGACCCAAAGAGCTCCTACGGATTCACTCCTCTTGCTCTTGCTGCCCAAAGTGGACACACTAAAATCATGGAACTATTACTGCAGAAAGGCAAGATTTTCCTATACAGTCAGCACACTACTAAAGGATAACATGACCTAAGCATTCTCCTCTTTCTGGAGAGCTTCAGTGTAATAGAAGTTAACATTTTATTTAAGCCTAACTTAATATTTTATTGAAGTGTGTGTTAATATTAGCTATTGAAAGAGCCTAAAATAGGGGTTGAATATTTCTTATTTGCTGTGAAGCAGTTTCCCTAAAATTACTAGGATGCAGGTTACTCTTTTATTTAATGTACCCTGACCATGTTAAGAGGATGGTTGTTTTTTGTTTAATTTTTTGTGTGGTGGTGTTCTTTTCTAGATTCATAGAATGAAACACTCCACAACATCCCCTTCACGTGTCTCTGCTTAAGCTAAGTTATGAGGCAGTCCAACCTGTTACCAGATGAATTAAGTTGTTAGGAAATTCTTCCTGATTTCTTCTCTTTGGGTCCCACTTCTCCCCTCTATTAATAAACAAAACTCTGAGAGAAGGGGAAGGCAATTTATATGTATTGAGTACTCTCTAAGCACCAGGTATTAAGCTACTTATTTTATCTCAAATAATCTTCTACAAACCCTGTAAGGTAGGCATTATCCTCATTTTACCCTTGAGGAAAGTGAGGGTCAGGGATGGTACCAGTTGTAGAACTTCCCTTCAAACACACCCTCCCCTGCCACCCGTGCTATAGCTGTGGCCATCTTAGATCCTGGTTTAACTGGCAGAGATCCTAGCTCAGAGAACTGTCTTTGAGGAGACCCTCATTGATGACACTGTTAGAAGAGCAGTGTAATATCTAAAGCTTTTTTTCGAAGAAGCAAATCTTTACCAAGATTTAATAAAGTCCCAATATTAGAATTATCTTCTTTATTCTCCTCCCCATTTGTATCCAGAAGTCTTATTTCTTTCTCTAACAATAGACGGTCCTGGTGTCCAATTTTCTAGACTGCAGGGACTCCTACATTTAAGAACAACTTTCTGCTTTTTAGACTTACCTAAATCTTTCCTATCATATAGGGGAGGCTAGTTCCCAATCAATGGCCATAAGACCTTTTAAGTAAGATGTTTTAAATGAGTGATACCAGAGATGTCTAAAGTTATTAGCTGGAATAGCAAAGTAAACACTGGATCCTTCATCTACACAAAAAGAGCAACCTTTTGTGTAGATCATTGATTAAAATATAAAGAAACAGGAGAGGGCTTCCCTGGTGGCGCAGTGGTTGAGAGTCCACCTGCCGATGCAGGGGACACGGCTTCGTGCCCCGGTCCAGGAAGATCCCACATGCCGCGGAGTGTCTGGGCCCGTGAGCCATGGCCGCTGAGCCTGCGCGTCCGGAGCCTGTGCTCCGCAATGGGAGAGGCCACAACAGTGAGAGGCCCACGTACCACACACAAAAAAAAGAGAGGCGACAGATTTTAAATCCTTAACCTTTCAAAGAAACCAGTATCGGTTGACCTCAGTGAGGTCAGTGAGGGAGCATTTCCCTTAGGTAAGCCCCTTATACAGTCATTTGCACATAGCTACTAAATAGAAGAGCCAAGCTTTGAACCCACATCTGTCTCATTCCAAATCACATTACTTTATTACCTTGCACTGCTAGAGTGGCAACATGGCATCATAGAAATAGCACCTGGGTCTGGCCCACCTGTATATGAATCCCGACTACCTTTCTTACTAGTTGTGCATCTCTGGTGAAGTAATTTAATCTCAATGAAACTCAGTTTCTTCATCTTAAAATGAAGATATTAGCATCTACTTCCTAGGGTTGTTGTGAAGTTTAGAAATTATTACATACATAAAGAAACCAGGGCTTCCCTGGTGGCGCAGTGGTTGAGAGTCCGCCTGCCGATGCAGGGGACACGGGTTCGTGCCCCGGTCCGAGAAGATCCCACATGCCGCGGAGCGGCTGGGCCCGTGAGCCATGGCCGCTGAGCCTGCGCGTCCGGAGCCTGTGCTCCGCGACTGGAGGGGCCACAACAGTGAGAGGCCTGCGTACTGCAAAAAAAAAAAAAAAAGAAACCAGCACATAGTGAGTACTCATTAGATGGGGGCTTATTAGACATTTCTTAATGCATTCTAGGAATGGGGTTCTGGGGGAGCCACTATATTCTTTTTTTTTAATTTTCAAAATATTTTAATCCATTTACAAATTTTTCAATTAGACAAAAATATGCAGGAAGGGGTTATCTAATTGAGCGATGATAATCAGGACATATATATTATATGTATTAGCAAAAAATGTGAGTAACAGTAAAAGAAAAAACATGGTGCATATAATAGATTTCTCATAGTTCTATGTAGAACTTTCACTAAGAGAACACCCACCTAAAATGGATTATTCCTCATCAAATGCTACAGTGAGAATTCTTCTGTAGGAAGCATTTTATGGATTCCTTCCAGAACATAGAGAAGATAATCTGTCTTCTAGGAATTCATTTTCAAGATGGATTATTCAATGAATGGCATCATTTGGGTACCCCATTCTGCACTTGTTAAGGAGGGGACATAATTTTCCAAAGACTGAAGTCACTTTCATCTCTCCTCCTACGGTACAACTCCACTTAAGTCTGGAGTTTTGCATCTAAAACTATATGAGCTTTTAAGACTGAGATCTGATTCATCATAATCTTTTCCATGAAGAAAGATCTTTCAATTTCCTCCAAGTTGAAACAGCAGTAGAGTGCCATTCCATGTAAAGCACAATGACACCATATAAATTAGGAATAATATATTGAAATAGAATTTGTATGTGGATGATATTGCCAAAATAAAGAACAGAGAAGAACAAATGACTGTGATGAGCCAACATACACCTTAAATGGGCTTTGGCTTACTGCTTACACATGCAAGACAGTCAATAAATTATTAGAGTCCTTATATTCTGAAGATTATGGAGTCCACACTAAAGTCACTATATCTTTTTTATATGAGTTGTGAAGGTGCCCAGAGTGTCCTCCTTTTCTTTTGTCCATTCGAATGCTACTCTTTCTTCAAAGCCTTTACTGAGAGGCCTTCCACAACTGACCCCAAATTCCTCCCTCCTTCCTTCACCTCTCAGCCCTGCTCACAACCCCAGCCCTGAGATCTTCAAGAAGACAGCCTGTATCTGTACTCTTATTATCCACACCACTCACACAGCACTTAGCTTACAGGGTACTACAATATACCCTTTTAACTATCAGCAGTCCCTATCTTCAACTAAAAACAGCTAGTGTCTCTTAGTATGAACAGTCTCCTAGGAACAAGTTAAAACAGAACAAATACGCTTTTCCACCGTAAGATCTTCATTAGATGTCATGGTGACATAGTTCAACAGGATTGTTAGACCATCTTATAGTGTGTTATGAGGTAAGCAAGCTTTTGTATGCTGGTCTGGAAATAAAACCATCTTCTATAAAATTACTTCTCCTGGGATTTTTAAGTTAGAAACAAATAACTTACAAAATTACTCTGAAAGCCAACCTACTTATAACTTAGAGACTGCTTACACCATTTTCTCTCCCCAACTAGCTTGTAAACTGTCTGAGACAGGAGGTACATACTTTAGGTCTTTGATTCTTAGTGTTTTGCTAAAGTAGCTGCTCAATAATTGCTTTTTGGTAGTGGTGGTACACTTTTAAGAATACTTAAGCAATACGGTGGAAAAGACTCTTCGCATAACATCACTCTTTCTCCTTCTAGGAGCTAATGCTCTTGGTCAGGCCTCTGATTCTTCTTCCATCTTACTTGAAGCAGCTAGTGGAGGAAATCCAGACTCTGTGACTCTCTTGCTAGAGTATGGAGCTGATGCCAACATCCCTAAGAATTCAGGCCACCTGCCCATTCATGTGGCAGCTGACAGAGGCCACTTGTTGTAAGTTCAACTACATTATTGCAAATAATAGAAATAGTAATAGCCATGGGGTTTTGGAGGGGGGGCAGCTTCTGGGAATTTTATATTCTTCACCTCTGATCCTACAACTCCAACACCCCTTTTAAAGGTGAGAAACTCTTGACCAGCTAGAAAGTGGTAAATTCAGACATCCTCTGTAGACCCTGAAGAGACATAAAACTATTTTATTTTCAGGTCATTTGGCAATATGGGGAGCCTCAGGTTTCACTGACTGGGGTAATTCTGAGTTTTATATCTACACCTTAGTTTCATTTAACTTTACGTGGTATCTGAGTTTTTGGATGCAGGCCCATGCTTTTTTTTGGTTGGGGTGTCTAAAAACCAACTGATGCTAATACCATCCAGTGCTAGTATAAAGCAATCATATACAGGTCAATGCAGCATCTTAACAAAAACTATTTTTTAATGCACTTTGAAATTCTTTCTCAGAGCTCTGAAGATTTTGGTTCCAGTCACAGATTTTGCTGCCATTAAGCGGAGTGGCATCAGTCCAGTTCACTGTGCAGCAGCAGGAGCACACCCCAAATGCCTGGAACTTCTCATCCAGGCTGGATTTGATGTAAATTTCATGCTAGATCAGAGAATTCGCAAACACTATGATGACCACAGGAAGTCAGCTTTGTATTTTGCTGTATCAAATGGTGACCTCTCTTCAGTTAAGCTGCTTCTGAGCGCTGGAGCTCTGCCTAATCAAGACCCAGTTAACTGCCTCCAGGTAGCCCTAAGGATGGGCAACTATGAGCTGATAAGCCTGCTGCTACGGCATGGGGCCAACGTTAATTACTTCTGCAAAGTCAACCCTTTACATTTCCCATCAGCACTTCAATACACACTGAAAGATGAAGTCATGCTCAGGATGCTGTTGAATTATGGGTATGACACAGAGCGATGCTTTGACTGTCCTCATGGAGACAAAGTTCATCCTTTCTATACTTTTGTTGAAGGCTGGACATCTACAGTTATCAAAGATACTATGGTAAGTGCACAGTATCGGCTGTGTCACCCTATGTAGTCATTATCCGTGTCCCTGAACTACAGCAAAAGATAAAACTCCATCCCCTCCAGAAGCTCATGGAGGGAAAGATTTTAATATGATAAATATATGATAAAATAAACATGATAGTAGAAAGATGTAAAAGGTATAGAAACAGAGGAAAAAGTGATTTAACTCCAGTTAGGGAGTTTCACAAATGAAGCAACATCTGAACAAGGCTGTGAAAAATAAATGCAGCCTTATATACCAGTTATGTTTTTTCTTTGAAGAAGTGAGTTATCTAGGTAAAATGTTTCTGGGTTCCTGATACTTGTACCCCTAGGTTTTTGGCTCTAACATTTGATTAATGGATTTCTTTGGTCACATTTTGATGAAAAAAGGATCACAATAAATATAGTTGACCACTCTCTTCTTGAGACATTTTTCTCTTAGCTGTCATCACACCACAGTCTCCTATTTTCCCCCTACTTAATTGGTCACTTCTATTTTCCCCAACTTGAGCTGTTCCCCTGATTTTTCAAATAGCTGCCACCCTTCAGGTCTCATTTCAAGTGTTACCTCCTCAAAGAGGCCCTTCCTTATGCATCTTACCTAAGGTAGTTCTGTTCCCTAATCATTCTCTTTAATGCTTTTCATTTCTTTTACTTATCGGTTTCTGAAATTCTTAATATTTTACTGATTAATGTATCTCCCCCACAAATACATGAATGTAAGCTCTTGTTCAGCACTTTCCTCAGCTTACAGATCTGTGCTTAGCACACAATAGATGCACTATAGATACTTGAATTCATATTATTAAAATCTGAAAATATAAATAAAATGGAGAAAGAACTTTGAGTCAATTCTGAAAAGGAAAATATTTTTATATTGTATATTACTTTTAGGTTATGATTAATGTAGGACTTGGTATTTAAGCAATATGTCATCTTGTATTATTTCCTGACTTTTCATATAGTATTATTTGCCTTCTTACATGGGCATCTTGTGTAAGGACATGTAAATTACTTAAAGGCAGAAACTATCATACGTTTCAAGTATGAGAGTGGGAATAGGTTATGAATGATAGAAAACCCCAAATAAGAGAGGCTCTAATAACATGGCTTACTTCCCTCTCCTATAAATAAAGGCGAGAGTAAATAGACTTCTAATTGGACAGTTCCATGATTCACAGGAGAAACTCACATCCACAGTCCAACCAGCAGGAAGGCAGGCAGGAGGAAGCAGCACACACCTTGCTCTTCCTTTAACAGCATTCTGGAAGTTGCTCACACTTCCATTGACATCTCATTGGCTAGAACTTAGTCAGATGGCCACATCTAGATGCAAGTGAAGCTGGAAAGGTAATCTTTATTCCACACAGCCATGCAGGCAACCAAAGGGGATAAAAGCTATCAGGTAACAGTCTGTTTTAAACCTTTGTATCTTATAAAGTTTGGAAGACTTGGTAGTAAATATTTTTCCAAATGTTAGAGCTAAGAAATATTTTCTTGTTCAACACCTTAGTTTATAAATGAGGAACTTCAAACCTTGGTTCTTGACTCCGAGTTTAGTGTTCTTTTGATTACTGTGTTAAACCACAGATACTTAGTTTTCCATTTACTTTCATAGTTCTGATTTTCTTCCTCAGTTCTGCGAAGTAATAACTTTGTCATGGCTGCAACATCTCTCTGGAAAGGTTGTTCGAGTGATGCTTGATTATGTTGATCAAGTTAGGATCTGTTCAAAGTTGAAAGCTGTGCTCCAAAAACAGAGGCTCTGGTCAGAAATCCATTTTATCTTGAGTGAGTATCTTTCTTTCTTGACGATTCTTACCAAAAAATACTAACTGAACTCTTATTTCTTTTGTAGAACATTGTTCTCTTCAGTTAAAAGCTTGACCTAAAGAAACCAAGAAAAATACTATTCCTATCTAAAAAATGTTACCATTTATAACTGCACTTAATTTGTACTTACTACCATTTCCCAATAGATAAAATCTGTTAGGTAATTATTTATTATATAGGTAGATAATACTTTTCTTCTGGTCCTATGGTACACCATAGACACAGGAATTAAAAACTATGAAATGGCACTAAAAACAGGGATGAGAAAATGCTAAGATCTAAGGCTACAGAGGATATTAAATGACCCTTCAAATCAAATTCTTTCACAGTAGCACATAAGTCAAATTAAGAAGAATTTCTTTCATACAATTTCCCCACAGGTAGTGATCTTTAGTTTTTAGCCTGACCCCAAGGGGCAGAACAGGGGGTTAATACACACAGATGTAGGAGCTTTAGGTCTCACAGGCCAGACCCACAACTGATGCCAGTCTTTGGACTCTTAACGTGACATGGCTCTGAAACCACAGCTACAAGATCTGCAGTGAGAAGTGGAAAGCTATTTCCCAATTACCTTTTCCATTTAGTCACAGCAAATGAAAATCTTGGTGGCTTAAGTATAAAATACATTTGCTAAAGATCACTAAAAAATGAAGCAATTCTTTCTTTTGGATAATGTGCCTGTTTTTCATTTTAGCAAACCCTCGCTCCCTGAAACATTTGTGCCGCCTCAAGATCCGGAAGTGTATGGGACGTTTACATTTGCGCTGCCCCATCTTCATGTCATTTCTTCCGTTACCCAATCGTCTAAAGGCATATGTCCTTTACAAAGAATATGACCTTTATGAACAAGGAATTTTCACAGGAACCTGGTAATCAAACTATTCTGGATGAAAAGGTATATAATTCCGCAGATGTCTTTCTTAAAATGTGACTTGTTACATTGATTCATGTTGCTCACTTTACCTAGCAACTAAAATCTCAATGCAGTCTACATTCTTTAAAAAGTCACTCTGAACATAGCCTCTCAACAGATGGCTGGCATTCTGAAAGGCAGTTTTGTAAAAATAAAACCCAAACAGTAAAAATTTCAATTAACTAAGATACATCAGTTCTAATGCTGTATTCATCTTACATTAAATGTATAAATCCACGTTTCTACATGCTCAAAATAATAAATGCTACCTCTGATAATTCAAGATAATTCTGAATTAACAGTAATCCTTCTTACAGAGAAGTATATATATAAAATGTCTTAGTGACTGCAATGAATAAAGTATTGACCCCAGTACATGACCCTAAAATTAGCTGTTCTTGTACAAAAGTCCCAAGGCCAGCTTAGTGTCTGTTTACTTGCAGAGTCCATTACTGAGGTAATTCAGTTAATTGAAAGAGAACCTTCAATTGCGAATTCATCATTAATGGGATACATGCGTTCCTTCTTTCTACAAAACCCTGGCTAAGGGTTGCCATTTATTGGTTAATGTGATCACTACAAGTGTTTTCGAATGGATGATGGCTTATGATTCCTGTACTGAACCTAGTCGACTACTAGACACAGAGGAGGGGCTCACTGATAGAAGCAGTTATAGGTGTTAGTTTAAAATTTTATTTCTATATATTCTATGTTGCATTTAAGTACAGGTTTCTGTATGTGGAAGCGAGGAAAGAAACTAAGAAGACATTCATTCAGCCATACCTGTGTACCATTATATGGCACATCAACAGAGAGAACAGAGAGGCAGGATGATGACCACAGGCCCAGTCAGTTATAGCTTGATGTTTATATGTTTAGTCTTAGCATACTTTTTTTTTTAGCATAATATAGTCCTTCTTAAGGAAACTGAAGTTATATGATTTCTTTCTGATGTAGGAATTCATGGCTATACAGACTATTTCAGTAAGCACAGACTTAAAATTACTAATAATACAGTTTTCACATAAAAAATTTGCAAAATTAGCTGGCATGAATAGTTTTTATTTTTTTTAAATCAAATTGTTGTGTCTGTTTATAAATGGGTGCTAGATTATATGTATGTCGATACACAAATATATTTAAGATATACATGCACCTAGATAAATTACATAATTCTGAAGTTAATTTCATCCACTCCCTGGACCTTCTACAAGTGTATACATTTTATAAAATTCAAAACAAATTAAAACAAACTGCCAGTAGAAGAACAGAACTTGGTAAGTGCTACAGGAAACCATAAAGAGCACAGGGGATGAATATGCATTAGTATTAAAACTACAGGCCCAAGCCACTTAAGCTGGTGTACACAATAACCTGACCCTTTAAATTACAGGAATTTCTTTGAATAGGACCCAACATAGCAAGTATACATTGTAACATGTCTAGGGTAATTATTGAAAATTCTCCTAATTTTTCTAAAGGAAAAAAAGTCACTAGATATGAATTAGTATTATTTCCCCATAAGTGACATTTTTTTCCCATTTTAGCTGTTATGGAATTGCAATAGGGTTAGATGTGTAATAACAGTATCATAACAGATTAAGAAAAAGTCCAATTGTTTTATAAGCATCATTTGAAATTACTTGGAGAAGTAAAATTCAGAGTATATATCAAATATTTCATACAAAAAAGACTATAAAAAAATCATGGACTTTATTATACATTAAAAATATCCTAACAGCATATTTCCTGAAGCCTTGTCAGGAATACTTATTTTGACAAAATGAAAAAATAAGTTCTTCACTCCACATGTATACCACCATTACATAAAGTCGAGTTTTTCAAATTTAATTCTAAAGGGAAATGAAGCATAATTTTTAATTGTATATGCATGATTAACAATATCAGTGAAATATGAACCAATTCACTTACATTACAAAATCACCAAATATACAAAGTGGTTTTGCACATTAGTTATAACTTAATCCCCAGTTCTCATATTAACCTAAGTAAATTACACGAGTACAGCCACAAGAGATTAGTTAAAAAGTATAATATAGTTCCAGTTTCAAATTATTATGTATTATTAATTAATACGGAAGAAAAAAAATCTCCTGAAAGAAAAGTAAGCCGAACTTGATAAAAATAAAGTCAAAGGCTTGCTTGCTACAATCAGTGTGTTTGAATATTTAAAGTACAGTTTGAATGCTAGGAGGCTGTTATCAAAACCAATGTTAATATTTTCATTTTATTAATTTGGGTGGCAGAGGTTTTACAAAACACAGGCTCTTAGGGTCTGTCAGCAGGTATAAGAAGATTCAAATCTTAAATACTTGCAGTTCCTATATATAACTCAAAATTAACTCAGATGCCTTTACCACATATGATTATATGTTATGTAGAATGGTATGCACACCCTACTATCCTTTCCTCAAGCATAAAAGTAACATAAATTTACCACCCCTAGACTGTGGAATCTGAGAATTCTTTTGAAATTAAACACAAAGTAATCATTGTAAACATGGCAAAAACTAGACTGGGGACTGTGTTCAAGGCAACAGTTTTAGTCCCTTGTTAGCAAGTTTTCCCAATTTTACAAGGGGGAAGGAATCATCAGTTTCCTATCTATTGATCTATTCACTACCATAGTTTCAAAAGTACTGTTGACATAGGTAGCAAGAGTGCCTAGCAGAATTAAGTAGACTTAATTTCTTTCCTTTTAAAGAATCAGTTTTGTTAATTTCTAAAGCCATTAAGTGCAAATTCAAGTCTGAGAAAGATATCCCAAAATCTAATTCAATCACCACCAAAACATCCAAAAGCTTGAAGGGATTTCAAAGGGTAACAAAGACCAGCTTTAACATTACGCAGAAATCCATGGGGAGCCTTCCTTAAACAAAACACAGAATTTATTAAAGTTGATCCTTAAATATCTGCAGTAATGGAATTGTTCATATGGTTCTACGGTAATGGAACAGAAGTTGAATCATCTAAAATTGTTAAACCCACACATAACTTCTATTTGGCACTGGAAAGCACTTTGGTCTGACCTATAGACATGGGTGTATTATTGTGGAAATTCCTATCAAAACATGACGTAAAAGGAACCACAAGTCGGTCCAGCATCCCTAAGTCTGCCAGTACCCTTAACTTTAGCCTACACTTTGACCCAGAGTGCTCACCAAGGGCTGTAGTACACTACCATGCAAAGCACCAGCCTAGTAAAACTGCCTCCTAATGCTGACCACCTTACCTGCACGGTGGCTGACAAGTTACACCTGAACTAAGTGAGGTGACAACTTTATAGTAAAAGACTTACTGAAACAAAAAGCTTACTAATTCTCAAAAAGGTCTTAAAAGCAGGACCTGCCATGACTAAGCAAATGCTGACCACAGAAGAAATTTCAATTTCTACAAAAGGAATGATACACAAACTACTGTGAAAGCATTCCCTTTAGCAAGGACAAAATAAACTTTTTTCAAAAAGTATTCCAGGGCTTCCCCGGTGGCGCTAAAAAAAAAAAAAAAAAAAAAAAAAGTATTCCATAAATTTCTACTTTTTTACTATATGTTTTGGTAACATAAGGCTTCAAAATAATGATTAAGTAATCATTATTCCCATTTGGCACATGGCTAAAAAAAAAAATCATGATCCTATATATAATTATCTATCCCATTCCTACAGAACACAATGTATATACAGTGTGAAACACCCACACTATATTGTGAGAACTATATGCCATTTCTAAATCAGAACTAAAAAGAAAAAACTATATGTTAAATAACAAAAGGCTTTTTCCCTTGTAAAATTAGTCTTAGTGGCTAATCTCTTGAAAATTTTAAATGCATGACTGTGTAAAATATTTTATTCAATATATTTAACTTGGCCATATATACTTTTACATGTGAAACACAGGAACATAATTTTATCAGCAATGTTAAAAATCCAAGTTAAAAAAAAAAAAGTTTTGACACAGAATTAGGCAGTAGAGAAACGTCATTTTAACCTTGGCACCAGGTTAAAATCCTTCCTGGGTTGACTCTCCTATAACAAGCACTCAATTGCTTTTCAGTCTTTCATGGAATTAGACCTTTCACTCTACTTATTTAAAGAGGACAAGTATTTACAATAATTAGTGCAAATTATTCTATTCTCATATATTATTTGCCTTCACGGATATAAAGTGATGATCAGTATTTTATAAAAACATGGAATTATGAAAATACTGTGGGCTATCAGTCTGAAATTTAAAAGATTACATTTTTAAACTAAATTCTGAGAATTTTTAAGCAGGAAACAATTGCTATAGAACTTCTTTCTAAATGTCACTTGATTTTCAATAAAAATTATTTCACACAATGCAGAAAATACAATGTATCCTGTAACAATATCTTTACATGTTAAATCCTAATCTAAAATGTATTTGAACAAAAAAAAAAATCCCTTTTAATAAATTCCAAAATCTTATTTTAACCATTACTGCTCTGCAGCAACAATTCAAGTCCCAACCTGAGAACTAAGAATGTGATAATAAAATGCCAAGGGCTGTAGCAATCTTGAACTGAAGACACTTAAGCTTCTTTCCCACTGGCATCAGGTGTAGTACATCAGAGAAATGCGAGCAATCCAAGAAAATGCCCTGAAATCAACAGTACCACCTGCCACAACTTGAAACCTTAAGTCTAAAATCTCTATTCTAATTATTTTGTAAAAGTTCTATTGCACATTTAACATTGTTAAAATATTTGCAAACTTGTAGAATTATCTGTATAAGGATTTTAAACCTATTCAGTCAAAAGCTTCCTCACTGCCAGCAATTGTTCCTAATGAAAGAGAGGGAGCATATCCATGAATACCTGAAGCTGAAGAATAAATGATTTCTTATGGTCACAGCCAATTACAATGCAAGGTAATAAGTTCACAATTTGAAGGAAGAACAGGCTTGAGCAACTGTAATTCCTCAGCAATCTACTTCAGGGATATGAATAGGTTTCTTTTAGACATGTGGAATTTGAAGTTACTGCATAGTATATTATTTCTAAGGGAAAAAAAAATCAATGCAAACCTAAGTTATCAAGGTCAGTCATAGTTTAAAAAATGAAGTTAAAATAAACAAGCAAATATAAATTTTAGTCTCCTTGATAGTTCAGCATTGTTGTTACCTTGTGCCACTTCACCACAGAAATTGTCAACAAATTCAAAGGGGTGGGGGGCGAATATCAACCAAAAAGTAAGGATAAGTTTATGCTTCTGATTCTCTCTTCTTTCCTTCTTCTCCCAAATCACTCTCTTCTGACTGGCTACTGCTAAGGACAACAAACTGCCCCTCACTACTGGCTTGGTTTGGTCTACTGGAAGCAGCTATCAACCGACTTTGTTCTTCTAAGTCCTAGTGGAAAAGACAGAAAAGAAACTTAAAGTTAATTGTTTGCAATCAAATAGGAAACTAAGCAGTTAAATACATACTTGAGAGCCACTTCAACTCTTCTGTCATAAATATGTATGCATAATTCTGGCAACTTACTGAAAAGAAAGACTACACACAACCAATGCAACACCAAAGTAAATTTTGACACTTTTCTAGAAAGCCTATAAAAGCCAACATGTCACTCTTCTCCATTTTTATGGCCAACAACTTACATTCAAGCCATCATTATCTCTCATTATAAACTACAGAAAAGGCTCATAATGAATCACTCCACATCCCCTCCCTTCCCTCTCTCTAATATATATGTATGTATGTGTCTGTGTGTGTGTGTGTATACACACACACACACACACACACACACACACACAACTACCATTGATGAAAGCCATATATATATATCTCCTCTCAAAAGACCTACTTTGACAGAGACAACCTTCCAACCTCTTCTGGAATATGTAGTATGTTTGCTAAATAGCAAGTCACACTACATGTCAATATAACTATAATGTAAACATTGTATCAGACGACAGATGTCAGGAATTCCCTGGCAGTCCGGTGGTTGGGACTCCGAGCTCTCACAGACAAGGGACCCGGTTCAATCCCTGGTTGGGGAACTAAGATCCCACAAGCCGTGCAGCACAGCCAAGAAGACAGATGTCATCCTTTTCTACTATGCTATGAATCATCTGGTTATGTATGAAGTGGCTGAGCAAGTAGAAACAGACCTTCACTTGAAAATTCCAATATGAAAGTCACAGTGCTGAATTAAGGAAACTTCATAAACATCATATCTAGTCAGAGAAGATCTAGACATTAGGACTGCATACCTTTTCAATTTGTTTTTGTTTACTGAGTTCTTTCTGTTGCTTCTCTTTTACTCTCTCTATTTCTTTTTGTTTTTCTGATGCCCTGCGATCCTGAAGACCAGATGAATACAACTAATGAATTAAATATGAAATAACTTTAAATTTTAACTTGTCAATTAATATTACCTTTGTAACCTTTTCAAATTATTATTTGCATTTATATGAGAAAGCACACCAAAAATTTACATTCTAATGTTAGCCATTTATCCAAATTCTAAATGCTATGTATCAGCAATAGCATCTATTGTTAACCTTGCATAGCAAAATCATTTTTATTTACTTGCTAATATGAAAGATCTTATATTACTTTAGTTAACATTCTTGGATAATTAAGTGTCTTGGATTCTTACCAGTTCTGCATGCAAAGCTATCTGTTTTGCCAGTCCAACAGAATCACAAATCTAAAGGGGGAACAAGTAAGAAAAACTCAGGCAGTTCTTATACATCAAGTATCCAAATGGCTGATGTAACTAGTTTTATAACTCATTTTAATACACTGCTTCAAACAAAAGCTGATTTAAGAATGTTCCAGTCCCAAAACCAATCCTTTGTATATTTTCTTCAGAGTCTGTGAGCTCCCACTGCTGGCTCTCATCTCTTTCACATACCCCACTTCTTGTTATCTCAGATTCATTACTGAGATGGTAAAGTTGCAAAGAAGAAAGCAAGCAGCTGCTGCTGCTACTCTAAGATGAAGACATTTGGAAATGGCTGATTATGGGAATATTTTGCATTCCCAGGATAAGTTAACAAAGCCAGAAGATTGCAACAGCTATCAATGGCCAGGAAGATACAGGTTTGTGGAGTCAGATGGCCCAACCCATCAGCTCAGCTCTCCTCAAAACAAGAGGCTTTGGTCAAGCAACTCAGTTGGACTAGGCAAAGTTTGGGAGTTTTTCTCCAGAAATCTTAGTAAGAACTTTGACTATGACATGTATTTCACAACAAACACATTTTGAAAAGCCACGTACCTTTTCACCCTCATTGTTTGATTCAAATATATAGCAGACTGATGACAGATTACTTTCACTTCTCCCTCCTGATGTCCGAAGAACAAATCCAAAAAGCCTCTTATTTTCCTGGTGTGTAGCATACAAAACTACACTGGGTAATGGAAACTGCCACAGAAAACATCAGAAGCAAACATGAAATTTTTCAAACCATTAAAACAGCCCTCTTATATATGACAAACTCATGTACTAAGTTGTTTAATATCCTAAATAGAACATTAGAGTCAATTGTTTTTCTTAACCGAATGGTAATCCAAGAACAAACAATGTCATATTTGGTTTGGATTGTCAGGAAATTAAAAGGTTGTTGAATACTGAATTTGTTTTATTAGTCATTAACACATTTTACAAATTCAAATTCAGTAACAAAAATGGTCTATATTATTAAATGATTAAATAGAAGCACATGCCTGCAGCTATTTCAAAACAGATAATTATAAAACAAACCCAATCATGTTGGCCTTTTAATCCCTTAATTTACTTTTTAGTTTCTTTAGTGTATGATATATGCTTCCTAACTGAGGGCTAAATATAAATACTAAGTATCACACCAGATTGCATTGATTCTTTAAATTACATGGAATGTTACAACTTTTTTGTAGAGATAGCCATAGACTCAATTATAACACCCTAAAGACCAATCATAATTCATGCTACCATATCTGAATATACAGAATCAGGATTATTATAAAGATGTAAGATGTGTATATGTACAAAGAGACTTAACATAAAGCTTTAAACATTGCAGAACTCACCATGAGCCTTGTAACTTGTGTCTGTGGATCAATTAACCTATAATAATAATTAAAAATTTGCGAGACAAATTTTAATTAGGCTAAAGTTATGTAAACATTTTTTCCTACAGTTTTTTGAGGGACAGGTTACTACTTACTTTAAACAATCACAAGAGACTAATAAATGTGATTCTGTCATACGAAAGATGTTGTGGATGGCCCGGGCAGCTAAGATTTGGCGCATTGTTTCATAAACAACATCTGGATTGTCATCTGATTTCACCTCCATAGAACCAAGGAATCGGACAATAAACAACTGATGAAGAATAGAATCTACAACAAAACAAGGTACATTATGTATTTTTAAATCCCAAATTTCTTTTCCTAAGGAATAAAATACACTGCTTTCTTTAGGTTTTCCAATGAAAAATTCAACACAGCAGAAGCATTTAGAAATAACTCCTAACTACAGTGTTCATCTTATAGAAAAATTAAGATCTCAAACTCAAAGAGCAAAAGGTTATGCTTTGGCAATTGGTACTTCTGAGTTAAAAAGAATTCCTTTTACTATGCTTACAGCTTTTCTGTAAGTCTGAAATTATATCAAAGTAAATAGCTATGGGAAAAAGAAAAAAAAAAGTTATGCTCCAAAACCAGAAGAAAACAGCTGTTAGGAAAAGGTCAAAGGATATCTTATGGAATGAAAATTTGACTATGAGGTCAAAAGTATCATAATCTATAATTTTGTGTGAATAATGAAATCTTAAGTTTGATAAAGTTCTGTTATTTAAGTGTACTATGAGTGAAAAGAGAAAACTGTGAAGTACAGATACCATTAAAACAGCATACAGCAAAACAAATGTAAACATCAAATTCTTCACACAGTTTACTGCTCTGAGAATTTCTAAAATATAAGAATACTACACTTGTTTTACCTTCAGTTTCAGATTTTGTACCTCCTCCAGATTCTCCAAATGGATTTGTACGCCTGAAAAGTATTTTAAAAAATTATGAACCAGAGGTCAGTTACCATGAGCCACATGGAAGGAATCTCAATCATTGAACCCAGGGTTAAAAACTAAAAGTCACAAAACCTTGTACACACATTTTAAAAAAGCTCCAAAATACCCCTTCCTGTTAAGGAACACTACTGATGACCAACTAACTTGTGATGAAGGCCTCTGCCCTCACACTAAGTTAATAGGCTGAACTCAAAGTTGCTATATTTAGAAGATGTGGACAGATTGCATGTTTAGCCATAAACACACAAAAATCAACATTATAATAAAACATGTTGCAAAAGTTCTTGAATTTAAATAAAGTAGGACAGAGGAATGGCTAATTTAGCTTCAACTTTAGGTACATGAGAAAAATGCCAGGAATTTCCTTGGATTGTAAAAAACCTTTTTTTAGGTCCTCTAAGTACATGTCGCAAGTTAACTAAGATAATTTGAACATTTTCTAGTTTTAAACCTGTATTTCTCAAGACATACGTAACAGAATGCAAGAAGAAAAGCTAACTAGAGATGGAAGCTACCTCCCTCCTTAGTGTGCATGGCTCATGACACACCCACAACGAAGGAAGAAAAGTACAATCTAAAGTAGGTTTTATAGACAGAGAGCTAAGTGGTTCTAAAATAACACTGGCTTTAAGATAACATGAAATTGATCTCCCTAATACATGTCTGACCTATCATATCAAATGCTAAGTATATTTCTGTGATCAAGAGTAAATTATCTTTTCTTGGTCACAGCCAGGTATATCCAAATTACTACATTATCAGTTTATTAGGTGCCCCACCTACTTAATAAATGATTTGCCTTAAGCCACGTTTCCTTCATCCATAGCCAAAGAAAAATTTTAACTGCTTTGACAAGGATTTCTCATTATATAAACAAAAGATAATTCATTAATAATTCATAGCACGACAATGTTTTAGTTCCTTCCTGGAGATTTCTTATTCTGACACAAGATAACTTTTTTTTTTTTTTTAGTTGCGGCATGCGGGTTTCTTAGTTGCATCATGTGGACTTCTTAGTTGTGGCATGCATGCGGGATCTAGTTCCCCAAACAGGGATCGAAGCCAGGCCCCCTGCATTGGAAGCACAGAGTCCTACCCACTGGACCACCAGGGAAGTCCCCTAGATAACGTTTTCTAATGAACCTGTAGCACATGTATGACTCTCAAGAATTTAAAAAATATTGTCATGATGTAAAAATAGGACTGTCAACTTTCTTCTGTAATTTTAAGAGTAAATACCTTAGAAGTAGATCTGATAAAC
Source organism: Neophocaena asiaeorientalis asiaeorientalis (assembly GCF_003031525.2). Taxonomy (NCBI): domain Eukaryota; kingdom Metazoa; phylum Chordata; class Mammalia; order Artiodactyla; family Phocoenidae; genus Neophocaena; species Neophocaena asiaeorientalis. The sequence goes on along the minus strand of NW_020173377.1, from coordinate 5,395,405 downwards.
AATTCAGAATTGAGTATTTTTAAAACTAAATTATCTTAACTCATTTAACTGAGGCAAAAAACAGAGAAAAGCCTGCATGATTCTTCTTCAACTATCAAAATTCTGTTAGGTAATTAAACAAAGAAAGTAAAACATAGCTGATGCACAAGGTATATGAGAGATGGCTCTCAACTGTAGAAATTGGCTCATAAGCCTTACAGCCCTACAGACCTTCCTATTACCCACCTGCCTCCCTGGCCAGAGGCTTTTGCCTGGCCAGGCTGATCTTCACACACAGGAGAAATGATGTCAAACTGTATTGGGGTGTCTGGAGCAACGAGAGAATCTAGAGAGAGGGCAGCCAAATTTGTGGACTCAGATCCTATGGATCCTGAACTGCTGGTTCGAGCTGTCAGTGGCCGAGATTGTCTAAGCACAGAAGAAAACAAGAAGGCATTGCATTTAGTTTTCTCTTTTGGAAATTAAACACTTAAACTATGAGAAAAGAAAATACAATTTTATAAGTCGATGAGAACAAATTTTAATAAACACAATCCCAAATCACAGCTACTTTGTCAAAAGACGTTATCAAAAGACTTTTTCTTTCCAATTACTAAACTCAGAAACGTAAATCACTTTAACCTAGAGATAAACACAAGGGAAATTTGGAATCATCATTTATTTAGCACTCTTGCTGGTAAATTTACCGATTTGAAATACATTTTCTAGAACTATTTCGTACTAATGTAACTAGCACTGCTAAAATCAAAGTGTTTGCTAACACTTTCAATAGCCCATATAGTTCTTTAAAGAGCCCAGAGACTGGTAACTCACCCTGCTGGCCGCAGGCTCTCGTGCCTCTGCTGGAAAGACGGGGAAGGAGTGACAGCTTCCAAAGCTGACTGATTTACCCGTGCAGCAGTTTCCTATTTTTTTTTAAAAAAGGATGAATTAGTAAAGCAAGAAAACCAAAAGTTTAAATATAACTCTCTGAACTGTCAGAATGTCCCTGAGTTACACTTAAAATGTAAATTGAAGTTACTAAAGTTGTTCCACATTCTCTTGTCTTAGAATTAAGACACATAATTAACTTCACAACATTATAACTTAAGTTTCCTCTTACTTCCTGTAAATCTAGGGGGAAAATCTGATTTTTTTCTACGAATATACATAATAGGAAATATTTTTTCTTTAAATTTTAACTATCAAATTTTTTTTAGATTAAGGTTTGTATTGCTAGCGCCTAGTACAGTGCCTAGCATATGGGCACTCAAATTTGCTAAATAAAGAAATTTAAAAGGAGTAGGAAACAGTCACAAAATATTAAAGTATTTTATAACCATGATCCTGAAGTTTTCATGATTTTCCGGAATGTATTTATGCTCAGTAATATCTGTGTATTTATTAATAAAGTTATCATGGATATTTTCAGCCAAATTTGAAAAAAGCTTTCCATAAGAAATATTTTAAAACTTATTAAATAATTTAAAACATTATTTAAAACACAAGCTAAATAAAATAGCATGTACATTAGAAAAAATAATCACAAAACATTTTTGCACTTCTGTGTCTTAGCAAAAGTATAAAGACAATGCCACAAATTGATCAAAATTTCCTCTCATTAATATAAATAAAATAATTCTGGATAATCTGGAAAATATTAAAACTCTGACTTCTGATAATTGGCAGGAGAGTACAATAAGCCTTACTTATTCAAATCCAAACACTATATTCCCTTTGTATTCCTTAGGTATTAACAAGTCATCTAATTTGCATTTTAATTTTTTGTTATTCCCAAGTGACATAACAGAAAGAAAAAGCAAGTTTGGCAGGAGATCAAGTTACTAAAAGCAGAAGACTTCTCTACAGTTAGCACTGATATTCTTAGATTAAACTCATTAGATCATTATAAAACTAACAGAAATAACTAATATTTTTCAGGTCATGAGATTTTGCTTCTTTAGTTCAAAACTTTTTTCCTAGGCATCCAAATCATATGTGTCTTGGATGGCACCTCAAAACCATTATGGTAAAAACAGAACTCTTCTTTTCCAAATTGTTCTTCCCTTCATTTGGGCTTAAAACGTGGAAGTCATCTTTATCTCCTTCATCCTTTATGTTGGTCCGTTTCTTCATCCTTTACATCCGTCAGTTACTAACTAGTCCAGCCAATTTCTTTTTACCTGTTTCTATGATTCATTCTTCTCTCTTCCCTCAGGTTACCACCATGTTCAGACCCTCAATTTGTGCCTAAACTATAATGGCCTCCTACATGTCCCCCAACAGTCCTGTCTAATTAACTGCTACACCAACAACAGTTTAAGACTTAGAAGGGTAGGGCTTCCTAGAGAAATTAGCCCCGATCTGCCTCAACTGAAACCGTAACCCCCACCCCCAGCCTCCCATCAGCCCCAAACAGCCCTGGGAGGCAGCCGGGTTCACAGCCTAGCAGGGCCTACCAAGACTGGCAGAGGTCAGATGGCTCCTCTCTTAAACCAAGTCTTTTCCCAGCTACACTGCAGTTAGGACTCACTGGTCCTTCCAGAGTTCTCTGCACCCCGGGTTCTGCCTGCATGTTTGGACTGCATCTACAACTCTGTCTACACTGGTGAGTTCATGTGATTTGATACCCACTACTCAAAGCATAACTGGCAAAACTTGAGAGTTCAGGCTGCCTCACCCCAGACCTACTGAAACGTAATATGCATTTTAACAAGGTCCCCAGGTGATTTGTATGCACATTTCAGTTTTCTATTATTCTCCAACAAGACCTTTCAATTCTAATTATACAACTAATTTCACAAACTTCCTCAAAATCTGGACAAATCCTACCTAGCTCAGGTTTCTGCCATCTCCACAGAGTTTTCTCTAAAACTAAAATCCATACTGATCTTAATATTATGAAATCTTAAGCTTTCAGTCATCACCATACACTTTCAATTTATATGAAATGTTACTTAAAGTTTTAGTTTTTTCTTCCCACATACATAAGCTCCTGGAGGGCAGAGGCCACGGCCTATTTTTCTTCTATATCCCCTTTTTCCATGGTGCTCAACATGGTGCTAAACACAAGGTTGATGTCTACTTACATTTGTTGGTTGACTGATTTCAGTACGTTCTGAAATAATTTACTGTTCTAGGAAGACCAGATACTCATTCTATTCATGATATGTGAAAGCTGCCCATTCAAGGGCAAATTAAAAGATTACAGAACTTGAGAAAATACAATAAAAGCCATATAAGCCACAGAATTATTCAATTTTGCCATATCTGGATACATAAAATAAAAATATTACCTCTGGGTTTTCACTTAAATATATCTGTTTAGATATGTTATTTATTGTACAGATCCACTGCAAGAGGGAAAATAGAAAAATACGATTAATATTTTTTTCTACAATGCTTCCCTTCTAAAAGAGAATGTTTAATATTTAACTGACACAAGTTTCACTAGAAGAAATAACATATAATCTTTCTTATGAGATAAATACCTTCCTATATACAAAAGCATATATATGTACAACATATGAAGGTATAACAGAACACTGAACAGATTTGTTATTTTTAAATCCCAGATTTATTTCATACAAGGAAATAAAAAATATAGCTATCATGTTAAACTGTAATTTGATAGTCTATATTTATCTTTTTATATCACACCCCCCTCTAATCCCCACCAAATAAGACAGTCTGGACTCAGATACCATGATTAATACCAATGTAAAAAAAGTTAAGAGCTAAATATATTCCTTGTGAACGTATTTTACATACTTCCCTTTCAGGTTTATAAATAACACAGAAAACACTCTCTGCCCCACATCCTCTGCTTCACTCTCAAGTATTCCAGTGCCTGAGGAGCCTTACAAAGCTAACCTAATATTTTGTTTGGTAAACCCTGCAAAGAACAGCCATATGTCTGTATTCCTCAGAGACCAGAAGCACGTTTTAATACCTACTCTTTTCCATAAGAAGTAAATAAAAGTTGATCTCTACATAATTTCTAAACTTGTCTTTAACCAGCACAATTATATAATAACAACTTACCTTCCATATTTGGTGAACGACAAGTAAAAATGGAGCCAAAAACAAAAGACTCACGAGGAAGAACAAACACTCCCAAATTTTTGTTTTTCTGTCTTTCATTTCCCCAAGGTTTTAAGCTTTAGTTGCTTCCTGCCATGCTACATCTGCCACTATGTTCTTAATGCAGCAAATACTGTCTCAGAGAGTTGGTAAGAGAAGGGAGTAGATTAAACTCGCCTCATGATACTAACAGCCTGCCAGAAAGCAGCAGTCACAAGGTCATCTCTGAATTTGAGCTTTTAAAAAGACAGCAAGAAATGATCTCTAAGGTCTCTCCTTATAGGTCCAGTTGTAAAATTCCATGTGAAACTTAAGAATGTTGCTTGAGGACAATAGACTTTTTTGAAAAAAAGATTTGTAATTAACTAGGATTTTCCAAATTTCTATAATGAACACATCAATATGTTTTGTCATCAGAAAAATATCTTAAGATGATGCTGAAGAAATTAAGTAGATAAAATTTTACCTCTTCATGGTCTTTTTTACTCTCTGCTTGCAAAATTGAAGACCTGAAAAAAAAGGAGAAAAAGTTTGACAGTCAACTTTTTTCTAAAGTACTTTTAACATGAGTGAGAAATTTTTATCTTTAAAGATACACATCAGTATGAAACAAAGAGAAAACACATAACCAACCAGTATCTTAAGGAAAGGAGACTATCAGAGGTATCAGGACTCAGATTTTAACAACTCTTGACTTTGTCTATCTATGCCAAGACGTACCAAAAAAGAAATGTGCTGGTTTTCAGAAGGCAGCCTATAACAAAGGTACATTGACACTAAGACAATGCATTTCAACTTTCTGACACTTACCATATATATTTCAAACATAAATCAGTGGTCCTAATAGAAAATACTAATTTTACTTCATTATTTATTATTTTTCCTTGAATATGGTTAAGTAAAACTTTTCAACATATTAATCACTAACATAGGGATATGTAGCTTTTCTATAGATGTTAATATTTTAAGCGTTAGAAAAAATTTTTTTTCACTAATTTTGAATCACACCAGGAATGTGAAATGGGAAATCATGTTAAGCATTATAGCAAAACACTGGAAATACAAAAATGTAAATACATCCAGTAACGTTAACAGTTTGGTAATTTTGACAAATGAACAAAGGGACTCCCAACATCCAGTGTGATAAATGACACACAGTAATTGACATTCATTGTTTGTTTATAGAAGGAATATGAAATAAACATTCAGTATTTCCTCAGCTATTTAAAAAATGTACTTAGAATAAAAAATAAAAACTGTAAGGCAGTGACCAAAAAGTTAATTATTGCTTCTGGTTAATGAGATTATAGCTTTTTTTCATACATCTTTTTGTATTGTTCTGTGCTTCTCAAAAATTTGTTTTAAAAGCTGCTCTATGGGATTCTTGTTTAATGCAAAGGTAATAGAAGTTTAAAAAATGGCACGTAAACATTAATGGCCTAAATAATTAATTTGATCAGAAATATGTGATTAACATTTAAAAATATTATTATTAGCACCTACTACATGCTAGGCACATTACATATGTTAGATTTCTATTCTACATAACAATTCACAAAATAGAAATGAAGGACCCCACCACCTCCATTTTACATGTAGAAAAATGAAGCTCAGAGAGGTCAGGTAACTTGTCTAACACTGCAAAGTAGGTAGTGGATCCAGAATTTGAACTTTCTGACCCCAAGGTTGGAGCTCTTTCCACTAGCTTGTGCTACCTTCCCCATACCATGCTGGATTTTCAGTGACCAGTCTCTTAACATGAAATCCCAGGTGTTTACCACATAAACTTGCTTTGACAACCTCAAAATATTAAGACATCATTTATCTAAGTCAAAAAGGAAAATTCAACTAATTTCTACAAGATTAAAAAGAAAATTATCTTAATACATAATAATTTTAACATATGCGTACAACGTCCAAGTGAAAAGGAATTATCCTACATTTCAGTAGTTTAAAATATGACAGATTTTTTTTAATAGTAGGGAAAAATACTAACTTTTTGCCATCAAAAGAAGTGATCTGAAAACAGTATCGCCTGTCTTCACAGTCCACAGCCATTACTGAACAGTTGTCTATGTCCATGGCCAGGCCTCCTGCTACGTCCCCACGGGCCTGACTCATTAGGTTTCCACCCTGTGTGAAGTAAAACTGTCTGTCCCAGGTAGATGACACCAAGCCTGTTTTACTAAATGAAGAAAGTACATTCACTCTTTAATAACAACACACCTAAAATCCCACCATCAGCCAGACACAAGATAAAGGTAAAGCACATCACAAAGAACCACCTTGCAAAAAGGCACCAAGGTGCGTAGAAAATATAAACATCAGGTTTTCAGTCTCTAAAATAAATTCACATAAACTGACCCACTTGTGTGATTCTGCATGTATATATTTCCAAAACAAGGCTGGAAATGATCAAATTACAGCTGTTATGATGCTCCATAAAATACAGTCCAACTGTATTTCAAGGGAATAAATTCAAAACAAAAGAATTTATTTTACTGCTAGAGTTAACTTGCTTTATCCTATCTTCAGGTAAAAACTAAAATTTGACTTGATGGTGTAATTACATATATTTTAAAGTATGATAATGATATTTAATAGCATTCACATGTTATGCTAGATTTATTTAAACTCAAATTGGTTTCACTTTTTAAAATAATTCTAAATCATTTGATAAATATCTAAATAGAATTTTACTTTTGAAAATTATTCATGTACCTCATCTGTCAAAAAGTTGGCATAAATACTAATAGTGGTATTAGTAAAAAGTTTCAACATTTAGTAAAATCAGAACAGTTTGGAGATATCATTTATTATATTCACTTGCTATTACCTTAATTGATACACAATATACGAAAATAACAATAGTTTTCTTACTTCCTAGCATTAAGGTATCCAGCCTTTCGGGTTAAGTTTCGATTAACAGGAAATTTTGTGGGATCTGGGTCAGGCACGTATAAGGGGTCACTGGCTACTTCCAAATCCTCTATTGTCTGCTGCATGGTCTCTACATCACTGTCCATTTCCCTGCGAACACTAACAGAGGGAACAGATTATTTACTACCAACTACAACAGACAAAGAACTCCTTACCAATCTTATTTATCTGTATATTTGTTCTGTATATATTTTCCTAAAGAGAACAGCAGTGGCATGGGTGGTTAAAGTGGCGTGTTATAAAGCAGCTTTACATTTTATTTGAAACTTAGATATTTGGTAACAATACCAAATTCCAAAACTAATGAAGCCACACTGAATGACTCATACTCTGGAGGAATTTTCAAACTGCTCTGCCCTGTGCGTTTAAAACAATCATTTTCATCTCCCTCCATATCGCAGATTAACCACATCACTGCTCAGACTTCGAACCTGATTAGAACTACTTTCTCTGTCTCTTTAATCTCTCATGGTTTGCAAAGCAAGATTCATTTAGTACTCTCCCATCCATCCCCTACAATTCAGATAACTGTGAAGATAATTCACTTATGGATAATTATTATGTGTCTGTTGTATTCAGACATAAAACCTAGTTACAATCAATAAAATACCATCAGATTTGACACTGTTATGAAATTCAGAGTTCAAATTCTGTGGAAAAGATGGTGAGAAAACCAAGAAGCATCCACGAGCCACTCGAGAAACACTCTCACGGCAGGGAAAATCGCCCCTCAGAAATTAAGTGGTAAATATTTTTAGATTATGGTATTTAGCTGTTAACTTATCATTCTCATAACTTCATTTTCAATTTTAAGGAAGAAAATACTTACTTCTGTACACTTGTTCCAATATTAGTTAAGAATTCTTCCAGTTGGTCATTGAGATTTTCAGAACCCATCTTAAAGAAACTTATCTGGGGCAAGAGGGTGTGGGAATGGGAGGTTGAACAACAGAAACACATACACACAAAATACTTAGAGTGAATCATATAAACAATCACCAAGATACATAGTTAAGTAAAAAACAAAGGATTATTTCCATCTGTGTAAAAATAGGTTGTAGTTTACAATGATTTCTACTGGGCATAGAGCCACTGAAGAAACTACACTTAAATTTCACTGTGTATCATCTTATATATTAACACATGCATATAGTAAGCAAGTTTTTAAAATTGGAAAATATATTTTAAAATATTTCAAGTAAGTCATATGGATAAACTATTTCATGTTTACTACAAAGATAAGTTTTATATCTGAGGAATAATAAGTACTCATATTCAAAGGAATATTCAAATTTCTTTAAACTCTTGCTTTTAGGGGACTGCTATTTCATCTTATGTTACCCAAATTTAATTTTCTAGCCTCCTTCCTGATGTACAACTCTTGGAATACTTTGGAGTTCATCCATTAATTTTAACTCGGGAAGTATGCCAGGAACATGAGACAAGCTCAAACATGTCCATTCTCTTTCAGATCTATTATGAAGCAAGAGTGAGTGGAAGCTTGAGCAACAGGAGTAGCTTTGGAATTCATTTATCTTTCTGTTCCCTGTCCCCAGCTGTGATAGGCAAGGTCTAAATACAAGGTAAGTGGTTTCATCTACCCTAAAATATTTGAAATCTTCATTTGCTAGGAAAACCCTTCTCCCTAACTTCCTTAAAACAGCACTCTGACATTTTAAAGAATGCTTTAAAATCACAGACACAAATGAGTATTTGACCTTAGTTTGTAATATCCTTACATTTAACATAAAAATCAAACTTAATATAAAGTTCTTAAGACAGTTATAATCCAGAACATAGTACAATATTCACCTGAGCTTGCATGTACCCAAGTAGAGGTTCTAACAATGCTATTTTCTTTTTGTATTGAAGAGTATTTAATGCACAAAAATAATGCATCATGGTCTGGTGTTGTTTTTTTCTGGAAGTGTAGACATCTTCTGTTACTTCATACTTCACCTTTGAGTGAAAGATTAAAAATACTATTATTTATTTAATTTTGAATTATCTTTAGTAGTGGCTGAGGGGAAGAGACTACCCAAGGAAAAAGGTGCATCACCAGCAATTGTACATAGCTGTCTTAATTTCTGAGATAGAAATCCTGCAGAATATTGGCTAAGATAGTTTTCCTGTTTTACTACCAACCACTTTATTTTTTAAAATGCACATTAAAAGCAGCATTCTACACATAGCTATGAACTATAGTAACTATAGTAGCTATAGTAACTAAACTAAGCATGGCAGATAAGGTCTACCACATGGAGGAAAAGCAGACAACAGTCTGGTATTAGCTTAGTCATTAATCTTTGACCTTTTTCAGTTCACAGCATACCACTTGCCTCCTAGTTCTCTGGTTCTCTCCCTACTGCTCCTCTTTTCTTGTACTTGTTTTCCTTCACCCACACTTAAACTATGTCCCTTGAGTTCTTGTATTCAGACAACAAATATTTATTGAGCACCTGTTACGTAACATACATTGTCTCTTCTCTTTTCCTGTTTTTCCTGCTTAAGGTACTTAAAGTGTAACCTTTCCCAACTTACCAATCAAAGATATACTGTCCTCTCTCTGCTCTCCCAGCATTTTGTTAAGACTTCTTTACTGCACTTAACTCAGTGTTAATTCATGTGTTCTCTTCATCCTTGTATTCTGGCAGCTGCTCTAGTCACATGCCTTCATACAGGAAGCCTTTGATAGATGTGGATTATCCACTCCTTGAGGGCAGAGGTGGAGCCTACTCACATTGTTCCCCCATAGTACCCAACATGTAGTAGGTGCTCAATAAATTTTTCAAATAAATTGAATTAGTGGAAGAATGTATTTTAAAATACCTGGAACAGCCAGAAGCAATGTAAAAACAAAGTTCATACTTAGAGCCTTAACTGCTTCTCTATGGCAAAGTAACAAAGTAATGTAGATCTAAAAATGTATGTATTTTATAAATATTTGCACCATCAAGTAATCAGTGAAAGCAGATCTTTGTACTGAATTTGTGAGAGAAACATTCCCTTTTTGGGTCACAGTGGCTGTTGCATAGTAATCATACCCAGCTGTGGATTCCCAGAGTGGTCACTGTGTCCCTACCAGCAGCCGCAGCCAAGGCTGCAGACGCCAATTCCTGGGCACAGAGACCACCTCACTCACAAGCATCTAGAGGAGGCCTACTCTGATCAAGCCTTGGACTAGGCACTGAGAGAGAAATGATCTTAAGGAGCATCTAGATGAACTTGTTAATACTCTGTTCTTTGTTCTTTACTCAAATGCATTTCTCCTCAAATGTAGTATAATATTTCTGAATTTCACTCCTTGAAGAAGCATAAAATATATATATATATATATATATATTCCCTGTAAATGAGGGGGTCTTCAAAACAGAATTTCATTCAATTATGTATGTAACAATTCAACTTTTTAACCACTGTATATCAGAACACACTTTTGAATACATACATAAAACAAATGCAGTGTTATCAAAATACAAAGCAAAAGGAGGCAATGTTACACCTGGGCATCAATTACATTTTTGGAATAGTTATGTTTACTTATAAAACTCTATCAACAGAAAAGTATTTTGTTTAAAAAGACAATTATTAATTGTCTGATAATTAACAATTAACAGAAAGGCTTTGAAATAACTAGAAGGAAAGAATAAGGGCAATACAGCAAAGCATACAAAGCAACTGCTGGCTACCATTTTTAAACTGGAAGAAGGAGACCACCTAATGAAACAGTTGTTAATTGTGATACTGAAGGAGTAATATGTATCACACCTTGTCGTTTTCTCTTTTTTTTGACAATCTGCTGTATCTGTTAATTGCAGCATCATGATCTGGAAAACAGAAATGACTATTAACAAAAATACAACAGTACTTTGCAAAACCTTTAAGTGCTTTAACGGTTTTCACATGTGCATCTTTCAACAAAAATAAGAATTCCCTACTATGTGATCACTCCACCCAAATGTTCCCCACAGCCAAATTTCCCCCTAAAGTATGTTTCTGTTTATTAAATTGGTAAAAACATTTAATTCCAAGGAAACAGTAGTCCACTAAAAGTTTCTTGAAGTATTTTTTAGTACAGAAATAGCAAATGCTCATTAAAGAAAATATGGAATAGACAGGAAAATAAGGAAGGGAAAATATACCGCCTTCTTAGGTATTATGAAGATAACAAACCACAAGATTTAACTTCCTTTAAAATATTTCTTCTAGCATAAATAGTGCAACTTAAATAACAAGGATTTAAATAATATTCACTTAAACTTTTAATTAGGTTCATTCTTTTCAATTATTACATAAAATCTGGCCACAGATTTGTATTGATAAAGAAATGCATCAATACAAGAAATAAATGTACAAAGTATTCAGAGCTTACCATTACTAGCAATCTGAAACACTTCCTTTAATGTCAATATTTCTGGAAAAGTTCAAGAATAATTTCAGTTTAGCATATTTATGAACTATCTTAAATTTTGTTTAGAAAACAGTAACTGCCATTTAAGCTACTATTAAAACTCCAAAAGTTCAACGTTTAAAGTGAAAAAGTTATTGTGTTTCAACTAACATTTACTATCATTAACAAGTTACACCACCAGAAATTGTACCTGCCACAAATTGTAATATGACCCAAAAACAAAATTTTAAAACCATTGCAGGGCTTCCCTGGGGGCGCAGTGGTTAAGAATCCGCCTGCCAATGCAGGGGACACGGGTTCGAGCCCTGGTCTGGGAAGATCCCACATGCCGCGGAGCAACTAAGTCCGTGGGCCACAACTACTGAGCCTGCACTCTAGAGCCCGCACGCCACAGCTACTGAGCCCATGCACCACAACTACTGAAGCCCGCGTGCCTAGAGCCCATGCTCTGCAACAAGAGAAGAGAAGCCTGTGCACCGCAACGAAGAGTAGCCCCTGCTCACCGCAACTAGAGAAAGCCTGCACACAGCAACCAAGACCCAACGCAGTCAAAAATAAATACATAATATAAGTAAATTTAAAAAAAAAAAAACACTGCAAATTCTAAGATATACAAATGTTCTGATTTAGTACCAGAATGCAACCTACTGATTTTTTGATACTGACTCTAATAAGTTCAAACGCTGAATGATAAAAAGAACATTTTATTGACAAGATTATGATATTCAGTCCCCTTAGATGGAGAAAAGAGGTCTTGTTTCTTGACTTTGGAAAAGATTATTGTTGAAGAGTACCAAGACAAATATTAATTCTATCTCTAAAATACATTTGTCTTTATGCCATGTATAATTTAAATACTTTATCATCCACTGATACATTAGTACAATGTTTTTACTCTATCTATACATACTTTGTAAATAAGTCTGTATGATTGTCTGAGATTGTAAATTATAAGAAAGCAGAGCCAAGTCTATAAACACTCTCATTTTATCACATAATAATCCTAAATGGGAAAAAAAGAAAGCCACCACAAGCTACTGAAACATGGGTTGTTAGATGGACCAGCCCCTACCTCCCACCACTCCAGCCCACCAACACGCCTCATCTCCTGTGCCACTGTCCCAGTTCAGGCCCTGGTCACACCTCACTGGAGTGTCACAACTTCCTAGCATCAAATCCATCCTCCAAAAACAAAGGTATACTTCTTAAAGACCTCCATTGTCTTCTCTTTGCTTATAAACTCAAGTCCAACATCTTTAGCATGATCTAATCCCAACTAATCTATTTCTAGAGTTGTCTCCCGCCATCCCCCCAACACATCCAACACTGCAGCCACACTCAATTTCTCAAAACAATATATGCATTTCTAGCCATAACTCTGTGCTTTCTGGTCCCTCCAGTAGAACAGTGACTCTCTTCTCCTGGCAAATTCTTCTTCCTTGCTCAGTGCTCATGGCACATCCGTGAGGGAGCCTTTCTGACACCCTCCTCTGAGCCCCCACAGCACCTTGCTCATCCCTAATTATAAGAGTACCAGAATTATCTGTTTACCCATCTCCTTCTCTGGGCTTTCTCAAGGGATGTGACATCTTATTCATATAAGTACTCCTCAGTATCTAGCTTAACATCTAGCAGGAGCTCCTGTAAATGTTTAGCAACTAATTAAAGTAAAAGTGACACTTGCTACAGTCAGAAATGGTTACGGTATAGAGTATTACACATTTTACAAGCAGTGATCTTCCGACAGCTAATGAAAGTAAACATAAGCTTGACTTCAATACCTTTCAGATCTCTTTCTTTAAACTGGGTAATGGGGAACATCATGGCATCAGCAAGCTGCGTTGAAAGTACTGCATGACAAGAGCTAAGCTGGTAAAAGAAAGACCAAAAAGGCCAAATAACTACAAAGAGACAATCAACCAGCATTATGGAAACTGAACAAAACCTAGTAAAAAGGTGTTGGTATAGGGATTCCCTGGCAGTCCAGCGGTTAAGACTCTGTGCTTCCATGGCAGGGGGCACAGGTTCGATCCCTGGCTGGGGAACTAAGATCCTGCATGCCAAGTGGTGCGGCCAAAAAGTTAAAAAAGGTACTGATACATTTACATAAGGGAACCCTAAAATTATGTGATGTTATCACATCATTAGGTGACAGTCAAAAAAATTCCATTTAAAACTCTCAGAAGAAAACATGTGATAACCTTGAATTTAGCAATGGTTTCTAAGATATGACACCAAAAGCACAAGCAACCAAAGAAAATATAAACTGGACTTCATCAGAATTGAAAACTTTTGTGCATCAAAGGATACTATCAAGAAAATAAAAAGACAACCCACAGAATGGGAGAAAATATTTACCAATCACATAACTGATAAGGGACTTGTATACTTTAGAATAAAGAACTCTTAAACTCAGTACTAAAAGACAACCCAATTAAAAATTGGGCAGGGAATTCCCTGGTGGTCCAGTGATTAGGACTCCTTGCTCTCACTGCCGAGGGCCAGGGTTCAATCCCTGGTCGGGGAACTGGGATCCCACAAGCCATGAGACGCGGCCAAAAAAAGTAAAGTAAAATAAACATGAAAAAATAAACATATTTTTTTTTAAATGGGCAAAGGTCTGAATAGATACTTTTTCAAATATATAATGGTCAATAAGCATAGGAAAAAATGCTCAACATCGTTAGCCTTCAGGAAAATGCATATCAAAACTACAATGAGGGAAAAAAAAAAAAAAAAAAAAAA